>NC_062552.1:126186820-126494010 GCF_016906955.1 Phacochoerus africanus
CTCATCTTTCGCATCCACAGGGACAAACAGAAGCCAAGCGGGCCGGGCGACTCGCCGCGGGCCGGGAGCCCGGGGGGAGCGGGCGCGTGAGGAGGGGCTGGGTTTCTGGGGGTCGCGTCGTACGGTTTGGGTTTGAGTGAGAAGTGCCCCTTGTCCCAACTCAGAAATGAAACCAAGTCACCGAGGCCGGAAGGGGCGCCTGAGGCTGAGGGAGTCGGCCGACCCCGCTTGCATCTCACAGGAGACTCGACAGCGCTGGGGGGGGGAGCAGCGCGGGCCTGGGCGCCGCAGGGTTGAGTTAAGGCCGCCCACTGGACGGCACCGGGGCCGCTGGGAGCCGGGTCCCTGCGGGACGGAGACCAGACGAGGGAGCGAGAGGTTCCCAGGCGGACCCCGGCGCGCGCGTGCGCGTCCTTCACTCTGGCGGCGGGAGGGCCGAGGGCAGGACCCCCCCACCCCACCCCGTGCTAATGGGCCCCCCCGGGCCCGGCCTTGAAAGCTGTGCCCGCCGAAGGAACCGGGGTTCCTCCGGAAATGCGGGAGTGAGAGCAGAGAAGCCACCAGAAGCCAGGCGGTTCCCAACGCCTGCCCAAGGCGGGCCTCGCACCCGGGGTCCCGCCCAGACCCGAGGCGGCGCGGCGCAGGGTCACGCCGCTGCCGGGCGGCAAACTGCCGGGCGGCAAAGGAGCCGCGCGCGCGTCCTCCTCGCTCACAGACAGCCGCGTGGGGGCCAAGGGAGGAGCTCGGCGGCAGAGGGGCCTGGGGTTCGGGCGGCAGCCTTGGCGGGCAAGGCCGGCCCCGCAAAACTGGCCAGTGGGGCCTCGATCAGGGAATCTGAAGAGCAGGCGGGACCCCCCACGACCCCCCCCCCTTTCAGACACAAAGGGGGAAGTGCAAACTCCCAGGGGATGCTCACTGCTTGACACCCTGGGCCCTGAGAAGACGGCTGGGGAGGGGTCTTCACAAGTTGCCCCTCCGCCTTTGACACCTTCCAGGGGCTCAACCTAACCACCTGCATGTACCCTTTAAAAAGAAAAAAAAAAAAAAAAAAAGGGCATTGGATTATTTGGGCCGCGTGAGTCTATACTTAAAATTTAATTCCATCAATAAATGGTATTATTGTTTTAAGTGAATTGCCTGTTTGTATTCAGGGGGGTTACAGAGAGGCCCTCGGGCAGAACAGCACTGGGGGCTCAAGCCAAGGACTGACCCACAACTTCCACCAGCAGTGCCCACGCCGCCAACTGGGAGAGCAGCCAGTCCAGCAGCTGACAGCCCCCAAGAGCCACCACCCTGCTTGGGACAAAGCCAGCCCAGGCTCCCCCACGGCCCAGTGTCCGTGCGCCAGTGGTGCTTTAAGGAAAGAATCAGGCACATAGCTGAGCAGCAGCTCCGGTCACCCCAGAAGTGCCTTTCCTCTGTCAGCCACTGTGACCCTGAAGAACAGGGGACGTGGCCAGTGGGGTGCGTGCGTGCTCAGGAACAAACCGCAGTCGGACCCTCCCTTCCTGTCCTGCCCATGATGCACTGAGCAGGAAGGCCAATCCTGTCCTCCACCACCTGAGTTTCTGAGGGACGCATCAGTGCCAGGCTCCAAGCCCACTCCGGTGAGGCTTCTACTGCAAAACTGACGGGTTTGGTGCAGGTGGGTGCAGGGTGGTCCGGGCCAGCTCCTGGGGGAGGCCCAGAGCCGCCCGACCACTGCTGCCTTCACCCTCGGCTGTCCATTTTTTCCAGCTTCTCCTTTCTAAGGTCTTTTCTGTTCCCTGAATATCCTTTCCCTTAAAACTGTACCTGTCTTATTTGGACCCTACGACGTCCTCTCCCTTCTCCCTGGGGTGTGACGTCCTCCAGGCACCTGTCAGTCTCCATCTCTGCCTTGCCTGGTATCCGGGGCTGACCCAGCCGCATGGCCCGCTCCCTGGGGAAGCCCCACAGGCGTCCAGCTGCCAAAGCCGGGCAGCTGCCGTTCTGCCTGCGGAAGGCCAGCCGATGGGGCAGAGGGCACTGCCCAAAGTCACCCAGATGGTCCACATCCTCCCACGGGAAAGGAGCTGAGAGCTACCTCCAAGCCACGCTTGTCAAATCCAGTGACAACGCTCTCATGCTAATCAAACTCACTTGCTTCGGGCCCCACCAAACGTAGCTTCAACTTTAACACAGCATACCCCTGAGAACAGGGCAGGAATGACTTCCGTATTATCGAACTTTGTCAACTTTCCAGCAAAAATGCAAAGCTTTCTGTTCTTAGACAAGATTGCTCAAGCACTCAGTCTGATACAAAGCTGACTTTGGAGAAAATGTTTCTGAATTACGGATTTCAATGATTCCTACTCTACCCAGAGGTTAAAAGACAGAGCAAAGTTTCTACACAACCAATTAAGAAAACAAAGAGAAAGCTTTCTAATAAGTGAAAAATAAGAAAGAACAGACTATTCAGAAGGAGTTCAAATTAACTTCCCCAGGGACCTGGGACAAATACAGACATTCCTCTCTCTGCTGTACATGAGGCAAAGTTCCAGCAGGAAGAGTATAAAATCAAACGTTAAACTGTTACAAAAGCAGGCATGATGACATTAAAGAAAACAGGAGAAGGGAAAACGCACCTCCCCAAACCTTGGGGCCCCAGAAGCAGCACCCGTTACCCGGGGACAGCTCCCTGGGCAGGAGCACGTGGCCTGAGGCAAGCGGTCCCGCGGCCCAGGGCCTCTGTTTCTCCCCCGAGCAGCAAGGTCACACTCGCGCAAGGGCCTGAAGGGCTGTCACTCCGACACCAGGTGCCATCGCTACACTGGGAGCAGGACGTGCCTCTGCTGAGCAAATGCCAGCCAGGCCAGAGGTTCCGCCTTGACCTCGGGGCAACGTCAGAGGGCTCCTGGCACAAAGAACCTCTCGCCTGCACCGCTGAAGGCACAGTCCCGCCCCGCAGCAGTCAGGGGGGACCCAGCAGCCACGTCTGGAAGCCAGGGTCTAAGGCTCCGGAGCTCCGAGGGGCGTGTGTGAACACGGACCCCGTCCAGCGGTGGGCTACCTGTGCACGTAGTGGAGCTGATGGATGGAGTCGATGGCCAGCACCATCTCCCCGACGTAGAACCGCGCCATGTCTTCCGGAAGCCGGTCTTCGAACTTGCTGAGCAGGGTCAGCAGGTCGCCGCCCACGTAGTAGTCCATGACCAGGTACTGGAGGGTGGGGAGAGACGGGCAGAGGACGCAGGGTTTAGTCGGCACGGAGCCTCCGAGCCCAAGGCCCGACCTCCGCCGCGGAGGCTTTCGCCTCGGGGGTCTGGCCGCCCAGGGCTTCCCCTCAGACCCGGTCTCCGAGCTGCCGCAATCCTGCTTCAGTTTAACTTAGTGCCTGGCAGAGAAGAGGTTTCAACACTTATTCCTGCTGTCCCTAAAATGCCCGCCTGCGCAACACAATCGGATGGGATCAACGCAGAGTCAAACTCCACGTATACGCCGGTGACAGGATCACTGATTTCCCGATACTGTTACGCCTCCCAACCAGCTGTGTCACTATGTTTCATTCGTACAACTCTCTTCGTGTTCTTCAGAAATGTTCTACTCCAACCCTTTTCTTAATTAAATGAAAGATGACTTATTTATTTGGACCGCATCCACATGGAGGTTCCCACGCTAGGGGTCAAATCAGATCTGCAGCTGCCGGCCGACACCACAGCCACAGCAGCACGGGGTCCAAACCACACCTGAGACCTACGCTGCACCCTGCAGCAAGGCTGGATTCTTAACCCACGGGGCGAGGCCAGGGATCGAACCCTCATCCTCATGCATACTAGTCGGGTTCTCAACCCGCGAGCCACAGTGGGAACTCCATATAAAAGAGTCTTTAAATGTTACAGAGCTTTGTGATGTTCGAGTTTCACACATGTGATTTCACATAATCCCATAATAACCCTTTTTCCTCCCCCAGCCCATCCAGCCCCGTCCCGCTCCCCTCTCCCACTGGTAAACACTAGCTCATTCTACTGTGAGTCTGCTTCTTTTTTATTCACTTAGTTTGTTGTATTTTTAGAGATTCTACATATAAATGATATATGATACTTGTCTTTCTCTGACTTATTTCACTTAGCGCAACGCCCTCCAAGTCCATCCATGTTGCTGCAAATGGCAAAATTTGGGTTTTTGGCCACACTGTGGCAGGAGGAAGTTCCCAGGCCAGGGATCCAATCTGCGCTACCGCAGTGACAACACCAGATCCTTAACGTGCTGCACCACACAGACACTCCTCGGCTTGTGTGTGTGTGTGCACATGTGTGTCTTTTTAGGGCCGCACCCATGGTACATGGAGGTTCCCAGGCTAGGGGTCGCACTGGAGCTACAGCTGCCGGCCTCCACCACAGCCACAGCCACCTGGATCCCTAAGCCACTGAGCGGGGCCAGGGATCGAACCCACATCCCCCTGAATGCTAGTCAGATTCGTTTCCACTGCGCAGTGATGGGAGCTCCCTCCTCAGCTCTTTTGTGTGGTGAGTCGCCTTCTTCTTCTTCCTCCACTCATCGCCCAAGACGCCGACGTTGCTTCCGTATCTCGGCAATTGCAGATAATGCTCCTATGAGTACCGGGCTGCACGTACCTTTTCAATTAGGCTTTGGGGTTTGTTGATGCACATGCCCAGGAGGGCGCGGATCACGCGGTATGGTTTTCGGTCTCTGGGCCCCCCCCGCCCCGGCTCCCCCCGACCCACAGCGCACAGGCGTCCCTCTGCTCCACGGCCTCACTGACGCCTGGCATCTGTGTCCCTGCTGCCGACACCATTCTGCCAGGCATGCGGTGGTGCCTCCCTGTGGCTCTGTGCTGCGTTTCCCTGGCGACCAGTGACGTGGAGCATCGTTTCACGGTCTGCTGGCCTCCTGCGTGTCCTCTGTGGAAAAATGTCTAATCCGATCTTCTGCTCATTTTTAAATGGGTTAAAGGAGAACGAACAAACAAGGTCAGCAGCACGTCTGAAGAGAAAAAGGAGAGTCGGGTCCCCTAACATATATTATAAAGAACTGGAAATTAAAACAGTTTTGTGTTGATTCATGGAAATACAAAATTCAAAAAGAAAGCAAATGAGTAAGAAATTCTGGAGTTCCTGTTGTGTCTCAGCGGTAAAGAACCTGCTTAGTTAGCGCCCATGAGGACTTGGGTTCATCCCTGACCTCGCTCAGTGGGTTAAGGATCTGGCGTTGCCATGAGCTGCGGCATAGGTCACAGAGGCAGCTGAGATCCGGCGCAGCTGTGACTGTGGTGTAGGCCGGCAGCTGCAGCTCCGATTCAACTCCTAGCCTGGGAATGGCATAGGCTACAGAAATGGCCCTAAAATGCAGAAAAGAAAAAAGAAATTTTACCTACAGTAAAGGCAGCAGATGGACGAGCAGATGCAGGCTCATGGCCTCACTGGAGACCTCATGCCACAGACATGCAGGTAAGCCTGTCTCCCCACGTGTCTGCTCCCCGGGGCTGGTGTTTGACACATGCAGGGAGGACACTGGACAGCAGAGAAAGAGCAGCTTCAGCTGCTGTCTGATGGGAATTTCTGCTGGCCCCCCACACACACTGCCACCCGTTCTCAGGGGTCGTGCTATGCTCCCTGGTGAGCTGAGGTGTCCGGGCCATCGGCAGGGCTTTGTCACCTGCGCCTGGCCCTCTGTCTCTGCCTGGGATCCCCAGTAATTCCAGGAGTTGAGGACCTGCCTGGTTCTGGACTATGTGCAGGACTCAACATCCCCAGGCCACAGGCGCCAACAGTCTGTGAACAGTCCAGGGAGGGGCCAGCTGTGTATGGACATGGGGACAGGACACCCCAAAAGTGGATACTCTTAGTCCTTACCACAAACTGGCACAGGCAGAAGAGCCAACTTCCTTTAAAAAAAATATTGGGAATAACAAACATCCTTGATTATGAAAAAAACAAAACATCTTCAGAAGATATGCTCAAGTGAAACCTTCCTGGACAGAAATCTTTTTCTTTATGAGAATCCTCCTCCTGCACAAAGTTAGAAGGACTTTAGGATAATGTTAAGAGGCACTCAAAGCAACACGGGCAGGAGACACTATTATCTTCAGAAGAAAAAATACGTGGAAATAACGAGCATCTCTGATCATGTAAAACCAACCACCTTCTGGAGTTCCCGTCGTGGTGCAGTGGTTAACGAACCTGACTAGGAACCATGAGGTTGCGGGTTCGGTCCCTGCCCTTGCTCAGTGGGTTAACGATCCGGCGTTGCCGTGAGCTGTGGTGTAGGTTGCAGACGCGGCTCGGATCCCGTGTTGCTGTGGCTCTGGCGTAGGCCGGTGGCTACAGCTCCAATTGGACCCCTAGCCAGGGAACCTCCATATGCCGCGGGAGCGGCCCAAAGAAATAGCAAAAAGACAAAAATAAATAAATAAATAAAATAAAATAAAACCAACCACCTTCAGCGCAAACACTAAAATGAAAGCTGTCTAAATGGGGAAAACACACATGCATATATTTAATCAACGGAAAAAACAATTGTGGGGTTGGACACTGGAGTGGCACTCTGAAAGCTAGTGACCCAAAGTAGAACAAATAAGAAATAGCCCATCAAGTCCTAGGGATTTTTACAAATAATTCTCCAGACCCTCCTGCCACAGGAAGAGGACATGGGACCAGAGAAGGGAGGTGAATTATCTAGAATCACACAAAATCAGCAGCTCTAACTAGCAAAACAGTATCACCAGCAAATGAAAGCTAAGAACTTATGGGCTCAGCCCAAGAAGGATCCGGAGATGAGCTGCTGGAACAGAGCTCAGAGCAACCGCGGGGAGGCCAAGGCGCCACTGAGCCCCAGGCTGCACCCGGAGGCTCTGCCAGGGTGGCCCGCTGGCAGAGTCAGGGCGGCAGCAAGGCCCTCTGCTGGGGCCGGGCACAGAGACTGCTGAAGATACCATGCCCGGCCTCACGGAATCACACTCTCTGATGCCACCCCTTTTAAGAGGGGGCGCTCTGGTCTGAGCGGTCCGTTTTAACTGGAGACGGGAACGCTGCTGGCCCGAAGAGCTGCCACTCAGAGGGCAGCGCTCAGGTCCTGCCTTTGCCCGCGGCACTGAACACAGTTGTCACGACCCCATCTTAAGACAGGGAAAGGAGGCTTGGTGACACACCCCATGTCACCCGGCCAACAAGGGGCAGAGCTAGAATGTGACCCCAAGCATCTGGACTCTGGGCGCATGCTTGCCACCCATCAGCACGTGGCTGGGCCTAAGGAAGGAAGACCCTTGACCTGCCCCAGAACTTGGCCTGCAGGCCTCACCCCAGGTGCCCCCACCCCGCCCAGGGGCAGCCTCGTCAGGCAGCCCCACCCAGGGCCTCTTGGCACCATCCCTTCCCTCCGACAGTGGGTCCTTAGGGTCCTAAGGGCAGGAGGGCCGTGTGAAGGTCCCCGTCCCCCCAGGCCTGGCACAGCTCCAGTTACACCGAGGACCTTAAAGGACCTTCGCGGACCCTCTCTCTCAATGACACACGGGCCGCCCCACGCCCGGCCCAGGCCCAGGCCACAGGTCCCTCCGGTGTGGGGCTGATGTCAAGTGCAGGGAGAGGGACCAGAAGCAAGCCCAGAGATGAAGACAGTAATTTCAGAGGGACAGACGCCAGGAAGGAAGTGGAACCGTGCAGCGTGGGGGGCAGAGCAGGACCTGGGAAGGAAGGGCTGACGCAGGGGAAAGCCGCCGGGGGGCCAAGGGTCGGGTTCCAGACAAAGGCACGTTCAAGACGTGGGAACCAGCGGCCACGTGGAGCCCGGCGGGGAAGGAGGGGGTGAGGCCACAGAGGGGACTGCGGGCTGCACCCCGAGACAGGTGGGAGCCGCAGTGGACGTCAGGGAGGGGCCAGGGCAGGACTGCGGGGGCGCGGGAAGTGGGGGTCACAGTGCGGGGCCGAGAGCAGAGACAATCCCGGGCGAGACCCCGGCAGCCGCGGACAGACATGCGGGTGAGGGGCGCCGAGACACCAGCCCCTAAAGGAAGTGGCAGCAGAGTCAAGTGCCACATCCAGCTGAGCCGCAACAGTTTCCAGGTCCACCGGGAAATCCAAGAGGACAAGCAAAAGCCGCCGGCAGCAGCGCTGGGGGGCAAGGGCACGAGGAGGCTGACTGCGAGGACTTAGGAGGCAGACAAGCAGAAACTTAGCTTTGCAACAAAACAACTAGACCAAGGATTTCCTCTGTCGCCTAAGGCAGCCTTCTGGCTGCGGTCAATAGGGCGACACCCTTCAGGGACAGGTCCAACAGGCTTGACTGTGGAGACGGCCACAGGGGAGACGGCCACGCGCCGGGCTCTGCAGGGCGGCCCCGTCCCGAGGGGCCCAGCTTCCCGCCTCCCTCCTCCAGGCGTCCGCCCCGGGAGGCGGTCACTGGCACTGGTGCCTGCAGACGGCCCTCGTGGGTGGCAGGGGCCACACCTGGCCCACAGCCCCGGGTGCACAGACACAGGCCTGGCTTCCTTCTCCCACCAGCGCTCACACTCCCTCTAACTGGGCAACTCCCCGAACTCAGGAAGGCGCCTTCCTCGCTGTATCCCCTAAGCGGCTCCTAACTCGGGACGAGCTGGTGACGCCTAACATTTCAGACAGCACCGCGCCACGCTGACTTCAGGAAAAAAGCTAGAAACAAAACCGCGGTTTTCCTTCTGCACAGACCCATGTGGCCGAGCACTCTTAGAAGCGTCATTCAGGTCTTATCCAGGGAGGAGATGAGCTGGGGACAGTCCGCTCAAAGCCGCGACGCTGATTCAGGAGGCAGGGGCTACGCGGAGGTGGCGTCAGGACCCTGCTCTCAGCAGCCCTCCTGCCAGAGAGGCCTGGGCTGGGTCCCAGCACAGCCCCGTGCCGCTGTGACAACCGGGGGCAAGTGATTCGTCTCCCTCGCCCCACACGCCCCGGTCATACAGTGGTGAGAGACTCATGACCGCCCGGCTCGCCCGGCCCCCGGGGAGACGGATGGGGACAACCCCGGGGCCCGTGCTCAGCAAAGCCGGCTGCCCCTCCGTTGACCAGACGCGTGTTCACTCGGTTCTAAAGACAGAGCACAACCAGCTGTCTGGCCCGACCCTGGACATGTGAACACAGGGGGCTTCTGACACCTGAGGTTATGTTAAGGTGAGTGAAAGAAATCCTGCGTCGCTGCCCTTGCGGTGAGCAAACAGAGCCCATTACTGAGAACGAACTCACAAGCCAGGAGCTCTGGAGAGAAGGCAGCCGAGACCCTGCACCTAAGTCCCCTGCGGCGGCCACTGCGGGGGAACCGTGCCAACCGCCCAGCGGCCGGAGGACCTGGGCTGAGGGGCTGCTCCCAAGTCTGTGCAGGCCCCTTGCCCCCCGAGCTCTGTGGCACAGGTATTTTTAGGTTTAGGCAAACCTGGAAAGGCACTCTCAGAATTAAAAGACCTAACAAAGCCGTTGTGAATCACTTGGGCCCGAGCCGAAGGTCTGGCTTCCCTTTCGCTCTGAACTGTCCACATGCAACTCCAGCCACAGGCGTGATCAGGGGCGGACGGGTCCCTCCAGATGGCGAGCCCAGCTCCAGTCAGAGGGGATGACAAGAGCAGGGAAGCCGAGAGGCACCCAAACAGCTGTGTCAGGTGGCCCGGGGGGTGACGACAGACCGCGGCCAGCACAGGCCCGCGCCGCCCCGGAGCCCCGGAGCCGTGGCGGGAACGCGCCGTCAGTGCCCAGAGCAGTGTCTTTCTCTTACTCCAGACAGAAAATGTTTTCAACGCCCCGTCTGTGCAACCGCAATCAGCCAAGTGAACAGAGGAAGCAGGTCACCTGGTGACTGGAGGGGCACGGATGCGACTCGCCAAGTCTAGCTGAGGTCTACCCGGCGGTCAGCACGTTCCAGCAAACCCTCGGCTTTATCGTCAAACACACTCGAAGCAGCAAGAGCGCCAAAGGGTCTTGCTTGTTTTAAAAACGTTGGCGAGAAGCCGCGTGACAGTCCCGAGGTCCTGGGGGCCCCAAACCTACCAGATAGTTTTCATCCTGAAAGGCGTAGTGCAGCGTGGTGAGCCACTGAGAGTCGCCGTTCACCAGCACGTCCCGCTCCTCCCGGAAACAAGCCGTCTGCAGAGAAGTGGGGGGAGAGCGTCTGTGTCTGTCCCACCGCGCCCGGCAGAGGCGGGCAGCCCGGCCCGAGCAAGAGGCCCCCCCCCCCACTCCCACAGTGACTTTAGAACTTGTTTTCCACAAGCTTTTCTTTTCTAAACTTTCAAAACTTTTTTTGGAGTTCCCGTCATGGCTCAGTGGTTAACGAATCCGACTAGGAACCATGAGGTTGCGGGTTCAATCCCTGCCCTTGCTCAGTGGGTTAAGCATCCGGGGTTGCCATGAGCTGTGGGGTAGGTCACAGACACGGCTCAGATCCCGCACTGCTGTAGCTGTGGCATAGGCCGGTGCCTACAGCTCCGATTAGACCCCTAGCCTGGGAACCTCCATATGCCAAGGGTGTGGCCCTAGAAAAGGCAAAAAGACAAAAACAACTTTTTTTCATTCAAAAACATGACTGAAGCAGACAAGGGCCTGTGTGGGCCTACATGAGTGTAGAGCGCCCAGGTGTGCAGAGACCAGGAGTTCTGGAAGCCCTGTCGCCTGAGACCATAGGACTGGTGCAGGGACGGCTGAAAGAAGGCTGGCCCGGCCCAGAGCCTCTAGTGTCCAGAAATGTCCCACCAGATGGCCACATGCTCAAGTGTCTACCTATCTATGTCCAGCAAAAAACCCCTCCTTTTTTTAAAAGGGCCACGCCTGCACCATACGGAGGTTCCCAGGCTAGGGATCCAAACTGTGCTGCAGCTGCCGGCCTACACCACAGCCGTGCAGGATCTAAGCACATCTGTGACCTACGCCACAGCTTGTGGCAACACTGGATCCTCAACCTACTGAGTAAACCCGCATCCTCCTGGATACTATGTCAGGGTCTAAACAGGCTGAGCCACAATGAGAACCCCTAAGACCCCGTCTTAAACTCAGATTTCCAGTACGGAGTCTTTGCGTTTCTTTTCAATGTCTAGAGTCACCAAAGCGGCTGGCCCGTGCCCCACCCCCACCCCCCGGCCAGGGAGCGGGCGGGCTGACCCGGTTGGTTGTGATCTGATAAATGCACGCACCCCCGCCCCCCTGGGAAGGGGTCAGCGCCCGTTGGCATGTATTAGTCTGGAATCGCCACTGCCCTCCAGGAGGAGAGGAGTGAGCGACCCAAGTAGCCGCGACTGATTTACGGAGCCTCTCGCAGTCTCACTGCACCAGCCGAGCCGTCTTAGACGGCACACTGGGGGCCGCTCCGCCCACGGCGAGGACCAAGGACGGGCTGCCCACAACTCCCGACCAAGGGCGCAAGCAGCGCAGCGCCACGGCGAGACGGGGAGAGTGATCCCTGGCTGTTTTAAGGGCAGACCAAACTTAAGACAAAAAAAGAAAAAAAGCCTAAAAGCCCAGCTTCACCTGCAACTTATGACCTTGCACGGCCTAGGGAGACCTTGTGCCGGTGCCACAGCCGGAAAGGAGACAGGTGTGGACAGGGAGGAGGACAAGCCACCCCGTGCTCACCAAGACCAAGCCGGGGCGCCAGGACGCCGCGAAGCAGGAACGCCCCTGAGCCGGGGACACCTCGAGTCCAGGAGCTCGTGAGCGTGCCGGGCCTCACGACTGAGCGTGCATGTGGATGTGCCTGTGCGTGCACACTCGAGCACGTGCCACCTGAAGCCTGGGAGCGTGCTCGGGGGTAACAAGTGAGCGTGCGTGTGTGAGCGCGTGCAGCCCTCACGAGCCCGCCTACAGGCAGAGGAAGGCCCAGATGTACGAGGGCTGCGGCTGCGGCCCGGCCGGGCTGGTGCCCGCGCACCGGCACTCGGAGCCCGCGCACTGACCTCTGCTCGCTTCAGCATCTCCCACTTGTTGAGAATCTTCATGGCGTAGATCCGCTCGGTGCTCTTCATCCTGACCACAGCGACCTGCAACACGGACGGGTTCACACACTCAGTGGCCGGAGCAAAGGTCAGCACACTTCACAGAACTGGAGTGAAGGCCTCACTGCCTTGCGATCTGGAAAACGCCTTGTGACAGGAAGCTTGCTCTACAGATAGAGATTTGCCCCTTTAAGCATGAAAACTTGATTTCGGCCACACGGCAACTCGATTTCACGGCTCAGTTCCAGCCTCCCGCGCAGAGCAAGGGCTGCACACGGGGGTTGGGCGGCCTGCAGTGCGGCTGGGGGTCTTCACGGCCCCAGGTCCTCAAGTTCATCGTGGCTCCCCAGCCCCCCTGCGGCATTCAGGGCTCCACCCACGCCCACTTGCCCCCACGGCCGCCTGCGTCCACCTCTTGCCCCACGGCCAGCCCTTGCCTGTGCCACTTCCTGTCTCTGCCACCTTCGCTTCACAGGGGTAGTGAGGACCCAGGTGGGCTCTGGAGTGGAACTTGGGCAAATTCACTTCTCTGTGCCTCCGTTTCTATAGAAGATGGACAAGAGCAGGACTGGCCTAAGACTGCCATGTGGATCAAAGGCTTCAACCCATTTAAGGTGCTCAGAATGGTGTCAGGCACATAAGTAGCACTTTGCACGGTGGCCATCAGCCATACTCTTCAAGGTTCGACTCAAGTGCCACCTCTTCCAGGAAGTCCTCTTGGACGCCTGGTCTCCATCAAATCTCAGACAAGCTCTTCCACTGCACTAGCAACGGAGGTGGGGTCTACACTGCTGTATGCCGCATTCTACCCCAAAGAGATCAATCATTTGCTAACCTAAGTCCCCAACACAAAACTACAAGCAGTGACGGCAACTTCCGTGCCTTTTTGCTGTCAACGGCAGGCAGGCACCCCGCAGGTGTGCAACAAAGAGTTCTACAAGTCAGGTCCCTACCTCCTTGCTTTCTGAACAACCCCGCCACCCAACACTGTCAGAGTACCCACAGAGCGAACAAGCACAGGGCACTTTCCATGTGCCCAGAGTCGTGCTGAGCAGCTAATCCCCTCCACAATCCTAGATGGTAGTGGTTTGTTTGTTTTGCTTTTTAGGGGAGCACCTACAGTATATGGAAGTTCCCAGGCTAGGGGCTGAATTAGAGCTGAAGCCGCCAGCCTACACCACAGCCACAGCAACGGAGAATCTGAGCCACGTCTGCGGCCTACAGCACAGCTCACAGCAACACCAGATCCTTAACCCACTGAGCGAGGCCAGGGATCCCGCATCTGCATGGATCCTAGTCGGGTTCGGCTGAGCCACGACGGGAACCCTGGTGGATGTTTTTAATACCCTTGCTTTGCAGATAACAACACAACTAGGAAGGGGCAGAGTCTCACCCTCAGGCACGTGCTTCCAAGGACTGTACTATACCGACAGTAGCAACTGGATGTAATTCTCCCGAGCCTGAAGATGGGGGTCCATGAACAACATGCTCTGATGTGACCCCGAACTTGCAGAGGATCCCAGGCATCCGCCCTCCACGGCAGGGCTTCCAGCCAGGGTCCGCGGCCACGTCATGGGACGCTCACGACCCACGCCTAACCTGCTGGTGACTAGCTATGGTCTTAGAAACCACGGGCCAAGTGTGCTGTGACTCTGAGCGCGTCAAGAATAACGGCACCAACAGAGCTCCTGCTGTGGTGCAACAGGATCGGCAGGTGGCTTGGAAGCACCGGGGCGTGGGTTTGATCCCAGCACAGTGGGGAAAGGATCCGGCGTTGCCACTGCCATGGCTCGGGGCACATCTATGGCTTAGGCTGCTACTGTGACTTGGATCTGATCCCTGGCCCAGGAGCTCCCCATGCCTCAGAGTGGCCAAAAATGGGGGCCGGGGAGGGGGGGAGGAATAAACGCCAAAACAAAGGCACAGGGGGCTCTCAGAAATGTCTAAGAACAAGAAGCCTGGGCATATGCTTTGGGGAAAGTATCCATTTCTCTCTTCCCGGGAATCAGCTACAATCCAGGTAAGTGAGATATTAGTGTACAAAAAAAAAAAAGCTACATGGTATTTACAACAGAAAGGGTCTAACTTAGCAAGAATGGTAAAGTTGATAACATTTGAGGAAACTAATGAAATTATGAAAATGACAAGCCTCATGAATGACCCAGATCTGGCTGGAAATTAGATGCTGAACATAAGGAAGCTTAATTCTTCAGAAGAGGCCTATTAAGGCACAGACTACTTCCAGAAGACATACCATACATACAAGGAAAGAGAATGTATCTGTCTGTGTAAAACATGATTCAGATTAAGATGTGTAGGAGTGAAATGCAGAAGTAAAATTTAATGTAAAAAAAAGCAATTGGCTCGGATCTGGCGTGGCTGTGGCTGTGGTGGAGGCCGGCAGCTACAGCTCCGATTGGACCCCTAACCTGGGAACCTCCATATGCTGTAGGTACAGCCCTAAAAAGCAAAAAAAAAAGAAAGAAAAAGAAAAAAAAAATCTTGTTTGGTTTACCAGAAAATGGCCAAAAACTTGGTCTTAGCAGTTTCAATGAGAGATGAGCCTACAACTACCTTCAAGAAAAGACATTTTGGAGATTTCCCTTTGTTGCTCAAGGGAAACGAACCTGACTAGTATCCGTGAGGATGCAGTTCGATCCCTGGCCTCGCTCAATGGGTTAAGGATCTGGGGCTGCCGTGAGCTGTGGTGTAGGTCACAGACACAGCTCAGATCCTGAGTTGCTGTGGCTGCGGCTTGCAGCTGCAGCTTTGATTCAAACCCTAGCCTGGGAACTTCCACATGCCAGAGGTACAGTCCTAAGCAAAAAAAAAAAAAAAAGACATTTCAGTAAAGAAATACAAATCAAAATAATTTTACAAAACGTTAGAAAGTGATTCTGGAACACGACAAGTAAGCACAGTGCCCAGACCTGGTGAACAGCACTGGGCCAACCAGCAAAACTGGCACAAGACGGCAGACTGGGTAAACACGTGTTCTGTCAGCTTTAAATTTCAAGTTTCTGGGGTTAAGTAAAAGACTGTCCCTAGTTGAAGACAGGCGTTGAAGTAGCAGGCACTGGGGACCTTACCTAACATAAGCCGCTTATTCTCAGGGGTTCAGTGAAACTCGCACACACCGCACGGTCGGGGAGGGCAGGGAGGGAGGAGCAGCAGCCAAACGTGAGAAAAGGTCAGCACGAAGGGAGGGGGCGAGGGTTAGACTGCTCTGCTGACTTCAAACTGTTCTTTTCAAAGTCACTCTGGGAGCGAGAGAGATGGCAGGGCACAGGGCTGGGGAGACAGGCGGGGGACCAAGTGCCCTCCTCCGCAGCCCACCCCGGGGCCAGGCCCAGCCTCGGGGCTCAGTTTCTTATCTGCCCCGTGGAGCCGCAGCGTGGGCAGAGGCGAGAGGCTTCGGTGCTCACGGCTGTGAAAATACGGGAGGCTGTGGTGCTCAGCAGGCACCCAGCTGTCAGACAAACACCAAAAACACGGCCCTGGGCACTGCTAGGGAACCAGCTCGCTGGAGGGGTTACCAGGATGGAAGGAACTCCTGGACGGCTGTCCCAGGACGCTGACGGGAGGAGGAAGCTCACAGTCGCTGTGCTCAAGGAAAAGGGGCAACACAGCCCGATGTTGACAGCAGCCCCACCCACAACAGCCAAGGCATGGGAGAACCCAAGAGCCCATCAACAGAGGGAGCGATCAGAAGACGTGGCACAGGAGTTCCCGCCGTGGCGCAGTGGTTAATGAACCCAACTAGGAACCAGGAGGTTGCGGGTTCGATCCCTGCCCTTGCTCAGTGGGTTAAGGTTCCGGCGTTGCCGTGAGCTGTGGTGTAGGCCGCAGACGTGGCTCGGATCCCGCGTTGCTGTGGCTCTGGCGTAGGCTGGCAGCTACAGCTCCGATTCGACTCCTAGCCCGGGAACCTCCATACACCGCAGGAGCGGCCCAAGAAATGGCAAAAAGACAAAAAAAAAAAAGAAGACGTGGCACAAAGACACACCGGAACAGCACTCGGCCTTAAGAGAGAAGGAAACAGTGCCAGCTGCAGCCATGCAGATGGACCTAGAGATTCTCACACTAAATGACCTCAGTTAGACAAAGCAAATGTCCCAGTATCACTCAATACACGGAACCTAAAAAAAAAAAGACTAACTTATTTACAAAACAGAAACCCACAGACATGGGAAACAATGTACGGTTACTAAGGGAAAGGGAAGAGAGGGGTAAATGAGGAGTCTGGCTGAACACACACGCTCTGCTACACATCAAAGAGACAACCGGGCCCGTGGCACAGCGGGTCAGGCGCTGGCCTGGCACAGTGGCTTATGGTCCTGGCGTTGCTGCAGCTGTGGTGTAGGTCACAGCTTCGGCTCAGAATCGATCCCTGGTCTGGGAACTTCCATTTGCCATGGGTGCAGCCGAAATAGAGAAAGAAAAAAGAAACCCAGCAAGGACCTAGCGTACAGCACTGGGAACTACACTCGCTGTTCTGTAATAACCAGTAAGGGAAAAGAACCTGAAAAAGAAGACGTGCTTACACAGGCATAAGCGACTCACGGTGCTGTACACCTGAAACTAACACAACACTGGAAATCAACCATGCTGCAATTAAAAAAAAACTTCATTGGCACAGGATGAGCTGAAAGAACTTCTGGAAAAACAGACTGTGAAGGATGAAAGACGGAGATAACTTCCTGATTCAAAAATTCACTACGTTAGGAGTTCCCGTTGTGGTGCAGAGGAAACAAATCCAACTAGCATCCATGATGAGGTTGTGGGTTCGATCCCTGGCCTCGCTCAGTGGGTTAAGGATCCGGCATTGCCATGAGCTGTGGTGTCGGTTGCAGACGTGGCCCATATCTGGCGACGCTGTGGCTGTGGTGGAGGCCGGGAGCTACAGCTTCGAATAGATCCCCAGCCTGGGAACCTCCACACATCCATAGGTGTGGCCCTAAAAGCATTAAAAACAAAAAACAAACAAAAAACAAACAATAAAAACAATGAGCTCCCTGTGCCATGACCCAAATCTGGCTGGGGGTCCTGGATCCAGGGTCCCGGTCGGCATGGGAGCCGCCGTCGCAGAGGACCGGGCTGCTGCCAGAGCACCCTTGGGGCAGCGGGGAGAAAGGGGTGAGGAGGAGAGGTGGGGGCCGCGCTTCCTCCCTGCAGGGGTCTCACGGTGTTTTCCGCAGCAGTGGTTTCTTCTGGGCCCTGAGGCCCCGCAGCTAAAGCAGGGCTGTCGCCAGGGGCCGGGGGCAGCATCGCCCAAAGTGCTGCCGCGTTTCCTGAGGCAGAGGACAGGCTGGATTCGACTCGGCAGGCTTGAGACACTCAGGGCAGAGCGCGCTCGCTCAGGGGCTCGCTTCCCTCCACGTCTCCGCCGCACACTGCAGAGCGCGGCCCCCCAAGGCGCGGGCAACAGGTTCGCTGCCAGGCAGGGCGCGGGCGCTGCATGAGGACAGAGCAGCTGGCACGCATGTTCCCTGGGGAACCAGCACACGTCCCCCAGCCTCAGGCGCTCAAGGTACAACCTCGGGAGAGGACTTAACCTGTTTCACAGTTGAAGGGGCAAAACTTTTTTTTCCTCTCTCTCTTTTTTAGGGCCACACCCACGGCATGTGGAAGTTCCAAGCCCATGCCACAGCCACGCCGGATCCTTAACCCACTGAGCGAGGCCAGGGATCGAACCCTTATCTTCATGGATGCCAGTCGGATTTGCTACCACTGAGCCACAAAGGGAACTCCTCAAGAGGCAAAACTCTTAAGTGACTGAGAGTAAGCCCCTGGATTCTAGCTTGCTGAGGGACCCACAGCAGCCCCATGCAGGGCAGAGTGGCCTGCCCTCCGCCAGGAGGGTGCTAGGCACAGAGGCTGCGGCCCCCGCGGGACCTGGCGCACCACCTGCTCCTCCAGACGCGGGAACCAGGCTCACCTCCTGGACGGCTGCAAAAAATGAGAACACCCGTCATGTTCCCCTGCTTGTTTTGTTTGGAGAATGAGTGCCAGGACCTTCATTCAACTGACCACCCCCACGGCTCCGCTCTCCGTAAGAGCTCCTCCAGGCCAGACGATGCTCAGGGTCATTCGCCAGCCACCAGCGCCTGTTTTTTATTTTTCTCTCCTTAATTCTACCTTTCGGACTTTACCCATCCTAAGTACGGAGCCCAGTAATTACCTCCTCCTGGGATCACTGGATGGGACCCTAGAAGCACTGGGTGGGAGCTGCTGCTGTTCTGGCAGAAGAGGCAAAATTAACAAAACGAAGTTGGTCTTACCTCACCGAAAGCACCTCTTCCAATTACTTTAATTATTTCGAAGTCTTCTCGATGAAGTTGCATTTCCTTCACCAGCTGTGTAAATGGTTTAGCTACAAATTAAAAAAAGTAAAATTAACCTTTTACGCAAGTAACTTGGTAACAGATAAAAATTTAAATGATTGGAACATTGCACTAAGTTATACTTTAAAAAAAAAAAAAGTTCACTTTTTAAATGAATTCTTTTCAGGAATAGTTAACGTCCATAAAGTTGTTACTGTCTGGGAAGTCGGGATTTTCGCTACATTAACAAGGACACTGACCTCAGGACCCGAACCTCGCATCTGTTCTAACAAAGACCCTCGCCAAGAGGAGTCCCAGTAAAATCATTACAGCTCGGATCCCCAAGGAGCGGACACTAAGCTGTCCTGCCAGGTCTGCAGGATGGCTCGCGGCCCACCACGCCAGGTCAGTGAGCTCTGGGCGCCACCTGTCAGCTCATCGGGCCACTGGGCAGCCGGCATGGGGGGCGGGGGGAGACAAGACATTGTCCAGTGGTAACCACCCTGGCCGTCACATGAGCCCCAGGAGGAAGCTGGGTCGGGGCTGGGAGCCGCACACCCACCCCCCGAGAGCAATCCCACTACCACCCACATTTTAAGAGGAGACCGCCGAGCCAGGGCCCGTGGGAGGTGGACTGGGCTGGACGGTGTCCCCTCAAAAACTGTGACTGTGACCTTATTTGGAAGCGGGGTCTTCGCAGATGTAATCCAGTGCAGATGAAGCCCCAAACGGGAACAGGGTGGGTCCCACGTCCAGCATGGCTGGCGTCCTCCTAAAAGGAGTCTGGGCCAGAGCCACAGAGGGGACCGTCACGTGGAGATGCAGGCACCCGATGCCAAGGGCGGCCCCCACCAGCAGAGGCCAGAAGAGACGGGCAGATTCTTCCCTGGGGGCTCAGAAGGCGCAAGGCCCTGCTGTCCCGCCTCAAGAACCATGAAAGAAAAAACCTCCACCACTGCGAACCCCCAGTTTGTGTAGCTCGCTGCTGCAGCCCCTGGACTGGAGGCCACACGCTCTGACTCCAGAAGCCGCACTCCCGGCCACGGTCCATCCCGCCCTCGGCCTAGCATCCAGCGGGTTACGCCACCCACACCCGCTCCTATTTTCACCTTCAAGCCTCAATTCACGTTTACACTAAGCTTGGTTTGTCCTCTACGGGTTTTTTTTTTTTTTTGTCTTTTTGCCTTTTCTAGGGCTGCTCCCGCGGCACATGGAGGTTCCCGGGCTAGGGGTTGAATTGGAGCTGTAGCTGCCAGCCTACACCACAGCCACAGCAATGCCAGATCTGAGCCGCGTCTGCGACCCACACCACAACGCTGGATCCTTAATCCACTGAGCGAGGCCAGGGATCAAACCCGCAACCTCATGGTTCCTAGTGGGATTCGTTAACCACTGCGCCACGATGGGAACTCCGCTACAGCTCTTTTCCGAATCCTCCACTGTTGCAGCCTGACAGACATTCCCTTTGGGGGAAACTGGGCAAAATCTCCCAGGGCTTTTTCTGAGTTCTCTCTTCTAAGTATGTGCATGTCTGCAGGTATCTCCCAGGCCCCCTAAACCCGCGATCGGTTATTTTCCGGGCTTCTGGCTGAGCTCCATACTATTCACCTAACTCTTAATTTTTCTCCTTAAACAGCTGCTTAGCACCACCCGGCTTCCTCGCCGTGGTTCCCAGAGCTAAGAAAAAGGCCAGAGCACCGGACGCTTCCTGGCGCCCACGACGGTGAATGACCACCAGCACCACGGTAAACACCCGTGACACAAGTCGCAACAGGACACACTGGGCCCCAACTATTTAGAAAAGGGGCGGCGGGGGCCGCTAAAGAAAACCCTTGAGCTAGAACTTAAAAGGCCACCTAAGGTTCACCTTTATTGCTTTCACATATCGCCCAGAACATTCATTCCCAGAATTCCTCATGGAAATATGGACTTTCAAAGGCCACTTAAGACCACAACCTCTCCTGGCATCTCTGGAGAGAAGCAGATGGTACCTTCCATTTCACTGTGAAGAAAACAATCCCAGCAAGTCAGATTTGTCCTGTCTCGCCTCTGGAGGAGCGAGCGTGGGAAGGAAACAGTGCCGCCGCGTGCCAAGGAGCCACGCCACAAGCCAGGTCCCAGCGCCGCGACACTCGCCCTGGCAGCGGCTCAACACACCCTTCTGGGCTCGTCTACAAAACTTGCCGGCCACTGTTTTAAATGTGCAAACCTCACAGCAATACTCATGGAACGCAAGGAAAATTCCACTCCCAACTGTACCATGACCCACTCTAACTCCATGTGCCCCTGCCCAGCCTTGACTGTAGACACGGCCAATGTCTGCATGGCTGGTTCTGTATTCTTTTATTTCACTCCTTACATTTTTCACGTCTCTATACTCCACGATCTTCAAAAGCTGCAGAGTTATTTCATTAAGTTGACATACCAACAATTTAAAATTGTGTATCCACTGAACAGAGGTTAAACACTGAAGTTTTTAAATTAAAAAAAAAATTTTTATGAATATTTTTTTCATTTTTGCTTTTTTTTTTGTCTTTTTTTTGTCTATTTCTTGGGCCGCTCCCGCGGCATATGGAGATTCCCAGGCTAGGGGTCCAATCGGAGCTGTAGCCACCGGCCTACGCCAGAGCCTCAGCAACGCGGGATCCGAGCCGCGTCTGCAACCTACACCACAGCTCACAGCAACGCCGGATCCTTAACCCACTGAGTGAGGCCAGGGATCGAACCCGCAACCTCATGGTTCCCAGTTGGATTCATTAACCACTGAGCCACGACGGGAACTCCTAAATTATTTTTTCATGGCGAATAAATTTCGACAGATTTTTTACTGTTTCAAATTAATTTTTAGGATGAAATTCCAGGACTCTCCAGCAGGCACTGCCGTTTACCTGGTCCTAACCTGCCTTCCGGAGCGCGTCTCCTGAGGTCTCATCTTCCTTTGAAAGGGGCAGTTCTTCGATGCCTGGGAGGTGCGGTTCTCTCACAGCGGGTGCCGGGCCTGTGACGTTAAGTCTCACTCTTGACATGTGCTCACTGACCGAGCCGTGATCTTTTCAGTCAACTGCGTTATTTTGGCTTCGTCACACGTAACAGCTATAAACACCGTGCCACCATTCTGTTGCTTCTTTTCAACTGAATTATGCTATTTTTACTTTATAGCAATGACTGCTTTTAATAAAGTATCGCAGAATGGGAGAAAATAGTTGCACATGATGCAACCAACAAGGGCTTAATCTCCAAAATATACAAACAACTCATACAGCTCAATGACAAAAAAATCAACAGCCCAACTGAAAAATAGGCATCAGACCTAAGAAGACAGAAGGATGACCAGTAGGCACTTGAAAAAATGCTCAACGTCACTCACTATTAGAGACGTGCAAATCAAAACCACCATGAGGTGCCACCTCACACAGGTCAGAATGGCCAGCATGACTGAGTCTACAAAAAGCAAATGCTGGAGGGGGTGTGGAGACAAGGGAACCCTCCTGCACTGCTGGTGGGACTGTAAACTGGTACAGCCACTATGGAGAACAGCGTGGAGCTTCCTGGGAAAAACAATACAGAACTAGCACACGATCCAGCAATCCCACTCCTGGGCACATGTCCAGACAAAACCATAATTTAAAAAGGACACGCACCCCTGTGTTCCCTCCAGCACTACTCACAACAGCCAGCCAAGACATGGAAACAACCCGAAAGTACTGGATAAGGAAGATTTCATACACACAATGGAATACTCCTCAGTCATGAAAAAGAACAAAAGAATGCCATTTGCAGTAACGTGTATACAACTAGAGATTCTCACACTAAGTGAAGTCAGGAGGAAGGAGACAGCACGTGAGGTAGCATCTAAGTGGAACCTCAAGTGGGGCACAAATGAGCCTGTCTACACAAGAGAAACAGACTCACAGAGAACAGACTTGTGGTTGCCAACGGGGAGGGAGGCGGGCGTGGGATGGGTGAAGAGGTGGGGTTAGCAGATCCAAACTGTTCTACTTAGAACGGATGCACAATGAGGGCCTGCTGTACAGCACAGGGAACCGGTCCCATCTCCCACAAACTAACAGCCAAAGCCCCTCCCGCCCCAGGGACCTACCGGCAGGGAGGGCTGCGGCGGCGAAGAAGTCCCTGCGGCAAGGATGAGACCTAAACAGCTCTCTCTGCATCTCTTTTCTTCCCACGTCACTTATCTTACTTGAAGCTCCTCACGCGGTCCCCCCTTGCCCTTCTAGAGAAGCTGTCTGGGTTGCTTCTGCACCTCACACAGCTCTGCAGTGTCCCTGAAAGGAAGGACCAGGGTGACAGCCTGGGCAAGGGCTGTGGAGACTCCTTAGACGAAGGCTGAAAAGGTGACGAAACTGAATCAAGCAATGAGAAATCGACTTGATTGAAATTGAATGAAACCTAATTTTAAAAAATAGTACAAGAGGAGTTCCCGTCGTGGCTCAGTGTTTAACAAATCCGACTAGGAACCATGAGGTTTGATCCCTGGCCTCGCTCAGTGGGTTGGGGATCCGGCATTGCCGTGAGCTGTGGTGTAGGTCACAGACATGGCTCGGATCTGGCGCTGCTGTGGCTGTGATGTAGGCTGGCAGCTACAGCTTCGATTCAACCCCTAGCCTGGGAACTTCCACAGGCCGCGAGTGAGGCCCTAAAAAGACAAGACCAAAAAAAATGAAAAAGAACAAATAAACAAAAGGATCCAGAAGGAAAACGTTTCTTTGTAAATGCCCAGTATCTGCAAACAGTTCTGAGGACCCAGTAGAAGTCCTGCAGGCGTGTGCAGAGATCCTTGAGACTCTGCATCAGCTAAGACCAGACAGAAACCCACACACAGCAGCCGACCACCCCGCGAACCACACGAGTACTGAGAGGCCATGAAATCACTCCGGCAGGAGGGGACCAAGAAAGACGGAAGGGCTTAGCCAGTGAAAAGAAGGAAGAGGGACCTTCGAAGGGGTTTCGATAAGTGTCTACACCCGCAGCCATCCGGACTGGGGAGCGTCAACAGACAGAAACCACACCAGCTACCTGAAGAAGCTACCACACAAAGGACTGTTAACTAGGTGCCCAGAAAAGCGAAAAGGATTAACACGGGCACCGCAGATGCAGGAAGCAACTGCTACCCTTAGGATCAGGGCAACCAAAGAAAGCAGCGGCGTTTTGGAGGCCCGGGCTTGGGTCGGCTGCTGGTGGCTGGGCTCTCGAAGCAAAGGCGGGCCCTAGGGGCGGGCCCTAGGGGCGGGCCCGGGGAGCTGGGGTCTCTGCGAAAATGCCCAGACCAGAAGACGCTTCCTGCCGCCAGGAGGAAGAGGGCTGCAGGAGTGTCCCTCAAAGAGAGAGGAAGCCAGCAGGAAGCCACCAGTCCCTTCTCCCTCTGCCAGCCCCTCCAGTCTCCATCCGGTGCCCCCTTTAGGCAGAGCCCAACAGGGAGCAGAGGTGAGAGCCCAAACTGGGTGATGCTGGGGTGTGGGGCAGGCGACGGACAGGAGGTCTGCTGCATGGAGCAGGATGCTCACACGGCCCGCACATTCAACATAGCGGGAGCCAGGCTCCGCGCTGTCAGAAGAGGAAGTTACGGATGAGGGAGACGACGAAACCCTCTAACAGTGGCTTAGAAGAGGAGGCGTCAGCCAGCGTGAACTCACAGTTTCAATATACGTGGATGCAGAAAACACACAGATAAATGGGTGGGAAGGTACCCATGGAGCCTCCACTCTGTCTACGGAGAAGCCCTGAGGCAGCAACACCCCAGCTGAGAGCGCAACTAGCGCCAGATCTCGGCTTCTGAATCCCAGTCTGCAGCCAAGGAACCAGGCCAACTCCAGAGCTGGGCGGGAAAAGACGAGGAGCCAGGACACCTTGTCGCGCCTGGAAGTAAGAACGTGCTCGAAGGACAGGGAGCCAAGATCGTGATTGACAGTCACAGAGTAACCAGCCCGTTAAATGAAGCAGAATCGGCACACACGGATATTGATCCACTACTACATTAAAAACTGCTGAGAAATGGGATATTGACATAATTTCAAAGTGCATCCAAACGAAACGCTTATGGATCAAAAGAGGACAAAGGGACTTTATGTGACGCCGGGAAGACACCACCTAAGTGATGATGACAGAGTCAAACCCGGCATCACCCTGAAGGACACAAGGAGATAAAAGGTGTCATTGCTGTGATTTTCCTGCCAAACTTGAGTTTAATCGCGACGAAAGCGGAGGGCAAGCGCAACTGAAGCAACGTTCTACCCTCCTGACCGGCCGCCAGGAGAGGCCCCCCTCCTACAGAGGGGGCGGGCGAGCCCAAGTCCTCCTCCTTCAGGCAGCGCCGCCAGCACCACCCAAGGCCAAGGGCGAGGGCACACCCGCAGACGCGAGACGGGGTTCCCTGCCCTGTTATTTGCTACTTCTCTGTAAGATCAAAGCGTTTCCCCAAACACTTCTAAGCTCTTTTTAAAGCTCATCTGCGGCCACAGGGAGAGCGGGGTGAGCCCGCCAGGGAGGTGACCAGGGAGGTGACGGGTGCTGGGGCGACGAGGACGGCCCGGAGGAGGAGGGCCGCATGGGTTACAGTGACACTTCTGAGCGCAGTCGCCTGCGGCCTGGGGTGAAACAAGAGGAGACTCCAGGATGACTGCGGGGTCATCCTGAGCGCCTGGCCCTAAGCACCCAACCCAGGCCCCAGGCGGCTGCGGTGGGGAGGGGGCGGCGACCGAGTGGTGGGGGCTGCCATGCAGCCCGAGAGAGACCAAGCTGACTCCTTACACGATTCCACTGCTGTTTTATCACTTCAGCAGGGCCAGCTGACGCGGGGGACCTCTAGCCAGGGAACTGGCGCTCCAGCCCCCTGGAGGGCGAGCTGACGGCTCCGAAAGAGCCTCTCAGCAGGCCGGGCGCCCACGGGGTCGGGGGGCTGGGGGGGGGGGGCTCTGCAGAACACAGGCCGCTCCCAGCTCTCCACACTGCTCCTCGAGAGCCAGGATGCAAGCAAAACCACAGCAACCAGACACCTCTGGGGACTCACTCTAAATGTCATTTCTATCGAGATTCTTGCAAGGCAAACATGGAGAGCTTGAAGAAAACAGATCAGCTGTAATGTCGAGATAATGCTTGACTTCGTGGTGATAACAGATTATGAAGGAAGACAACAGAACTACTACAAACTTTAGAGTCCCTGGTGGCCCAGCAGTTGGGGATTCAGCGTGAGCACTACTGAGCAGTGGGTTTGATCCCCGGCCAGCGACTTCCCTGCAAGCTGTGCCCACGGCCAGAAAACAAACAAACAAAATGTTACAAAGAGTGAAAGCACCTCTCCCTCCCGCTCCATCGGCAAACACAAAAAGGTGCCCAGTGGGCAGATGTTCGCTGGGCCTGTGCGGTGTGCCCGCACCAGCCACCAAGCTAAGGACAGATACCGCCCCTTTCAGCTCACAGAGCCGGCCCTGGGGGCCTCTGCGTCGCAGCCCCTGCTGGGGTCGGTGCCCACTGGGAGTCCTGCACCACTGGTCTGCACCCACAGCCGCAGCCCCTGGGCACCCTTCTGGACCACTCCCCAAACCCACCCCCAGGCGCCCCCGATGCCACCTCTTCCTGTTCCTGGGAGGCAGGCCACCAGGCTGCCCTGCGCTCCTGCAGCTGCTCTCCTGCCCTTCAGCCCCACAGCACCCCTCTCCAAAGCCATCTCATCACTTCCCTGCTCACTCAGTGGCCTCTCGAGGCTCTTGGTGAGACTTTCAATGCTCACACATGTGGCACAGCAGGTTAAGAATCCAGCGCTGTCACTGCTGTGGTGCAGGTTTGATCCCTGGCCTGGGAACTTCCATATGTTGTAGGCAAGGCATGCATGCATGCATGAATAAATAAAATCACCCAGCTTGAGGCACGCCCAGGCCCAGCCGATGCCCCCTCTCCTGCACTCCCCTCAATCCTACTGTACCTGCCTTCCAGCTGGCAGGCCCTCACTCAACACTGGGTCGCCCACAGCAGAGCCCTGGAGGCCTCACCCATAGCTCCTACTCATTCTTGGGCCCCGACTCCAGCCAGGTGACTAGGTCAGCAGCCCGCTGGTAAGCCTGGCACCTGTACCCACTCACTGCCATCCTTCCCGCTGGACTGGAGGGCCCAGGAAGGCAGGGTCTACCTCCACCTGGTCAAGCTGCTCCCCAAGTCCCTGGGGCACAGAGACTCAACGACTATTCTCAAGAGCTGGTCTCAGGGAAGGCTACCTTCTCCACGGGGTGGGGGCCGGTGGGGGGCGCTTGCATGTTTTCCTAAGTTAAGAATATATTCAACAGCTTGAAATATCTTTTCACCAAAAAAAGACTGAATAAAGCTTTAGCCCTTATTTAGCTAAACATTAATGAGGATACATTTTTTCCTAATCTCTTCATTCTTCTACAACCCAAGACTGTCCCCTACAGAACCTCACGGATGCCCTAAAAGGCAACAACTCAATCAACCAATCAGGGCAACTGCTGGCACATATGCGATCCAGTGCTGCCTTTAAACAGGAAAAAGCTTTGCCAGGAAGAACTGGGGCGGGGGGGGAATCTCTGGCAGAAACTGCCCCCCGCCCCGGGTCTGTTTATCACCAGAGGAAGTAAGATCAGACTGGCTGGAAGGAGCGGCAAGACGGAGAGGCTGAGCAAAGAGGGCAGTGTCACAGGGCAGCGCCCGCAGGAGGGGCCGCCCGGCCTTCCCCAGTGTCTGTCCTGCCCTCCCCCGCCTCACCTCGGCCCCCTCAGGCTCACAGGCCCCCCACTCCCCAACCGGCCCAGGCCACTCTGCAGCCACACGCTGGGACCTAGAAATGGTCTTTCAGACTATCCGGTCCCAACAGTCCGTCTGCTAATGAAGAAACAGGAGCCCAAAGGCCAAGGGACAAGCAGAAGACATGAGGGACAGGTCTCCTCCCTCCCTAGGGGACAGTCCACCCCTTCCCTGGCAGCTGCCAGCTCTGGTGCCGTCACGAGACAGCAGGACCTGCTGCTGCTAAGAGCGAGGACCCCGCCACTGGCAGGTGCAGGCCCAGGGCAGCTCCGAGAGGCGGCCGCAGGTGGTGCGGGCAAGTCCCCAGGCTGGAGCCCAGGACACGCCAAGGTTCTACATGTCCGAGCTCCCGTGGGAGAAGAGGCCAGACCAGCGCCCCAGGGTGCAGGGAGTGTGGCCACAGGCAGGACAATGAAGTAGACACGAATTCCACCCACGCTGAGCAGCCGCGGCAGCATCCCCGGCACTGGAGAACAGGAGAGCCAGGTCCTGATCCAGCGGCAGGAAAAGCAGACACGCTTCCAGCAGCACAAGCTTTGAATGAGTTTGAAATTCCCAAACAGCTCTAACTCCGCACTGTTCAGATCGCTGATAGGATCAACATTTACCAAAAAGTTTTGGAAAAATGTGCTTAAATAGGCTATGTTTTAATAACTATGATTTTTTTTTTCTTTTGGCCTTTTTAGGGCCATACCTGGGGCATATGGAGGCTCCCAGGCTAGGGGTCGAATCGGAGCCACAGCTGCCGGCCTACCCCACAGCCACAGCAACGCCAGATCCGAGCAACATCTGTGACCTACACCACAGCTCATGGCAATGCCGGATCCTTAACCCTCTGAGCAAGGCCAGGCATTGAACCTGCGTCCTCATGGATACTGGTCAGGTTCATTACCACTGTGCCACCACAGAAACTTCAGTAACTGTGATTTTTTGGTTAAATGACAGAAAACTACCCTTCATGGGGAGACAGTCACAAACCCGTCTCCCTATGAATCACTAGTCTGAGAAAGCTGAATCTTCTGAGAAGCCCCATTAATTCCCAAATAAAGCTCTCCGAGGACAAACTCTTCCACACAGGCTGATAAGCAGGAACTATAATGCTGTGGCACGAACATTCAATTTTAACTCAATGCGGTCTAAGATTTTAGAGGATTGCAAAGGAAGCCCTGTCATACTGTGACTCAGAAGACGAGTCAGGTTCAGCTTGAGTCAGAAAAGCTGGGGTGGGGAACGGGTGGGGAGGCCGTGCTGAGCCAACAGTAAACCAGGAAAAGCCTCATGCCAACAGCCTGCTGCCACATGAAGGCGGCTAACCCTGCCCAGAGCTGGTCTGGGGACAGACTCCAGGGTCGGCCCCGCATTCCTTCTTCTGCCTCCGCTCGGAAGTTGAAGGGCTGCTTTTCTCAATTCCTTCCGTTTGGTCCATCTTTGCCAACCGAGTCCCACCCAGGTTTCCTCGTGACCGAACATGGAGCGGTCCTGGGAAACTTTTCCTGAGCCACTAAGCCGAGCCGCTCGCAGGTACTTGCAGGTGCGGTGCGAAGCCGCGGGGAGGGGGCCTGGCGGGGCCGCTCTCACTGCTTGGAGGGTGGGGCGCGGGCGCGCCTCGGAAACTGCAAGATAAACACTGAGCACTCTTTTCACCTTTCCCCTCAAAGTGAAAGCTGTACTGGGGCTTCTTGTGGTTACCAAAAACAAGTATTAACGTAGATGTTTCGTAAAAGCGAAGTGGCAGAAACCTAATTTCTGACGGGCAGGAGTACCTGCATGCAAGTCCCAGACACCGGCGACAGTATTACGTTTGATGCTCGCGCCAGTGAGCCAGCTACATTCAGGCCACTTCTTCTGGGAGTCACTGGAAGCATCCTGCTCAGTAAAATCCAGGTTTAAGAAAAGGGAAAGGCAGAAGCACAGAATGAACACTGGCTAGCGACCTGCCAGGACCCCTGTCCCTCGCCGAAGGCACACACTCGCACGCGGGCCAACCCAACCGCTGTGGGTCCGCGTGTTAAACCCGAACACCCCCGGGCTACCCCGGGCCACCGCAGGGGCCTGGCGGACGCCCCACCTGCCGACTGGAAGCCACAGCACTTCTCCAAGAAGCCACTGGCCAAACCCTCAGCGCCGTGCCCAGCACCGAGTAAGCTCTCATGACCCACTATCCCTGGGTGACACTGTGTGCTCATCAGTTCTCTTAGCACTGCTTTATGACACATTTAACACACAAACAAACTGCACCACCCAACTCATCCTAGAAACCAGCTAAACTAGCAACCAAGAGGATGCACGCCTAACAAACACGCTCTACCAGGCAGGCTCCACACCGACGGCCGCGAGGCGGCCCTTAGTACCTGCCACTAAGGGCTCAGCCCCGAAAACCGAGTACCCCAAAAAGGCCCCACGAGCGGGCCGCGAACAGCAGTGCTGCCACCAAGCAGAGGCTCCCGGACCCGCTGAACCAGCGGAGGGAGGGGAGTTTGGCCCACGAGGTCCTGACCACCCCGACAGCCTCCACCCCGCCTCGCCCGCCCCAGGGAACGAGCCCCCCAGAGCGGCGCTTCCACGGGCCGCCCTTCACCCAGAGCCGCGCGCCCGCGGGTCCAGCGATCTCGGCCCTTCTGCGCGCCTGCCTGCCATGCTTCACCGATGCCCAGTTCAAGAATTTCTTCCTAAATGTCCAACACGAAGCGGCAGCGGGAGCCAGAGCTCGGCCCAGGCGGAGACTGCGCCGGGCGCCCTCCGGTCGGGCTCGGAGCTGCCGTCCGCCCCCCGCACGGGCTCAAAGGCGCGACGCTCATCACAGCGCGGCGACCGGCAGGACGCAGGAGCCGGGACGCGCCTGAAAGAGCACAGTCGGCACGTGACGCTGCTGCTCCTGGGGAAACGGGACGAAAGCTTTCAAGAGTCACATTTTTTCCCATACCAAGCACAAGTTCTGAGGCAGGAGCTTTAGTTCACTGTTCTGACCTCACGTTACTCAGGCAGGTGAGGGCGAAGTCTCTGCGGAGCGTGGACGTGAACCAGTGACCCACTCAGGCAGAGCACCTGCTGCCGAGCCCGCCACAGCATCCGAGTGACAGCGAGGCGGGCCGTGAGTCTGCACCCGACGTGACCTACGGCCGCCGCCAGCCCGCAACCCTGCGCAGCGGGCAGCACCGTCCCCCCCCCCATGAGGGAGGGAACTGGGCCTCCCTGAGCCCAAGGCTGGTGCAGCGGCTCAGGTCTGTGTCTGCCCAGGGCACTGGGGCCGGCTTCTGGGACGGGTGGGGCGCGCGGTCTCGCCCTTCCGCACTCCTAGACGAGCCAGTGGAGGCAACGCAAGGCACTGGCCAGCGGCCCAGAAGGTGTGAAGGCCCTGCTGGAAGGGCCGCCTCCAGTACCCTTCCCCTAAGAGGTCATCTAAGCTACGTTCTTGCTCTGGTGACCACTCCAGCGCAGAAAGAAAGAAGGGAAAAGCTGAGGGCATTTTTCTCCTCTAAAATGTACCCCAGGAGTTCCCATCGTGGCTCCGTGGTTAACAAATCCGACTAGGAACCATGAGGTTGCAGGTTCGATCCCTGGCCTTGCTCAGTGGGTTAAGGATCCAGCGTTGTCGTGAGCTGTGGTGTAGGTTGCAGACGCAGCTTGGATCCCACGTGGCTGTGGCTCTGGCATAGGCTGGCGGCTACAGCTCCGATTTGACCCCTAGCCTGGGAACCTCCATGTGCCGAGGGAGCAGCCCAAGAAATGGCAAGGAAAAAAAAAAAGATAAAATGTACCCCATTCCAGCATTTAACTAAAAAAAAAATGTCATTGGAGTTCCTGTCACGGCTCAGTGGAAACGAATCTGGCCAGTATCCACAAGGACTCGGGTTCAATCCCTGGCCTCGCTCAGTGGGCTAAGCATCCAGTGATGCCGTGAGCTGTGGCACAGGTCACAGACATGGCTCAGATCCCGCGTTGCTGGGGCTGTGGTGTAGGCTGGCAGCTACAGCTCCGATCTGACCCCTAGCCTGGGAACCTCCGTATGCCCCGGGTGGGGCCCTAAACAAACAAACATTTCATAGTTTAACATCGAGTCGTCTGGCTCTTTCACCTAATTTTGTACCAATAAAGAACCCAACCGTGGAGTGGAAAGATCTGAGAAGCTGCTTCTCCTTCTCGATGGGAACAGTCACAGCTTCCTGTGCTTTTCAACACTGTACAGTTTTCTAGAGCCTTTCAACCATCTCTGTCATTCTTCTGCACACCCGAAGGCTCCCTGCCCTCTCTACCACACTGCTCTTCGAATGCAACAGTTCTGAAGAAATGCCACGGAACCAGCTGGAATTATTCCCCAGGAGGGTGAATCCGCAACGGCTGGGCCACGCGGGCAGGCATTCGCTGAGGCTGGCCGCCCCCCAGCACGTGCACGGGGCCCGCTGCTGGGCACGGGCACCTGCTGGCTGGCACGCCCCTCGCTCCGAACAGTGTCCCCTCCCGGGGCCCTCTGGCTCGGCCCTGCTTCCTTCTCCATCTCCAGCTGCCCCGCCAGGCTGAGGCCCACAGGCCTCCTGTCCAAGTTCAAGGCAAAACCTCACTTATGAGAAAAGCCCGGCTGGAGCGCCTCCTTGAGGCCACCTCCCTGCCGTTCAGAGTCCCCCTGGCCGGGCAGATGGCGGGGCGAGAAACACTGAACACAGCACATGGACGAGCAAGGGAAGAGCCATAGGATATTCAGGAAATAAGCTGCATGGATGAATTTTCAGTTGCTAAGAGAGAGAGAAGACACTAGCTATGAGGGTGCAAGGGGGGGGACATACCTTTTCTGGAAGGATGGGGGCAGAGGGAGAAACAGGTAAAAGTTCTGTGAGGACACAGCTTTTATTTATTTATTTATGTTTGTCTTTTTTGAGGGCCACTCCCGCGGCATACGGAGGTTCCCAGGTTAGGGGTCTAATCGGAGCCGTAGCGGCTGGCCTACACCATGGCCAGAGCAACTTGGGATCCTAGCTGCATCTGTGACCTACACCACAGCTCACGGCAACACCGGATCCTTAACCTACTGAGCGAGGCCAGGGATTGAACCCACAACCTCATGGTTCCTAGTCGGATTCGTTAACCACTGTACCACGACGGCAACTCCAGGACACAGCTTTTAAAATCAGCCTTGGAGTCCTGCTCCCGGGTCAGGTATGGAGCTTACATTTTAGTGGAGCAAGACAGCAAGGAAACAAAGCACACTAAGAATAAGCAGATGGCACAGAAGACAGTAAATCCTGTGGATAAAAGGCGAAAAGCAGCAGAACTGGGGACGGGGCGGGGCAGGGAGGAGAGTGCCCACTGTGGCTGGACACTGAGGTTCCGACTATAACCCAAAGGTGGGCCCGGAGGACTGGTGTCTCCAAGGCAGCGGCCCAACCTCCTGGGAGGAGGGGCAGGGAGCAGAGTGGGGTGACCTGCGCACCCCAGGAGGGGCCGGGCCAGTGAGCCCGGATTCTGGAGAGGAGCAGGGCTGGAGCTGTGAACCTGGACGCGGGATGCAGCTGGCATCAGAGTCAGGGCCTGGCTGGGGTCCCCCGGGGAGTCAGCAGAGGTTAGGAGGGGACAGGACTGTGCCCCAGTGTCAGCAGGAGGGAGAAGGCACCCAGCAATGCGTGTATTTCTGTTCTTACTGGCTAACTAGCCATCTAGGAAGCTTACTAGCCAGCTGTACCCTTAGCATTCTATTGAAAGACAAAAGGCAGTCCACAGTGCACCCCTGGCTTACAGGAGCCACCCTGTAGGTCAGCTGAGCGGACCCTGCACACACCCGCACGGAGTCGGGGACGCCCCCGGAGAGCTCGGCCATGGGCAGGAAGAGGGAGCAGGAAGTGAGCTTGGCTGCTGTGCGGGGCAGGAAGAGGGCCCTGCAACCCTCACTCCTTCCCAGCACAAAGCCACGGCATCCTAAAGCGACACACTCACGACTGGGCTGTGACCCGCCGGCCGGGCGGAAGGGGACGTCTACACCTCTTCCTCCCGGATGCCCTGGACTCACCAGGCCTCTGTCTGAGACTGAGGACAGAGCACAGCGCCAGGGCTCCGGCCCCTAGAAGCCTGGTTCCCTCTTTCCGGGCTCCTGACCGTCCAGTCTGAGCCTCGCTGGCACATTTCTAGAAGACACTAGTCCAAGGGTTTTCACAAAGACACTGATAAAAATGGCAACTAAGAAGGGAACGGCGAGAGTAAAATAAGAAAGTAAGAAGTTTGCAAATCATCAGCAAATTAATACATTCGAAGAAAGGCAACCTATTTCATTAATCAGTAATTTGGGGGGATTTTTGGAAACCAAAAATACCCAACGTTGTGCTGCGATCACATCAAATAGGACATGGTTTGACTTCAGAGCCATAAGAACATACAGATCTTGACATAACACTTTAAATCCATCTTCTACTCTCTCTTCCACCCCGAGTATTGGACAAAATTGTCACCACTTGCTAACATTTACCTGTGTGTTAGGGAAGTCAAATAACCTCTCAAACCTGCAGAACAGAAACTGTCAGCTTTTGAGGAGCGAGCAAACTGAGAAAACCCAAAGCCCAGGTTTCGTACAAAGAAACGAACTTGAGATTTTTATTCCCTTGTTATTTATCTGTATTTCCCACATATGCAACACTTCATATTTCTTATTACATTAAAAAATTTCCATTTTAAAAACCAAAGGGGGGAAAAATTTTTTTTTGGTGCTGAAACCCGGGATCGAATCAGCAAGGGGAAAAAAGCACCATGGACGTCATGCACGGCGCCCAACATTACGTATGCGGGTCGTTGAGGGAGCCGACCCTTTTGACATGTTCACACGTCCTACTGCGAGATAACCGGCACGCAGCCCTGTGTGTGTTTGGGGGCACGGGATGCTGACCTGGCGTCATACGTTAGGAAACGATGGCCACAGCGAGTGTAGCCCCAGGACACAGGTTCGAGCCCCGGCCTGGCACAATGGGTTAAGGAGCCAGTGTTGTTGCCGCGGGGCATGGGTCACAACTGTGGCGGGGAGCTGACCCCTGGCCGGGGAACGAACGCTCCTGTAATGAGAACTCTTAGGATTTATTCTGACAGCCGTGAATCTTGTCTTTCACCATGAAAGTGGCGGTTTTGAAGGAGAACTGACCGACGCGACGTTACTTCCTGGTACAGACGGCGACGCAGTATTTCTGTACATTCCCAAATGATGGACACCGCGCGGCTGGTTGTCACCCGTCGCCACACAAAGATATCACACGATTACTGACTATATTCCCTCCCCACGCTGCACATTTCACACCTGCGGCTCATTTATCTGGTGACTGAAAGTTTGTAGCGCTTTCTCTCATCCCAAGGAAAACTGTTTTCTCTTTAATTCTGTTTCTAGAGGAGATGATGGATGCTCCTGAAATGCACTGAGGTGATCGCATCATGATGCATGTAAGTTAAATCATTCTGCTGTGCACCTTAAACTCATACAGAGCTGTACGTCAGTAAAATTAGAAGAAAAAATAAATACATGAAAAAAAACCCCTAGGGGAGTTCCCGTTGCGGTGCGGTGGAAAGGAATCCAACTAGAATCCACGAGGATGCAGGTTCAATCTCTGGCCTCGCTCAGTGGGTTAAGGATCCTGCGTGGCTGTGGCTGTGGCTGTGGTGTAGGCCAGCAGCTGTAGCTCCTATTCGACCCCTAGCCTGGGAACTTGTATATGCCGTGGGTGCAGCCCTAAAAAGCAAAAAAAACAAAAACAAAAACAAAACCCTAAAAGTATTTGTGCTTCAAAGGACACAACTAAGAAAGTGAAATGACAAGCTACAGTATGGAGAATTTATGTGCCGATTTGCAAATATGTGCAAATTCATATACCTGGATAAGGAACTTGCACCTACAAAATAGCAAAAAAATCTCATAGAACTAACAAAAAGACAGATAACCCAATTTAAAAATGGGCAAAAGAGCTAAACAGACATTTCTCAGAGAAGACACACAAATGGCTGAGCACAGGGAAAGACACTCGACATGGTGAGCCAGCAAGGAAGCACAAACCAAAGCCACGCGTCCCTCGCCTCCTCGCGCGTGCGCGCGAGGACGGCTGGAGTTCACAGCAGCAGGCAGAGCCTTCTTGCCGGTCTGCGTGCATCTCTCGCAGCATCCCATCTCAGTTCTTGCCTATCAAACACCCTAACACTAACAATAATGAATAACTGCCGGTGGGAGCGAAGGGAACAAGGGCCTTCCCACGCTACCATCAGGGCCGTAAAGGGTGCAGTCACTCCTGTCCGGCGGTTCCTCCAAACGCTGAATGTGGACACACCACGTAACTCCTCAGCTGCACTCTTCGGCATGTACCCAAAAGAAATGAAACGTGCGTCTACACAAAAGCTTGCACATAGAATGTTTACAGTAGCATTACTCATCGTACCTCAAGCCACAAACAACCCGAATGTCCATCGGGCGATGACTGAAGACACAAAACATGCTCCCTCCACACAACGCAAGACTACGCACATCTGTGCTACCATCAACGCCTCCTACGAGCCGGGTGCCAGGCGAGGAGCCAGGCACAGAGACCACACGTTTTATGGTGCCGTTTAAGCGAACTGTCCATAGGGGTAAATCCACAGACAGAGAGCAGATCAGTGGCGGCGGGGGAGGGGGATGGCGAGTGAGTGTGCGGGTTCGGGGCTCCCTGAGGGTGGCGGAAATGTCCTAGAGCAACTCGGGGCAGCAGTAACAATCTGTACCAAACCGTGTTCACTTGGAAGTAAGAAACTTAAAAAAAAACAGGCAGTAACTAACTAGTCTGCGATACAGGTCACAAGAGTGCTTACTACTAGGGAAGCGGTTACAGAAACACCGGAGGATGGAGGGCGGGGTCGCAGATGCTGCTGGGCTCCATGATTCGTTCATTCACTTATTCAAGAAGCATCAAGGGGCGTTCTGGTTGTGGCCCAGTGGTTAGCGAATCCAACTAGCATCCATGAGGATGCGGGTTCGATCCCTGGCCTTGCTCAGTGGGTTAAGGATCCAGCGTTGCTGTGAGCTGTGGTGTAGGCCGTCTGCTAAGGCTCCAATTTGACCCCTGGCCTGGGGACCTCCATACGCCGCGGGTGCGGCCCTAAACACACACACACACACGAGGTATCAAGGATACTTACGGAAGCCACCGACACGCAGCCACAGGCACAGCGGCCAAGAGCAGCGCTTGGGTTAGACGGGCCCCCCAGTGGTGCTGCGAGAGTGTGCCCCGAGCTCCGCTTTCCTCACCGGTGAGTGAGGATGATCGCGGGACGGAGGGTCGTCGGGAGGATTACGCGACACGCAGACGTACGCCACGAGCTCTCGGTGTGCACACGTGGGGCCGCTGCATCGTGTGGTGACTCGGCCTCGGCCCGAAGACTGGCTCCCCCACGCCCGCCCTCCGCCTCCCTGACTAGTGACGCCACAGGGACACACACCGGGCCCAGAACGGGGGCCTCAGGGCCAGCCGGTGCCCAGGCAGGTGCAAGGACCGCCCCACGGCGCTGCCCACGGCTCCGGCCGCCTCTCCCATCGCCTTCTCTCACCCGCGCCCCGCGAAGGGCCGCCCCCTGCCCAGCGCCCCGACCTCTGACCCGGTTGGAACAAAAGAGAAACTACCGCTTCCAAGGAGGCGTTTCACCGTCATCCACCCCGTCGTCACCGTCCCAGCTCCTGAGCCGGACACAGGGCGCCTTCTCCTACCTCAACACGCGTACGTGGGAGTCTCCTTACTAGACAGCTATTTACTCCTAAACACACGCGACTGGAAAACAACAGGAAAAAGCACATCAGCGTTCAAAGAACAACGCCAGTGTCCGTGCGGAGACCACGGCGTCCCATCGAAGCTCCGGAATCTTCTGCACATAAACCATGCTCATCCCGCTTCCTAATTATCAGCCGGGTCCCAACACTGAGCGGGCCAAGGCCCACGCGGCCGCGTCTCTGCACTGGATGGTTGACACACAAGGAAGACCATGGTGTCAAAACGAAAAACAAACAAAAACGGTGAAAAGGAAAACTTTTCACGGTAATCCTCTTCCTCAAAGTTGATTCAAGCCTTTACCGTATTTAACCACGACTGGCTCTGCAGTCTCGCGTGAGGAATAAATGTCTCTGAGGGAAAAGAACTACTTCTACCGAGACCACACCAGTCTTCTAGAACCCGATCCCACGCCCGACACCTGAGGCTACAAAGAAACGCCAGACTGCAGCCCCCGCGGCCAGACATGAGAGCAAGAACCTCCGAAATGGCAGGAGCAAGCAACTCCCCCAGCAACTCAGGGTTAACCTATGTTCAAGGCAACCGCTCTGAACCAGAGCAAGAACCAAGCCAGCCGCCTTCACTCCCCTTCCAGGAAGAGGGAACCGGGAGCAGCCGGCCTCTCTGCCAAGCCAAGGGGGTGGCCCTGAGCTCTGACCGGCTCTCACCCACTCCAGCCCCCGACAGGCCTGCGCTTCTGGGCGCTGAGGCCATAAGCCCTGGCACTGCCAGGCTAAGGTGGGAACCATGCCTTTCCAAAATGCTTACGAGTGTATAGAAAAATCCGGCTGTGTGGTTTTGGTTTGTTTTTTGTTACAGAGGCTCATAAAGTAGTTTGAGGAGCAAAAATATTTTAGACAGGATAAAAACAGCTTCACTGCTTTAAATGCTATTTCTTTTACCATCAACCATTAAATCTGAATAAGACTCGATGCCATGCTATCCACATTAAAAGCTCTATCGCATTATCCAGCTGAACCTATGCATTTCTGAGGTATTTTTTGTAAAATAAGCAAAAATATTTTTTCACTAATACAAAAATGTCAGCATAAAGGAAAAGAACCCGGACCGCGAGCAGAGAAGGCAGGAAACGTCCCTCTGCCTCCTGTTCAGCTCGCCGTCCACCAGGCAGGGCAGCTAATAACAGGAAGGAAGCTGTTTTCATCTAACTTTCTAAAGTGAGACTCCGGTTTCTCCAGCCACTGCCAGGCCGGTCCTGTCCTCTTCCCGCGACGGCCAGGGACGAGACCCACTGAAAACAAGGCAAACGACAGGAGCCTCTGAAACGCTGGCAAATAATTAACATTTCAAAACAGGACATCTAGCCCTGGGAAGTCTGCAACTGAAGGCCACAAGAGCCATTCAAAAAACAGCGTTCTCTTCAAACAATCCTTGGATAAAAAAGATTTATATGACAAGTGTCATCTTATTACCAAAAAACCACACTTTTCCAGAAAGTCTAGTGATTCCGAGTGAACTAAATGTGCGCACACACCCCTACTTAGCTCCTCCCCTGAAGGCTCCCTGCAGGAAGCTCCTGGCTCCCCTAACGGATCAAAAGCACAGGCTCTGCCTGGGCCCCGGACAGCACAGCATCACCGGCAGACACAGACGAGTGTAACCACTCTTTCCGCAGCTGGATGAAAAAAGCCAAAAGCTTAAGGTCATATTTTAGAAAGCAAGTCCTCCACTGACACACGGGATCTAGGACACAACACACGAGAGCCCGGCTACGCAAGAAAAACACACACAGAGCAGACCTGCAGGTGCCAAGGGCGAAGGGCGGGGAGCTTGGGGTCTGGGCTTAGCGGATGCAAACCACCACACACAGGGCAGGCTGGCAAGCAGGCCGAGGCCCTCTGTGGGGCAGAGGACCTGTGCTCAATACCCTGTGACAAACCAAACTGGAGAAGGACACGTGTGTGTAACGGGTCACTCTGCCATACGGCAGAGAGCAGCCCGGCATCATAAACCAACCACACTGCAACACGTTTGTTAAAAGAGTCCTCACTAATGTCAACTCCGATGTGTCTCCAGCAAACAACTACTGTATTTATATAAGACCTGCCTTGCGGCGTTCCCGTCGTGGCTCAGCAGACACAAATCTGACTAGTAACCATGAGGACACAGGTTTGAGCCCTGGCCTCGCTCCGTGGGTTAAGGGTCCCAGGTGCGTCGTGGTGTAGGTCACAGTCGAGGCTCAGATCCCGTGTCGCAAGCCAGCAGCTGCAGTTCCAATCCAACCCCGAGCCTGGGAACCTCCGTGTGCTGCGGGCTTAGGCATAGGGTGGGTCTGTACCGAAGGACAGGAGGTGACACGACACCTTCCACCACTTCTCGCCTCCACCTGCTCTGTCACTTCCTCGCTCACAACCTGCAGTGATCAGAGCAAACCCCAGCTTAAGAAGAGAGTGCTGGAGTTCCCGCTGTGGTTCAGCAGGTTAAGAACCAGACTAGTATCCAGGAAGAATCGGGTTCCACCCCTGGCCCTGGTCAGTGGGTTGGGGATCTGGTGTTGCCGTGAGCTGTGATGTAGGTTGCAGACGAGGCTCAGATCTGGCGTGGCTGTGGCACAGGCCAGCGGCTTCGGCTCTGATCCAACCCCTAGCCTGGGAACCTCCATACGCTTTGGGTGCGGCACTAAACACAAACGAAGAAAGAAGAGAGCACAGAGGGCTCCTCTGACCCCCACTGGACCAGCTCACAGGCGCCTGGAGGCCCCGTCTCTGGGCCCCGCGACAAGCAGCATCTCGGGAAGGCAACGAGCCCCTGAGCTGTGGCTGTGGTGTAGGCCACCAGCTGTAGCTCCGATTTGACCCCTAGCCTGCGAATCTCCATATGCTGTGGGTACGGCCCTAAAAGACCAAAAAAAAAAAAAAAAAAAAAACACTGGCCATGGCTTAATAACTGTTGAAGCTGGGTGAGTGCAACGAGGGGTTCAATATTCTATTGCATGCAGCAAGCAGAAGTTCCCAGGCCAAGGATCAAACCTGCCCCACAGCAGCAACAATGCAGGAGCTTTAATCCACTAGGCTACCAGGGAACTTCCTGCCCTCTACTTTTTAGTGTGTTTGAAATTCCTACAACAAAAAAGCTTCCTAATGGGATGAGGAAATAATACTAACAGCTTCTATCACTTTTGTTATTACTGGTTATGAAAACAAAGAATCAATGTATGAAAAATTGAATCCACTCCAAAAAAGAAGGATGACATTTTTAAACACAGGGTCATTCACTGCTCTGCATCTAAGCGGAGGACGGAGGGAGGCTTGACGTGGGATACCAAGCCAGAAACTTCCGAAAACGAGTTTCCTTTCACAAATACTCAGACCAACTGAAACCCAAACAGACTGACTCCCAACTGCCACACGCTCTGGTCCCAACCACATCGTAGCTTTCCTCATTGCAAGCGTATCTGGGCATGAAAATCAGCTACATGTCCAGATGGCCGTGAGTTCACTCATTTTATTGCTGGCATTCCTTCTGGGTAATAAAACAATTTTACGAGCTGGTAAAAATCTTGTATGAACTCTGCAAAGCTGACATGGCTAATGGTTTCAGTGTCCACCGTCCTAGATCTACAGCCTGGGCCCTGGTCAATACCAGTACAGCCGTAAGTACTCTGGATGCTACTTTCAAAAGGCCGTCAGGGACACTTCAACTTGCTGAATGTTTACTTAAATCCCCCGTTCAAATGCAATGCTGGAGAACACTACTCGGAAAATGGAAAACAACAGTTAAATTCCTCCACATGGAACATTATTTTAAAAACATTTAAAGTTCATTTTACTGGAGAATGTTTTTCTCAGATAATTAATGTAATATTTTGAGCATCATTAAACTTGCAACACAATCCACAGTGATTACTGTAGTAGGAAAAAAATAGGCCGTAGGAAAAGAGATGTAGGGAGTTCCCACTGTAGCTCAGTGGTAACAAACCCGACTAGTATCCATGAGGACACAGGTCCGAGCCCTGATCTCACTCAGTGGGTTAAAGATCTGGCATTGCCACGAGCTGTGGTGTAGGTCACAGATGCAGATCGCATCCCGCGTTGCCACGGCCAAGGCCAGCAGCTGCAGCTCCAGCTAAACCCCTAGCCTGGGAATTTCCACGTTGCAAGTGCAGCCCGAAAAAGAAAAAGAAAAAAAAAAGGCAAGAAAAGGAGGAAAAAGAAGTGTGATCATCTGGCAACTATAAATGGTCGAGGAAACCTTTCTGGACTAAAGTCAATTTAATCAGCTATGTGTTTAAAGTTCCTCTCATGCTGCTGATGGCTGGTTTTTGTTTACAGACGACATGATACTACATCTAGAAAATCCTAGAGATGCTACGAGTAAACTGTTAGAGCTCATCCATGAATTTGGCAAAGTCGCAGGATACAAAATTAATACACAGAAATTGACTGCATTTCTATATACTAACAGTGAAAGATCAGAAAGAGAAATCAGGAAAACAACCCCATTTACCATCACATCAAAAAGAATAAAATACCTAGAAATAAACCTACCAAAAAAGACAAAAGATGTGTACTCTGAAAACTGTAAGACGTCGATGAAAGAAGTCAAAGATGGCACAAACAGATGGAAAGACATACCATCCTCTTGGATTGGAAGAGTTAATATTATCAAAATGACTATACCACCCAAGGCAATCTATAGATTCAGTGCAATCCCTATCAAATTACCAAGGACATTTTTCAGAAGGAAAACAAAATATTTTAAAGTTTGTTTGGAAGTACTAAAGACCCAGAATAGCCAAAGCCATCCTGAGAAAGAAAAATGGAGCTGGAGAATCAGGCTCCCTGACCTCAGACTATACTACAAAGCTACAGTCATTAAAACCACACGGTACCGGCACAAAAACAGAAATATGGATTACTGGAATAGGACAGAATGCCCAACATCCAACTCACAAACCTATGGTCAAGTAATCTATGACAAAAGAGGCAAGAATATACAATGAAGAAAAGACAGACCCTTCAATAAGTGGTGCTGGGCTATAAGTGGACAGCTACATGGAAAAGAATGGTATTAGAACATTCCCTAACACCACACACAAAAATAAACTTAAAATGGATTAACGACATAAATATAAGACCAGATAGTATAAAACTCTTAGAGAAAAACATGGGCCGAACACTCTCTGACATAAACCACAGCAGTATCTTCTCAGATCCACCTCCTGGAATAATGACAATAAAAACAAAAATAAACAAATGGGGCCTAATTAAACTTCAAAGTTCTTGCACAGCAAAGGAAACCCTAAACAAAACAAAAACCCACAGAATGGGAGAAAATATTTGCAAATGAACCAACTGACAAGCAATTAATCTCCAAAATATATAAACACCTCCTGCAGCTCAATACCAAAAAAACAAACCACCCCATCAAAAAATGGGTAGGTTCCTGTTGTGGTGAAGCAGAAACAAATCCAACTAGGAACCATGAGGTTGTGGGTTCGATCCCTGGCCCTGCTCAGTGGGTGAAAGATCTGGCGTTGTCATGAGCTGTGGTCGCAGACTCAGCTCAGACCTTGCACTGCTGTGGTTGTGGTGTAGGCCAGCAGCTATAGCTCCAATGAGACCCCTAGCCTGGGAACCTCCACAGGCCTCCTGGTGTAGCACTAAAAAGTCAAAAAAAAAAGGGGGGGGGGGGCGGGTAGATCATCGAAACAGACAGTTCTCCAAAGACGACATACAGATGGCCAAGAAACACATGAAAAGATGTCCAGCGTCCCTCATTAGTAGAGAAATGCCAATCACAACTACCATTGACAGGGATGGCGTCGGCCCAGGTAGTTGCAGAAGTCGCGTTAAAGGACCGCGGTTAAAGAGGGAAACTTCGGGGGGCACTGGGAGACCCTGCAAGTTCATAACTGCTGGAGAAAGCCACCAGCACAAGGCAGGCTTGCCTGACCAGTGGAGGCCTGAGAACTGCCCCAGGTCGTTGGATGGGGATGGGATCAGGCCTGGGTTCAGATTCAGACCCAGGGCAGGAGTTTGAGGACCACCATTCTGCTGATTTGAATTCACACCCTACGGATACTAAGGAGGAGCTGCCACTCCCAGAAATGAAGAAGTGGGCTTTTCCAATCCCCACTCCCCTCGTACAATAAAACTGTAGCCCTCGGGGCGGCGCTTCTGTGCCTGCCCACTTGTGAGAGGTGCAAGTGTCCTGCCTTAATAAACCTATTTCTTGCCTGTCACTTTGTCTCTTGCTGAACTCCTTCTGCACGGAGACATGAAGAACCCGAAGCTGCCTAAGTCCAGACACAGGTTGAGTGACTCTAAATTAAATGGACTTAAGTCCCAACCTGGGTTTAGCCTGGGTCTGAGTCCCGGCACGTGGGATGGCCCTTCATCAAAAAGTCTACAAACAATAAATGCTGGAGAGGGTGTAGGAAAAAGGGAACCCTCGGAATTCTGGTTGAGGCTCAGCGGTTAATAAACCCGAGTGGCATCCAGGAGGTTGCAGGTTCGATCGCTGGCCTCGCTCAGTGTGTTGAGGATCCAGTGTTGCCGTGAGCTGTGGTGTAGGTCAAAAAAACAGCTCAGATCCCACGTTGCTGTGGCTGTGGTGCAGGCCGGCAGCTGCAGCTCCGATTCAACTCCTAGCCAGGGAACTCACATATGCCGCAGGTGCGGCCCTAAAAAAAAAAAAAGAAGTAAATGTTTGTACAAGAAAATATATCCGGGGTTATCACTTTGATCACATAAACCATAAGTAATGCCTGATGTTTTTGACAAATGTTTTGTCCAAATACAGTCTAAAAACAATGTTATCCTTGGAGTTCCTGCTGTGGCACAATGGGACTGGCGGTGCCTCAGAAATCCTGGGATGCAGGTTCGATCCCCAGCCCAGCACAGTGGGTTAAGGATCTCTGCAGCACAGGTCGTAACTGTGGCTCAGATCTAATCCCTGGCCCAGAAACTCCATATGCCGTGGGGTAGTCAAAAAAGGGAAAAAAAAAAAAAAAAAGCTATCTTAACACCTTAATTAACTGGTGAAATTGGAAATATGGCATTTCCAATAACTTCCCAAATAACTGCAAGTTAGACAATACATCCTACCTGGTTTGTTTGGGTTTTTTTTGGGGGGGGGGGTTGTCTTTTTGTCATTTCTAGGGCCACTCCGGTGGCATATGGAGGTTCTCAGGCTAGGGGTCAAATCGGAGCTGTAGCCGCCAGCTCACGTCACAGCAATAGCAACTCGGGATCCGAGCTGCGTCTGCAACCTACACCACAGCTCACGGCAACACCGGATCCTTAACCCACTGAGCAAGGCCAGGGATCGAACCCACAACCTCAAGGTTCCTAGTCGGATTTGTTAACCACTGCGCCACGACGGGAACTCCACATCCTATGTATTTGAAATCACTGCTTCATCGACAGATTTATTACTTCAAAGGTACATCAGAAAGGGGATGTGTTAATATACTTAAAGACTTTTTTCAACCATCTAAGTTCAAATGCTTAGAGTTAGGAGTTTCTGCTGTGATGAAATGGGACTGGTAGCATCTTGAGAGCCCAGGGACAAAGGTTAGATCCCCAGCCAGGCACTGTGTGTTAAGGATCCAGCGTTGCCAGAGCAGCTGCAGCTTAGGTCACAACTGCAGCTCCGATCTGATCCCTGGCCCAGGAACTCCACATGCCATGAGGCGGCCAAAAATGAAAAGGAAAACAAAAAATTAAGGTTAAAAAAGAAACAAACCCATTTGTGACCAAGCTGCAAAACTACTGTTAGTGATTGCTGCAAACCGATTGCTGCGAACCCATTAATTGTGAAATCGACATCGTTGCCAATCATAAAGAATCAACACGAACGCTACTTCAAGTTTAAAATAACATGGTTAGGGAGTTCCCGTCGTGGCGCAGTGGTTCACGAATCCGACGAGGAACCATGAGGTGGCGGGTTCGGTCCCTGCCCTTGCTCAGTGGGTTAACGATCCGGCGTTGCCGTGAGCTGTGGTGTAGGTTGCAGACGCGGCTCGGATCCCACGTTGCTGAGGCTCTGGCGTAGGCCGGCGGCTACAGCTCCGATTAGACCCCTAGCCTGGGAACCTCCGTATGTCGCGGGAGCGGCCCAAGAAATGGCAAAAAGACAAAAAGTAAATAAATAAATAAATAAAGTAACATGGTTAGGAGTTCCTGCTGTGACTCAGAGGGTTAAAACCTGACCCTGTGTCTGGGAGGATGTGGGTTCGATCCCTGGCCTTGCTCAGTGGGTTAAGGACGTGGTGTTGCCACAAGCTGCAGTTCAGGTGGTAGGTATGTAGGATGGCGTGGCTCACATCCCATGTGGCTGTGGCTGTGCCGTAGGCTGGCAGGTGCAGTTCTCATCTGACCCCTGGCCCGGGAACTTCCATGTGCCACGGGTGCAGCCATAATAAGAAAGAAAAAATACGTATGTTTAAAAAATAAATTTAGCCCCCTGATTTAAATTCCTTCTAGAAAATCAGCAAAACTCAAGGATTTCAATTCAGTTCTTTCACACAAATGGGCAGCAGCCTTCAAAGGCAGTTTGGGTATCACGCTAAGGCAGGTCTAGCTACCTTTGGATTTCACTTCTGTTACTTGTTTTTAGAAAATTATGACTGGCAAGAACACTTTTTTCTTTACTCTTTTTTAAAAACTGCAGCTTTTCTTAATTTATTGGCCAAGCCTACTGCATGCAGAAGTTCCCGGGCCAGTGATCGAACCCCACCCAGCCAGCAGTGACAACATCAAATCCTTAACCCACTGCGCCACAGGAGAACCCCCCAAGAACATTCTTATTCTGCTCTTTAAATCGGCGACTTTTTCCTACATACCAAAAACTCTGGAGTTAAACAGAACCAGCTCTATGTCAAGAAAGATAAAGTTTGTACGTATGAGGGCCCCCGAGCCTCAAACACCCAGCTGGGAACACGGCCGCCTTGCCCAGCGCCACAGGGGGGCGCCGTCCTGCTGCACCCGCCGCACCCAGGCCGCCCAGGGCGCCCGCGGCCCTGCTTTCAACTCACTCATCATCTACGCCCCCCCTCCCACCTGTCACCCTTTCTCCGTTCCCCCTCGACCCGTGTTGTGCAACTACTAGAAAAAACAACATGCCCTCCCGTATTTCCGTCTCTTCCTTCTACGCGGGGGGGAAGCTTTCTAATAAATAAGTAGATACCAGAGAAACATAGTCCATCCAGAAAAGAAAATGGTTAACTCTGCACTCTGACTCCATCTAGAGACGGAACTGGGGCACCTTTCAGGTGACAGTATGCGGAACAAAGCCCCCACTCCTGCGCATCTGGAAGCCCCACTGCAAGGACAGCGTCAATTACAACGGGACACAGGGTAACATGAGCGCCAGAGAACAGGAATTTCGTTTGGTTTACCAGGGCAATGCCTGGCACTTCTCGAGTTCTTAAAGAATTCTTGCTGAATGAACGACAGGAGAGGATGGTAGACCAGGAAAGTCAACCCACTTCTGCACAGCGGGCACCCCATCTAGCAAAGCTGGAGAACCGAAGGCCAACTGTCGGTGAGCTAAGGGGCTCGGGAAGCATCGGCAGCACCCGTGCCTCAAAGGCTGAGCGGTAACGGAGAGAACAGAGCACTGGCCTTAAGTCAGCAGAAGCATAACCCAGATCTCCTCCCACCCCCACCTCACCCACCTCCCCAGAAAGCTGGCAGCTCCTCGCCATCCAGGCAGGAGACCAGAAACGCCACTCTGAGGAAAATGACAGGCCCAGAAAGCGAACTACTCTAGCAACTCTGGTGGTGCCCCTGTAATTGGCAAGGTCCTCATGCTACTCCCTAAAGAGAAGAGTCTGCAATCAGTCCACCCGTAACCATGGAAGACAGCCAATAACCCCCAGACACCCGAAGATGCGCCTCCAACGCCAGCGACAAAGAGCAAAGCAGGAAACAGGATAAAAGAGAAGATAACACAGGAAACAACAGAAAACATCTACGTAACGAAATGTGTGCACAGAAGTCAACAAACAACGGTGCCGCGGAAACGAATCCGACTCGCGTCTGTGAGGATGCGGTCCAACCCCTGCCCTCAAACAGCGGGTCGGGGAGCCCAGGTCGCCGAGGCTGTGGCTGGAGATGTGACCTGGGAACTTCCACATGCCGTGAGTGTGGCCCTAAAAAAGCGAATAAATAAATAAATAGAAAGGCTTCTTGAAATGACTGGCTTCATGAGACAAAGAACAAGATGTTATAAAAAGTAATACCAAGAACGAAACACTTAGAAATGAAAATTATGAAAGCAGAAATAAAAACTCAATGTAAGGACTAGACGATAAAGTTGAGGATCTCTGCTAGAAAACTAAGAACAAGAGAGCCAAGAATGGAAAAAAGTAGCAGAAAGGAAATTGGCTGAGTACTTCGGAAGGTCCAGCATAAAATAACAGGAGATCAAAAAGGCTAGAACGGAGAAATCAGCGATCCCCAAGAAATAACACAGCAAAGTTCTGGAGCTGGAGGACCCAAGCGTCCCCACCAGAAAGGGCCACCAAGGAGCATCAGGGATGAAGAGGAGGCCCCGAAAGCTTGCAGGGAGAAGACACGGTCTCGCCGTCCCGTGTGGACAGCAGCAGGCGGACAGCAGTGGAAGGAGCCTTCCCACCCTGAGGAGGACCAGCTTCTAACCGAGAACTTCAAGGGCGGGGGAAGGAAGGCATTTTCAGCCAGACCAGGTCTCCGAACGGCTTCTCCCTGGTGAACTCCTCCTCAGGGAGCCCCAGGGTACAAGACGCGGGAACCGGGAGCTCCTGTTCAACAGAGAAGAGGCGCGAGAAGAATTCCCGCGGAGTGAAGGGACTCCCAGGACGACTTCCAAGTGGCAAGAGGAAGACAACTGCCTCGAGCGGAGCAGGAGAACGGAAGCCCTCGAGGGGAGGACAGTGGCAGAGTCTCCAGGCGGCTGACTGTACCGGGGAGTTGCTTTAAACCCCGGACTGCGAGCGCCCGCTGTGGCTCCACGAAAACGAGTCCGCCGAGGATCCATGAGGAGGATCCCAGGTTCAATCCCTGGCCTCGCTCAGAGGGTCAGGATCTAGCACTGCCCTGAGCTGTGCCGCAGCTCAGATCCCGAGGTGCTGCGGCTGGGGTGCAGGCCGGCAGCTGCAGCTCCGATTCAACCCCCAGCCTGGGAACCTCCATATGCTGCGGGTGTGGCCCTAAAAAGACAAAAAAAAAAAAAAAAAGGAAGGGGTTCCCTAAAAACAAACAAAAACCTGGACTACATTCGTACCTGCACCTTGGGGCCCAAGCTAACTCATTCCAATAAACACTGCTGCAGTAAAAACACAAGAAACGAACCGTCTCCTGAGCGGCTTAGCTGTGAAGATATTTCCCCGATACTAACAACAAACGCTGAATATCGATTTAAACAAAAATTACTCCACAGCCAGATTTGGAAAAACAGAAAAGAAAGGGGTACGTGTTCCGGGCAGTGTCGGGAGAAGAGACAGAAGGTTCCATAGCTTTCTCTTCCACAGGAGGACGTTAACTGATAAGGCGGAGAACGCGACGTCGCCACCGGCAGCAGAAGCCACAGAGAAGCGCGGACCCCGGGCGGGCCCGCTGGACAAAGAACCGCCGCTGCCCGAGCCCCCTCCTCACCCCCAGGAGCTTAACACCCCCCGCGTGTGCGACGCAGGCAGGGTGGCCGCCATCAGCCCAGACGTGGTGGCCTGAGCAGGAACAGGGCGCAGGTCCCCGAGGACTTCTTGGAATGAGGCTGCCACCAGCCTGGGCCCGAGAGCGCCGTCCACCTTGAGTCCGTTCAGGTCACTGGTACCTGCTTCTGTGTTCTGGGCAGCTGAATGCGATCCCAAGACAGCTGATCACAAGGAAAGGCAGGAGGGCTCAAAGTGACTGCTCACGAGAAATGAGAACCTAGCGTGCACAGAGGCCGGTAGAGGGATTGCTATTTTGCACCCGAACTCCACAGAGGTGCCACTTGACTTGAAAACTAAATAAACGCGCTTTAATAAAATTATATTTAAAGAAAATCGCCCCACAGGGTAAGGTCAGAAGCGCCATTAATCTCAATCTCTAAAACTAGGATTGGCTATATCTTTTATTATTAATAGTTATTTCCCAATGCATTTGTTTCCTACTGTGCAGCATGGTGACCCAGTTACACATACATGTACACATCCTATTTTTGCACGTTCTCATGCTCCCTCGTGAGTGACTAGACATGGCTCCCAGTGCTACACAGCAGGATCTCATTGCTAATCCATTCCAAAGGCAATAGTTTGCATCTATTAACCCCGAGCTCCCAAACCACCACACTCCCTCCCTCTCTGCCTTGGCAACCACAAGTCTATTCTCCAAGTCCATGATTTTCTTTTCTGTGGAAAGGTTCATTTGTGCCGTATATGAGATTCCAGATAGAAGTGATATCATATGGTATTTGTCTTTCTCTCTCTGACTTACTTCACTTCGTATGAGTCTCTAGTTCCAACCATGTTGCTGCAAACGGCATTATTTTGTTCTTTTTTATGGCTGAGTAGTATTCCATTGTGTACATATATCACATCTTCCTAATCCAATCGTCTGTTGATGGACATTTGGGTTGTTTCCATGTCTTGGCTACTATGAATAGTGCTGCAATGAACACGTGTGGGTGCATGTGTCTTTCTAGGTAGAGTTTTGTCTGGATATACGCCCAAGAGTGGGATTGAGGGGTCATATGGTAGTTCTATGTGTAGATTTCTAAGGTATCTCCATAGTGGTTGTACCAGCTTACATTCCCACCAACAGTGCAAGAGGGATCCCTTTTCTCCACACCCCCTCCAGCATTTGTTACTTGTGGACTTATTAATGATGGCCATTCTGACTGGTGTGAGGTGGTATCTCATGGTAGTTTTGATTTGGATTAGCTGCATCTTTTTAGGTCAATTTTTAGTTTTTCTTTTTCTTTTTTTTTTTGGCTTTTTAGGGCCGCACTTGCAGCATATGTAAGTTCCCAGGCTAGGGGTCTAATTGGAGCTACAGCTGCTGGCCTAAGGCAATGCCAGATTCGAGCTGAGTCTGCGACCTACACCACAGCTCGTGGCAACACCATATCCTTAACCCACTGAGCAGGGCCAGGGATTGAACCCACAACCTCATGGTTCCTAGTCGGATTCGGACTGCGCCATGACGGGAATTCCGTAGGTCAATTTTAAATTCTAACACTTGACCATGGATTTCAGACTGGATTTTTTTTTTTAATATGCACCCACAGCATATGGAAGTTCCCAGGCTAGGGGTTGAATCAGAGTTGCAGCTGCCAGCCTACGCCACAGCAACGTGGGATCTGAGCCGCATGTGTGACCTACATAACAGCTCACAGCAATGCTAGAACCTTAACCCAGTGAGCAGGGTCAGGGATCAAACCCACATCCTCATAGATACTGGTCGGGTTCATTACCACTGAGCCACAAGGGGAACTCCAGATCTGATTTTTTTTTTTTTTTTTTAAGCCACAGAATACAAAGTCACTGTAGAAGTTTTGAAAGCGAGAGTGATGAAGTGAAAAGCAGTGTTTAAGACTGATTTGGCAGGAGTTCCCATCGTGGCTCTGCGAAAACGCACCTGACTAATATCTATAAGGAAGAAGGTTCAATCCCTGGCCTCACTCAGTGGGTTAAAGACCTGGCGTTGCAGCGAGCTGTGGTGTAGGTTGAAGACACGGCTTGGATCCCACATTGCTGTGGCTGTGGTGTACGGCAGCAGCTGACTCGACCCCTAACCTGGCAACCTTCATATGCTGAGGGTGCGGCCCTAAAAAAACCAAAAAAAAAAGACTGATCTGGTAGATGCTTTTAAATCTTCAAGTGAGAAAGGCTTTCATTTAGGTCTGAGGGCTGCTAGGCCAGTGATAACAGGAATGTGGGGAAAAAAGGTTAAAAGAAAGCTGAGATATCTCAAAGCCAGGGCCTGCCCCGAGGACCAAGGCCGATCACAGCCTCGAAGGACAGAAGCCCAGGTTAGGGGGCTGCTTGCTCAGAAATGCCGAGGGCAGACGCCCAGAGCCTGGTTTACCCAAAGGGGGCGTGGAGGCGGATCGTGTGATCTCTCAAATTCCTCAGAGTGCTCAAACCCAGGGCTGATTTGAGAGTCACTGTCATCCGGCCTTATGACCGGAGTCCCCCGAGGAGAGGAAGTTGCCCGGCTCCAAAGGAGCTCCCGTACGAGAACGGCAACGGGGATACAACTCAAGTTTCTAACTCTGTCCTAAAGATAACAAAACCCAAAGTTTCCTATTATATAATTGATCCTTTTTGAAAAGTTTTTCAAAATTCTGAAAACAATTTTGTTGCCAATTACCAGTCAATAAAACTGACTGAAAACCTAATACGCAACACAGGTTATTTAATATCATACTGCAAAGTTGACCTTCATCTCACAAGTGGTATCTACTTTGGTTTTTGCTTTTTTTTTAAGGAAATGAAGTTTCTCTGGTAGATTTTAAATTAAATAAAACTGTCAAAAATTACCATACACAATTTTTCCTGTCAAAACACATGATTTTAAATCTAAGGGGAGTTCCCATCATGGCTCAGTGGTTAATGAACCCGACTAGCATCCACGAGGATGCGGGCTCGATCCCTGGCCTTGCTCAGTGGATTAAGGGTTCGGTGTTGCCATGGGCTGTGGTGTAGGTTGAAGATGCGGCTCAGATCCTGCGTTGCTGTGGCTGTGGTGTAGGCCGGCAGCTGTAGCTCCAACTGGACCCCTAGCCTGGGAACCTCTACATGCTGTGAGTGTAGCCCTAAAAAGACAAAAAAACAAATAAAATAAGGAAAGTGTTTGTTCCGCCTACATTTTCATTAGTCAGGTGGCACCTGTGTGAGCGTCTCTCACAAATCTTAGATAACCCTAAACTACCCGCGTTCTGGAACACGCTGGGAACCAAACTAAGAGGTGTCAGGTTACAGGGGTTACTTATGGTGATGGGATTGGGGGGGTTAATTCTTCCAAAATTTTCTTTTATTTTTCATCACCTTTTGAGTTAAGAAAAAGTAAAAATCTCTATCTGGTCTCTTCCAGGGTGATCTTTTTACCGTATTGGTCTCAAAAAATACGTTTTGCCTCCTTACAAGAACAGCATTGCCCAGTTTTGCTGCACTTAATCTAGTCTGGGATGAGCAGTCCTGCCTGCTCCGTGGGGACCCAGCCTGGGACGCGGCGCTGCAGCCAGAGGCCCCGCCGAGGCCAGGGCGCTTCCTCCACCCCGCCGGCCGCGCTCAGGGCTGCGTCTTAAGTGCGGTTGAGAATTTTCCTTGAAAACCAAGTGGTCGCCCATCTCAAGGCTTCTCGGGAGCTCACGCAGCGGCGTCCCGAAGCGAGACGGCCTCCCTTCAAGTCCAGCCTCACTTCCTGCAAGTCTAGATTTAACACCCACTGCTGTTCACGTCCAGGCCCAGCTGTCAGTGGAGAAGGTTTTGAGAGAGAAAAGGTAAGGTTGGCTGGTTCATGTTTAAAGTCTCACTGTTCCAAGGCATGCCTTGAAGACGACACCCTCAGCATTTCAAATAGCTCCTGACAAGTCTAAATTATGGTAACCCAAGTTTTGTTACACGATCCCAATATTCCCCTACAAGTTAGATGTTCTTATTCAAAAGATCTGTTTCTTAAATCTGTTACTCTAAAGAAGTGTTCCCACGTTATGCAAATTCTATCTGGAGAAACCATTAAGATTAAAATGTACCTTGGGAATTCTACACCATCCGTCGGTTCAGCCTGAAGGTACTACACCTGGTCCCGTCACCCCACGTCCACCGGGGCTGGGCACCTCCACGCGAAGAGCGACAAGGGCTAATCCTGCCCCTCGCAGAGGAAGTACGGAGGCCCAGTGAGAGACAGAGACGATGCCCGGGCCTGGGCATCAGGGAACCCACGCTCAGGTCTGCCTCCAGCAGCGAGCCGCAGGCGTCCCGCCTGGTGGGGAGGCCACGCGGGGGCCAGAGCAGGCGGCCACCGTGGTCCAGCCAATGCCAATGGGCTGGGACTTCAAACATCGGCTCTGCCCCCATATAACACCCGCGGTTATTTTTAGTCATGAGATATTTCACACATGTAAAAGCATTTTTATATGACAAAGACGACAGACAACGGCGCCTCACTTAGCGTCCATTTCTGTTGCTGTTTGCTTCTACAAATTTCAAAGTGTTTCATAAGACTCTGCTTCAAATGCTGTCAAACTTGCATTAAAAAATAGCTTGAAGAAATACACATGCAAAGCAGGATATTTCCAACTCTTAATTAAGATCCAGGATTTCATAGAGGAAACTAATCAAACTATAAACATAATCAAGGGAACATCAGAGGCAAAACCTACAGGGACGGCCAGGATGGGTCTCGACCCAGGCAGCGACGGAGGAGGTAAGAAAATCCTCTTTCAAAGCTTAAATTTTATTACTTATACTTTCCAAAGTTCCTTACCGATTCCCCACTAAGTCTCAAACTCTAGGCTGAATCGGCTATTTTTCTTCATTACGTTTCAGGATTCCACACACCTGTCAGCAGACACCGAGCGAGGGGCAGCCCTCTGCATGCCCGACACGGTTCAAGGCATCGGAGCCTCGGGCGCCATGCAGAGTGCAAATCCTGAAACTCAAGGGCCCACAGGTTCCCAGCCTGTCTATGCTCTGAGCAGAGGCAATTCCAAAGTCAGGGAGCCAAACGATGCTCCACAAACAAGTCCATCTGCAAGGCCGTTCTCCGCGGTCCAAGCACAGTAACTGGGCATTCCGAGAAACACTAAATGATGACCACACACCACCTAACTGGTAACACCCACGGGGAGTTACGACGGCACAGAGGTTAAGGTACACGAGATTAAACACCGCTTCTGCAACGCCTTACGATAAAACTTTAAAAAAAATAATAAAACCTTCTTAAAAGTGAAAAAAGTAAATAAAAATAAAGTACATTACTATTCCATGAAAATGCCACCTTAAACTAGAGTCCATTCTCCTCCTGCGTAATTTTAGGTTTACGCCTCTGTACAGACTGAATTCCTAGGATAACATAATTTTTTTGTAGTTGTAATTTCCAAAAAGCCAGAATACAATTTTCAAGACATTTCTTTTTTTTTCTTGCTTTTTAGGGCTGCACCCATGGCATACGGAGGGTCCCAGACTAGGGGTCGAATTGGAGCTACAGCCGCCAGCCTACACCACAGCCACAGCAAGGCCAGATCCGAGCCGCAGCTAGGACTATGCCACAGCTACACCAACTCCAGATCCTTTAACTTACTGCAGCAGGCCAGGGATGCAACTCACACCTCTGCAGTAGGAATCTTTTGGGGGTTTTTTGGTCTTTTTTAGGGGCTGTACCCGTGGCATATGGAAGGTCCCAGGCTGAGTCGAATCAGAGCTGCAGCCTCTGACCTACACCACAGCCACGCCAGATTCAAGCAGTCTGTGACCTATACCACAGCTCATGGCAACACCAGATCCTTAACCCACTTAGTGAGGCCAGTGATCGAACCTGCATCCTCATGGATGCTAGTCAGATTCATTAACTGCTAAGCCACAACGGAAACTCCCCAAATATTTTTCTATTATAGCACGTGGCTTCTGTTTGGACTTGGAAAAGCCAAATCTCTAAGCGACCACCTCCGCCCGTGCTGAGAAGCGCTTCCTCCAGGGAAGCCCACCATCCCTGGTACCGTCTGGTGGTGAGGGTGTCGCACAGGCCCCCAGGGGGCCCAGCTCTTAGGACACCCACCCAATGAGCACCGCACAGAACCCAGGCCACAGGCCGCTGGACCCCACCTTACCTGCTAACACAACCGCCCCTCTGCAGCCTCCTCACAGTCACACCTTTACACACACACCAAGCACTGAGCTGAACCTGGCTGTGAAAATGTCTCAATTTCAAGACCAGATGTGAAATTGGATTGTGATAATCATTATACAACGACAGATGTGATAAATCCCTTGAATAATAAGATAAAAGGTCAAATGCTCAGCAAGGAATGGCCAATTCAACATTCAGCAGGCTCCGACGCAACAGGCACCCAAGGCTCCATCTTCAGCAATCGCTGATCATTCCGCTGGAAACCCCGTCGCCGACCCCAGAAAGTGAGTAGCATCCGTACTTTATTGATACCGCATGTAACCTAGAACGGAGAACTCCACCCAGATAAAGCAGAACAGACTGCCCTGGGCCTCTGGGCCTCCTTCAACTGCCCTCACAAGACATCATGCCACTATGTCACTAATGGGCTAAAAAAAGAAGCTCTCCAAAGAATATCACATCTTAAGTAATTCCAATCACCACTTTGGCAGAGTAGATGGCCTCAGTATGGAATACAGCCATTGGTTTCTTCAGGTAAATATCAGCTTTATCAGCCCTTGAGATTAGAAATTACTGGTTCAAACTGAACAGTCCTAGTCCAATGACGCAAATGATGCAAAGGATAAGATTTCCATGGATTTGGCCTGAACCCTGAACATAAGCACTTCGTCTTCCTAATCAGTAGTTTCAGGTGAGTCTGAGGGTCCTGCAGGTCGCCTGAGTTAGAGAGTTAAGAGGAGCTTGCTTTACACCTGCAGCTGTTCTTCAGATTCTCAGGATCACCATTAAACAGCTTTATCAAATTATCGTCCTGGTAAAGTGTAATAGTTTAGTGGACCAATGACTGCAGCATTTCTACAATCCTGCTCCAACTAGAGAAAGCATGCAAAAACTGGATGAGTTAAGTTTTTAAGTGACTTCCACATACTAACAATTCCAGCCTCCCCCCCCCCCCATATTACACGGGTCTGGTACGATTACAATGACAAAACTCGATTTGCTCTCACGTGGCGTATTCAAGATAAAGCTCTGAACCCTAAAATACCCTTGGAAGTAGTACAGTAAAAGGGGGGTTGAAGCCCTGGACACCAAGGGGATGCAGACAGGGTGTCACCTAGGAGAGGCGCCCCGGAGATGCGGGGGGGGGTGGGGGAAGCAGACGCGAAAAGCCCACGCCGCTGCCGCTACAAGCCAGCGGGGGCGGGGGGGGGGGGGGGACCTCGACGCTGACTCCGGACCCCAAAGGCGAGGTGCGGGGGCGGGGGCGGATGTCCCTGGGAGAGCTGCAGGAAACGATATCCAGACTCGGAGGGTGGATCTAGGAAGCGGCCGGGGCGCTGGCCCGGCGGGGGTGGGGTGGGGGTGGGAACGGAGGATGTGGCTCCGAGGGGCAGGATGAGGGGGCGGGACGGCCGAACGCCGAGGTGCGAAGGCCAAGGAGGAGGGCAGGGCGGGACCAGGAGCGGCGAAGGGGCGAGCGCGCAACGGGCGGGCGGAGAGGGCCGGGGCGGCGGGGCTGGGAGCAGTGACGAGGCGGGATGAGCGGAAGCCCGAGGCCCGGGAGGAGGCAGGGCGGGGAGGAGGGAGCCAGGAGGGGGTCGCAGGGGCCGAGGGTCAGGCGGGGGCCCCGCGCGCACTTACCCCACTCGAGGAACTCGGCCACATACTTGTCGCGGCGCAAGGCCGAGTGGCTGCACTCGGTGTACAGGCAGACGAGCACGTCGAGCAGCGTCTCCACGCTCAGGGCGCTCTCGTTGCGCCAGGGCCCGTCCAGGAGCAGCTGCTCCAGCTTCTTGAGCCGCACCTTGGCCGACATGGTGCCGCGCGGCTCGCTCCCCACGCGCCGGCCTCTCGCCGCCCGCTCGGCCAGTCCCTCAGGGCGAGCCCTCGGGGGCCCGGCGGCCGCGAGCCCCGGCAGCCGCGGCGCCTCGTCGCCGCCCCGTCCGCGTCGTCGCGCCCCGGCCTAGGCCGACATCTTGGGCTCGGTCCCGGCGGCGCAGCGTCTGGGGCGCCGGGCCCCGCGGGTCCATGGGCCGGTCTCCTCCCCTCGGCGCCGCCGCCCTCCCCGCGCGACGCGGCCCGCCCTCGCCTCGCCCACCGCCGCGCGCCCCTCGGCCCCGCCCGCGGCCGCGCCCTCGCCGCCCGTCGCCCGCAGGCCACCAGGAGCAGCGCGGAGCCGAGCGCTGCGCAAGCCCGGCCGGCGCCCGAGCCCCGACCCCAGCCCCGACCCGGCGGCCCAGCCCCGCGGCCCGCAGCCAACCAGGGCGCGGCCAGCGCGGGCCCAGCCAACCACGGCCCGGCCGGCCGCCGCCGCGCTGACCTCAGCGCGCCGCCCCGCCCCTGCGCTCCCGGCTCCCGGCTCCCGGCGGGATCGGGCCTCGCCGCTTGCCGTAGCGGGGCCGGGATGCTGGGAAGGCCGGGGCCGGCGGGGCGGAGGGGAGCGAGGCCCGGCGGGGCGGGGGCGGGGCGAGCGAGGAGCCAGTGCGCTGCCGAGATTGCGGCGCCGGCGCGTGCGCGGAGAGCCCCCGGGCGGCGTGCGCGAGCGCGCGGGGGTCGGCCTGTGTGTGCGGGGCCCGCGCGCCCGCGACCCGGCTCCCTAAGCCCCCCCGCCGACGCTGGAGCCCGAGGCGGCCTCCGGGGTCCCTGGCCTGCCTGGGAGCTTCGCGGCCGGTGGGCCGATGTGAGGGTCGCGGGCTGTCCCGCAGGGGCAGATGTGGTGGCCTGGGCGGCTGGCCTGGCTGTTTTAAAAACTGGGCTCGTCTGGTCTGGGAGCGGCCTTTCGGTAAACGCAGGTCCACCTCTGCCTTGACGGACGGGAGGCTGAGGCCGGGACAAAGCGGAACTGCTGGAGAGCGGACCCCCACCGTCCAACCTTGCCTCCACGCAGATGCTCTAGGGTACCAGTTTGCTATATGGAGCGGCCTGCCATTGGTCTCCAGGCTGGGTCTGCCCAGCCGGCTCCTGCTGGTTCATTCGTGTGCCTGGAGAAGGAAAGTGATGGAGAATATCGCCCACCCAAACGAGCTCTTGGCGTCGGGAGAGGAGGATCCCACCTAGAACTCGTGGGAGGTCACTAAGTCCATGAGGGGGAGAAACCCGGGGGACTCCTAACTTGGGGAAGAGGGGAGAGAGGGGGCTTCAGTAGAAGCAGGGCAGCTAAGTGGAGCAGATGAGGGACAGATAGGGGTTTGAACACTAAGGGAAACTGTGGCAAAACTACTCTGTGAAGGAGTTCCCCTTGTGGCTCAGCAGCAAGGAACCAGACTAGTATCCATGAGGTTTTGGGTTCAATCCCTGGTCCCGCTCAGTGGGTTAAGGATCCGGGTTGCCATGAGCTGCTGTGTAGGTCGCAGATGTGGCTCGGATCTGGCCTGGCTGTGGCGTAAGCCGCAGCTGTAGATCCAATTCGACCCCTAGCCTGAGAACTTCCATATGCTGAAGGTGCAGCCCTAAGTTTAAAAAAAAAAAAAACTGATCTATGAAGACAAGTCAGGAATTCCCTGGTGGCGCCGCAGCTTAAGGCTGTGGCATCATTACCACTGTGGCCACAGCATTTCTGCCTGCTGTGGACGTGGCCAAAAAAACCAACCAAGGAAACAAACATCTGAGCAGGTCCTGTGGCTCAAAACCAAAGCTATCCCCTTGGTTTAAGGATAAAGACCAAATTCGTCAATGTAGCTTTTAAATAGCATGATCAAAAATCTGAATTTGAGGAATTCCCTTTCTGGCTCGGTGGTTAAGGAACCCCAGCTAGGATCCATGAGGATGCGGGTTCCATCCCTAGCCTCTCTCAGTGGATTAAGGATCTGGTGCTGCTGGGATTCCACGTGGCTGTGGCTGTGGTGTAGGCCGGCAGCTGCAGCTCTGGTTCAACCCCTGGGAACTTCCATATGCCACCAGTGGGGCCATAAAAAAGCAAAAAAGAACTCCGAATTTGCCTGAGGCAGTTCCCACGCTTTGCCCTTGTCCTAGTGTCCGGGTAACAGTGTCCTTCACTCCCTCCGTGGACGGGTTCGCCCTGTGTGTTCTCATCCCCGCACCCAGCAGGCTGGCCCTGGCTCTGCTCCTGCTCAGCCCTCCTGCCCTGTCCTTAGCCTCTTCTCTTGCATTTCTGACTCCAGTCTCACTGGCCTCCTCGCCGCTCCTCTCCTGCTTCTGCTTCCTCCTGCCTCAGGGCCTTTGAACGTGCCAAGCCCTTCACCTTGGACGCCCCTCCCTGACCATCTTCACTTTGTCTGCTCAGCCCAAATCTGTTTCAGTATTGTCCCTTCGGGGCAGCCCTTCCTAACTCCCTCGGCTGCGTCAGGACCCAACTCCCCCTGTGGTTTTCCTTCGAACTTGGCTAAGGGGAAGCCTGTGGGTCTTGCCCATTAGTCTGGATACGGGAAATCTTCCTGTGCCTCAGTTTCTTCAGGGATTAAAAAAAAAAAGAACAGTACGAAAAGGGAGAGAGAATAAGGAGTTCCCATGTGGCTCAGCAGGTTAAATATCCAGTGTTGTCACTGCAGTGGCTTGGTTCACTGCTGTGGTGCAGGTTCAATCCCTGGCCCAGGAAATTCCTCATGCATGGGTGTGCTGAAAAAGAGAGGGAGAGAGAATTTAAAATAATTTAAAAAAAAAAAATGCTTGCAGCAGTTCCCATTGTGGCTCGGGGGAAATGAACCTGACTAATAGCCATGAGGATTTGGGTTTGATCCCTGGCCTCGCTCAGTGGGTTAAGGATCCAGCATTGTCTGTAGGTCGAAGATGAGGCTAGGCTCTGGTGTTGCTGTGGCTGTGGTGCAGGCCAGCAGCTACAGCTCCAATTCGACCCCTAGCCTGGGAACCTCCATATGCTGCAGGTGCGGCCCTAAAAGACATAAAATAAATAAATAACTTGCGCTGGGAACTCTATCTAGCCACTTCTGACGGAGGATAATGTGAGGGAAAAAATGTATATATGTATGTGTGACTGGGTCACCTTGCCGTACAGTAGAAAATTGACAGTGGAAAAAATAAAAATCATTTAAAACAAAAAAAAAAATTCCATTATTTCTTTGAGTTTCTGGAAGGATTAAATGAGTTAATACCCAGAAAGCTCTTTGAATGGTGCCTGGCACACAGTGTGCGCTCACACATTGGTGGCTGGTATCGTGCGCTAAAATGGTTATCTAGGGCTAGGGGCTCTGTGACCAGCTGATGGGTGGAGTGTCTCAGGTTCCGCAGACCAGGGAATCCCAGTGTCCTCAGGCTCCCCTGAGATTCCTGTGTGTCTGTCTTAATCACTTTGGGTTGCTGTAACAAAGCACAGTAGACAGGGTGCCTTATGTATTTCTCACAGTTCCGAAGGCTGGGAGTCTGGGATCAGGGTGCCAGCATGGCTGGGTTTTAAGTAGCGCCCCATTCCTGGTTACAGAGGCCTGTCTGTCTGTGTTCTCACAAGTGGAAAGAGGTAGCTCTCCGGACTCTTAAAAACAGGCGCAAATCCATTCACCAGGGCTCAACCCTGACAACCTAATCATCCCGCAAAGAACCCGCCTCCTAATACATTACACTGGGGACTAGGGTTTCAGCATCTGAATTTGGGGCACACAAACATTCAGTTTATAGCGATACTTTTACAGTAAACTCCTCCTACCTACACTGGCATGGTAGGTTTCTGGCCTTGGCAGCACTGCCAAGCTGGACTAAGCCTAGCCTTATCCCCGGACTCTGAAGTGTATACACGCCACAATCTCTGTCTCAGTTCAGAAATTAGAACGCCCAGGTCTACAGAGTCAAACCTCTGAACTTGACTTGGCTTTAAGTCTTACTCTCGGGCCCCTTAGGTCCTGAGATGAGCTCTGGGGCAAGGGGGCTGCGCTCAGCATCTTCCTTGTTCCTGCCCAAGCTTCTGGGCTAACTTGGCCCTGCACCCACCCACCTGGGGCTGCTGCTCAAGTGGAGGAGGGAAGGTGTTGGTACCCGGCACAGCGGAAGCTGACACCTCTTGCCTGGGGACACTCACAGGCTCCCAAGCAGCTCCCTGCCATTCTCTCTCCTGGGCAGAAGAGTCACTTTCCTGGGTGGGTGTTTACGTGGTGGCTGCAGGGGACCCTCTGCCCTTCCATGGGGACCACTGGACAGGACATAAGATGACCGTGCATGTGGCTCACATGTGTCCACAGGAAGCACCCCTCCCCCTGACAGACTTTGCAGAGTCAGGCTGGTCCAAACATGGCAGCACCGGCCTGACTCTGCCTCCAGAGCAGCTGGGAACCTTCTCTTCCAGCAGGGAGTCCCAATGGAGGGCACCCTTTAAGCTCTCTGAGCAACCCCTAGGCTTCAGGTGAGGGAAGGAGTCCCCCGTGCCCTGTGTCCCAGCAGGACCACGTCACCAGACCCTCCCTCCACTCTCACCTCTATCCCAGGTGTGGAACAGGTGCCCGTGCTTTTGCCAGGACAGTCTGCATCCAGTGCTCTCTCACCATGTTTGGTAACTTGACATTTGTTGTCTCTACATGCCCCCCAAATTTCCGTTTAGTGTCCTGATACATCTTCAACAGGTGCACCAGACGAAGGTCATTGTCCCTTTGCTGGACGGTCTTATGTTTGCCCAGCACTCTCCCTTGATCCCCGCCCCCATGTGTCTCTGCTCTGGCTCCACTCTGCTCATGGGTCCCTAGAGGGGCTGCCACCGGGTGTGGACATGTCACCCGCAGTGGCTGTCAACTCTCCATCCCCGATCAGGTGTCATCACATGACTCATCCAGGACCAATCAGAGAATTCCTTCAGGATGTTTTGCACCAACACCGGGAGAGACAATGTCTTATCCTTTCTTGCGAGCAGGGGAGCTTTTTCTGCAAAGAGCCACAAGTAAATATTTTAGATTTTGCATGTTTAGAATGGATAAGCAATGAGGTCCTACTGTTCAGCACAGGGAACTATATCCAATCTCTTGGGATAGAACATGATGGAAGATAATATGAGAAAAAGAATGTATATATGGATATGGATGACTGGGTCACTTTGCTGTAAGGCAGAAATTGGCACAGCATTGAAAATCAACTGAATTTTAATTGAAAAAGTATTTTATGCTTTGCATGTCCCATAGTCCCTGCCTCTACTGTTATGGCATGAAAATAGCCATAGACAATGTGTGCACGAGAAAAGCATCACTTTTTGTTTTGTTTTGTTTTGTCTTTTTTAGGGCCGCACCAGCAGCGTATGGAGGTTCCCAGGCGAGGGGTCGAATCAGAGCTACAGCTGCTGGCCTACACCACAGCCCCGGCAACACGGGATCCGAGTCGCATCGTCGACCTACAGCACAGCTCACGGCAACACTGGATCCTTAATCCGCTAAGCGAGGCCAGGGATCCAACCCGCGTCCTCATGGATACTAGTCAGGTTCCTTAACCACTGAGCCACAATGGGAACTCCCAGAAAAGCATTATTTATAAAAACAAGTGACAGGCTGGACTTGGCCCACAGGCTGTGGTTTGCTGATCGTTGCTTTGTAGCACATGCTGTGACAGTGGGGATTCAAACCATCAGCCACCGAACCTGCTAGAGAAAGAGAGGAGCAGGAAGTATTTGGTTACATGAAATGATAAAATTTCCTTTTTTGTTTTTGTTTTTTTTTTGTTTTTTTTGTTTTTTGCTTTTTTTGGCACATGGAGGTTCCCAGGCTGGGGGGGTCTCATCGGAGCTCCAGCCTCCGGCCTACGCCACAGCCACAGCAACACCAGATCCGAGCCACATCTGTGACCTACACCACGGCTCATGGCAATGCTGGATCCTTAACCCCCTGAGCAAAGCCAGGGATCGAACCTGCACGCTCACGGTTCCTAGTCGGATTCGTTTAGGCTGTGCCACGACAGGAACTCCTCCTTTTTTCTTTAGACCAATGTGAACAAAGGTCTTGCTGTTTACACTGAAAAGTGCCCTTTCAAATCATTAAGAACCACGGAAAGTGATACAGAGAAAAATGAACAAGGAAATGTACAGAAGACACAAAAGGCCAGTATACACATGAGAGCATGATTAGTCGCGTGGAGGAGTTCCTGTCAAGGCTCCGTGGCTAACGAACCCAGCTAGTGTCCCTGAGGACGAGGGTTCGATCCCTGGCATCGCTCTGTGGGTTAAGGATCCAGCATTGCCATGAGCTGTGGTGTAGGTAGAAGACATGGCTTGGATCCTGCATTGCTGTGGCTGTGGTGTAGGCCGGCAGCTACAGCTCTGATTCAACCCCTAGCCTGGGAACTTCCGTTTGCTACAGGTTGGCCTTAAACAGACCAAAAAAAAAAAAAAAAAGATTAATCTCATTGATGGTGAAATGCAAATTAACCTCTTCTTTCAAACAAGATGGACTAACAGGGTTCAGATTTACCTTCCTACCTGAAACAAGGAAGAAAATGGGCAGAATACATGAAACAATTTTCATGCCATGAGGAAGCAGGCAATGACGGACAATGATCCCTGAGACACCATAGGCAAAAGTGAGCCCAACAGCTGCCAGCCAGGGAGGGGGGACTGAGGTGGAGCCCGGTGGGCTGCATGAGGTGAGGAAGCTGAGCTAAGAGTCTGGGAAGAACAAGGCAGCTGGAAAGCTCCGAACAGGGCACCGCAAAGGTGTGAGCTGCACAGAGAGAGTGCCCTCTCTGTGCAGGGGCTCCTCACAAGCTTCCAGCAGCACACTGACTAGCACTTGTGTAGCAGGAAATACTCAGGGCTGGGGAAAGAACCATTCCCAAGGATTAGAGGAAATCGTGCCGGTTACTTTGGAAATAGTCTTGTTTCCACCATCCAGGTTAGAAAAATCTGTTAACGCACCAGCACTGGGCAGAATGCTCAAGAATGTTGTGCCTCGGGAGTGGGAACTAGCCCCGAACTAAGCACTATTCCCAGATCTGCCTACGAACATATCATAAAAATAAGAACCCAAGAGCATCAAACTGTTTCCAAGTAATTTAACTGCAGCCCGGAACAAAGCTTAAGAAAATTTATAGGAACACAAAAATATCCACCACCAGGAGTTTCTGTTGTGGCTCAGCAGTAATGAACCCGGCTAGTATCCATGGGGATGCAGGTTTGATCCCTGTCCTCGCTCAGTGCATCAAGAATCTAGTATTGCTGAGGGCTGTGGTGTGGGTTGCAGATGTGGCTCGGATCTGGTGTCGCCGTGGCTATGGTGTAGGCTGGCATCTAAAGCTCCAATTCAACCCCCCTAGCCTGGAAATTTCCATATGCTGCAGGTGTGGAACTAAAAAGCTCCCCCCCACACACACACACATATACATCCAGCACCCAAAAATGTAAATCACAGTGTTTGGCTTCTAACCAAAGATTACTAGGCATTCAAACAGGCAAGAAAATACCCCCGTAATGAAGGGAATCATCAAATAATCAAAACCAACCCAGGGGAGTTCCAGTTGTGGTTCAGTGGTAACAAACCAGACTAGGATCCCTAGCAGTGTAGGTCACAGATGTGGCTCAGATCCTACGTTGCTGTTGCTGTGGTGTAGGCTGGCAGCTGTAGCTCCAAATTGACCCCTAGCCTGGGAAATTCTATATGCCATGGGTGCATCCCTAAAAAACAAAACAAAACAAACAAACAAACAAAAACAACCCAGAACTTACACAGATGTTAGCATTCACAGAGAAGGATGTTAAAGCAATTATAACTGTATTCCACAAGTTCAAAAAAATAATAGACTCATAAAAGACATTTTTTAAAACCTACACTTTTTGAGATGAAAAACCTACTGTACAGGATTAATGGCAGGTTAGATATTACATGAGAAAAGATCAGTGAATCTGAAGGCATAGCAACAGAATTTATCAAAAATAAAACAGTGAGAAAAAAAGAATTAAAAAGCGAACAAGGAGTTCCCGTCGTAGCACAGTGGTGAAGGAATCCAACTAGGAACCATGAGGTTGCGGGTTCGATCCCTGACCTTGCTCAGTGGGTTGAGGATCCGGCATTGCCGTGAGCTGTGGTGTGGGTCACAGACACAGCTCGGATCCTGCATTGCTGTGGCTGTGGCATAGGCCTATGGCTGCAGCTCCAATTGGACCCCTGGCCTGGGAATCTCCATATGCTGCAGGAGTGGCCCTAGAAAAGGTGAAAAGACAAAAAAAAAAAGTGAACAGAACATCAGTGAACTGAGGTAAAATATTAAATGATCCAATATATAGATCAGGGTCCCAAAGGAGAAGAGCAGGAAAGAGGAAGGACAAAAAAAAATTTTTTTTTGAAAAACTAATGGCTGAAAAATTTCCAAACTCGATGAAAACTATAAATCACAAATCCAAGAATTTCAGTGAACTCCAAGCACAAGCAACATTTTAAAAAAGCAAAAATCAGGCGTTCCCACAGTGGCTCAGCAGAAATGAATCCAACTAGTAACCATGAGAGTGCAGGTTTGATCCCTGGCCTCACTCAGTGGGTTAAGGATCTGGCGTTGCCATGAGCTGTAGCAGAGGTCACAGATGAGGCTCGGATCTGGTGTTGCTGTGGCTGTGGGGTAGGCTGGCAGCTGTAGCTCTGATTGGACCCCTAGACTGGGAACTTCCATGTGCCACAGGTGTAGCCCTAAAAAGCAAAAAAAAAAAAAAAAAAAAAAAAAAGCAAAAGTCAATACTATACTAAGGCCCATTATATTCAAATTACTCAAAACCAGTGATAAAGAGGGGAAAAAATAGCCAGAGGGGGGAACAAGACACATTACATGCCAAGGGAAAGAGATAAAGATGACGTCAAAGTTCCTATTGGAAATTATGCAAATGAGAAGGCATTGGAGCAACATCCTTAAAGTGCCAGAAGAAAAAAAATAAACACCAGCCTAGAAACTGGTCCCAAGCAGACCTGAAAGGAACCAGTGAACCTCAGGAGTAGGTGTCTCAGACTCCATAGAAGGTATCTACTCCCGTTTTACCTTTTTTTTTTGGCTTTTTAGGGCTGCACCCATGCATATGGAAGTTCCCAGGCTAGGGGTCCAGTTGGAGCTACAGCTTCCAGCCTACACCACAGCCACAGCAACATGGGATCTGAGACACATCTGAGACCTACACCACAGCTCGTGGCAACGCCAGATCCTTAACCCACTGAGTGAGGCCAGGGATCAAACCTGCAACCACATGGTTCCTAGTTGGATTCATTGCCCCTGTGCCATGATGGGAATGCCTCCTGATTTACCAACTATTTAAAGCCACAGCTCTGTGCTCACGGGAAGGGTTGTGATCCATCAGTAGAGGATGAAAAGTTGTGTGCCCAATTTAAAGATTGTTCTGGCTGCGGGGGTGACCTCAGGCAGAGATGGATGGCTGCTGTTTTGCAAACATACTCAGGAGAAGCCTGGAAAGACCATGTGAAGAGACGTTCTACCAGAAGGCAAAACTTCTGTGCTGATTCACGGGCAGTGGTTCACAGGTTGGCCGGCTGAGCTCCAGCTGGCTAGGAGATCCAGGGGGAAGGGGAGCAGGTGCGCGCGCTCAGAATGGGGACAGAATACTCGCCAAAGGACATCTGCTGCGGAGGGAGCGCTTGTGTGTCACGTGGACAAATGACCTGTTCTGAGGATGTCTGCCTCTTTCCTCCCCTACCCCAGTGCTTGCACAGCGGGTCCATGGACAAGCGACCAGTGACCTCCACAGGAGTGGAGGCTACACGGGGGCTCAGCCACACAAACTGCTCTCATCTCAGCTGACATGGCTTCCATTATGGCTGAGTGCCCACTGTGTCCACAGAGGCCCACACTGAGCTCCTCAGAGGGTACCAGTCCCCAGAGGGACCAGGCAGTTGCCTGGTAGCCAGCTTGGTGACATCGGACCCTCTGCATCACAGAAATTTCAGATCAGGATTTGTCTTTCCCATCACATTGCTTCTACCAGCACCACCACTTGTGGACTCCGCGAATGCTTTATTTATCCGTCACCATAGCAACTCCTGCAACATCACCTTGGACTATGAGACTTATCGTTAAGATTTTACTTTTTTCCTTTTAGGGCCGCACCCGCGGCATATGGAGTTTCTCAGGCTAGGGGCTGAATCAGAGCAACAGCTGCTGGCCTACATCACAGCCACAGCAACTCAGGATCCGAGCTGCGTCTGCGACCTATGCCATAGCTCATGGCGACACAGGATCCTTAAACCCACTGAGCAAGGCCAGGGATCCAACCCGCATCCTCACAGATACTAGTTAGGTTCCTTAACGCTGAGCCACGAAGGGAATTCCAAGACTCATCTTGTGATAAAGAAAGTATGGCGGAGAGTTCAAATCCTTGAAATTCCTTGGACTTACCATGTGCCCCATCACCCAGCAGCAGCAGGCTTGGCAGAATGCTGGAATGGTCTGCAGAAGACTAGTTATGGTGCTGAATGAGAGCCAACACCCTGCAAGGTTCAGAACTATCCTATGGGCTGTGGTGGCTGCCTCCACCCAGCCGGCATTATATGCTGCCACCACTCCCCCAGCCCCCTGGCATGGGTTCAGGAGCCAAGCAGTGGGGGAGGGATTTTTGCTTTCCTTCCTGTGACCTTGGGCGGGTGTCCACGAAAGGAATGCCTCCATCGGGAAACAGTCATGCTTCCGATGAATTAAAGCTGAGGTGTCCCCTCCCAAGACCAGCTGCCTTGGGTCCTCAGGCCACTGAGCCAGCAGGCAGCCAAGGGGATGTTGATCCCAGTCAACAGAGGGAATTCGAGTTGACTCTACACGTTGGGGGCCGGGTGGACGATGTGCGGACGCCAGAGATGTCACTGTGGTGCTTAATGGTTCTTATTGGGAAAAATGGAGCAGGGAGTTCCCCTCGTGGCTCAGCAGAAACAAACCCGACTCGCGTCCATGAGGACGCAGATTCGATCCCTGGCCTCGCTCAGTGGGCTAAGGATCCGGTGCTGCCATGAGCTGTGGTGTAGGCCGCAGACCCAGATCAGACCTGGCATTGCTGTGGTGTACACTGGCAGCAACAGGTCCGATTAGATCCCTAAACTGGGAACTTCCATATGCCACGGGTGTGGCCCTAAAAAGAAAAAAAAGAAAAAAAAAAACAGACACAACTTAGAATAGATTTACAAGGAGATCCTGCTGAGTAGCATTGAGAACTTTGTCTAGACACTCATGTTGCAACAGAACAAAGGGTGGGGGGAAAAATGTAATTGTAATGTATACATGTAAGGATAACCTGACTCCCTTGCTGTACAGTGGGAAAAGAAAAAAAAAAGAAAAAGAAAAAAAGAAAAGAAAAAGGAAGGGGTTCTCTAATGACAGGCCCCCAAAGCACTCAGGTCCTGAAGGAACAAAAGTTTGGGTCACCCCCCAAGGCTAAAGAATAAGCATTGCCAAGGGCCTGACCCAGGGTCCGTGGTTGAAGAAGGCGTGGGAAGCCGGCGCTGTCCCAGCGAGCCCCCCACCCCCACCCCGGGCTGTTTCCCTCTCACCTGCCCAGGACTCCCGCTCCCCGCCACCGCCCCCACCACAGGAAAAGCACTGTGATGCACAACAGCTTGGGCTCGGCTGGCCCACACCCTGGTTGCCACCCCCCACGGTGCTCAGAGGCTGATGCACCATCCTTGGCTGTGGGTGTGGGGGATATGTGTCCCACATAGGACAAGGGTAGATGCCGAGGGCCACATCGGGGTGTGCCTCTGCCAGGCCCGCTCTCTGCCCTCCTCTGCCTGCTTTGGCCCCAGAAGGGCTGGACCCATGGGTGGGGAGCTCGGGTGAGTGAGACAGCCGTCTGGTCTCCACCTCCCCTTGCTGGTCGCTGCAGCCACAGCCTGCCTCGGGCCCCTCTCTTAGAAGCTCGCGCCCCCAGGTTCTGCCCCGGCCCCATGCCCACCCCCAGGAGGTATCAGCTCCCTGCTCTACCAGCTTTGGGAGCCTCCCATCCCTTCCCAAGAGCTCCGGACCCTGGCCTTGATAAACAGGCCAGTTCTCATGCTGTCCTTGATTCCCCTGCTTTCATGTCCCCTCTTGGGACTCTGACCAATGGGGTCACACACAGCGTATTCGTTTCCAGGCTACGTGCATTTATTTTTACTTACTTATTTATCTATTTTGTCTTTTTGCCTTTTCTAGGGCTGCACCCGCAGCATATGGAGGTTCCCAGGCTAGGGGTCGAATCGGAGCTGTAGCTGCCGGCCTACACCACAGCCACAGCAACGCGGGATCTGAGCCGCATCTGCAACCTACACCACAGCTCATGGCAACGCTGGATCGTTAACCCACTGAGCAAGGGCAGGGACCGAACCCCGCAACCTCGTGGTTCTTAGTCAGATTCGTTAACCACTGCGCCACGACGGGAACGCCAGGCTACTTGCATTTAAAATGATGGAAGCCTAAATGTCCCTTCGTGGACCATTTTCATATGTGGGGCATCCAACATATGAAATTCCATGGGGCCATTAAACAGATGACACAGATCCCCCACTGTTCTAGATGCCGAATACACGGCAAAGGCCAAGACGGCGGCCTGAGCGTCCGTGCTAGGCCAGGGACAGGCTGTAGACCAGCGCGCAGAGTGGTAAAAGGAGAATTTCAGAGAGTGACGAGGGCTTGGAAGAAAGGGGACACGGCGATGACATGGAGAGGGAGGCGGGTGTCTGCCTTATAGATGGGGTCACAGGGTGGCTGCTCCGGCGGTGACCTTGTGGCTGAGAAGTTAACACAAAGGAAGCAGATTTGTGAGGCTTTCCAGGTAAAGAAACCTGGGCACAGGGTGGGAACAGAAGGCAGAGCGCTGAGCAGGCCTGGACGCCCGTGGCTGGGCCTCCGCCCAGGGGCCAAGTGGCTCCACCCTCCCTGCCTGGGTCCTGCGGCCACTGGTGACCCTGGCAGCGGTTCCTGAGGTTTCCTGCCCCTGATTTGCTGGGCCACCGAGCTTCCTGAGGGTGTTTCCCTTCCTCCTCTCAACCCCCCAGCTGACGGCAGAGGACTTAGAAGGCCAGGGGCATGAAGCGGCACTCTGCCAAGGTCAGACACAGAGCAAGCGCCCGATGGATGTGTGTGCAGGAGGCAGGAGGCCGGGAGCCCGGACAGGAGGGCGGGTTGGCAGTCCTCTCTCCTGGCGGAGACCTGGCTGCAAGTCTGCAAGCCCTGCCCTCCTGCTCCCTGAGGCACGTCCTTGCAGGAAACAGAAATGCCCCATTGCCACCGGGAATGTTCCCTGCATCCAAAAGCGCTGAACCCAGCAGCACCTGCAGCTGCCCAGGCGGGCATGCTCTGTGGGATCAAGGAGGCCCCTGACTATGGGACCCCAGCGCCTCCTCTGAGGCGGGGGGAGCCCCTCCATTGCAGAGTCGGGTGGAGACTTCAGTGACGTCACGGGGGCAGCCTGCCGTCACACTTGGCACGTTAAGTGCAGAGTGTCCTAGCTGATGACAGTGATGACAGGGGAGCTGAAAGACTGGAGGTGGCCATTGGTGCAGCCTGTGCAGCCCTGTCCCTGCCGGGCCACGCCCTCCTACCTGGTGGCCCCTCCTCCACTGGCTTCCAGAAGCGTCTTCACAAAGGCTGGCTCTGACCACAGCTCTCTCTTGCTCAGAAGCCTTCCATGGCTCCCCAGTGCCTTGGGGATAAAGGGCCCTTTGGAGCCTCTAAGCTAGGATTTCCTGATTTCCTCTCCCAGAGCCTACAGCACTACTGGAGGGAATTGCTCGCTGCCTGGGGTGGAGGCTGGACCAGGAAGTCAGGGAGGAGGCATGGGAGGGGCTCCAAGGAGGACGCCCAGGCTTCACAGCAAAGCCTGCAAACACCCTAAGTACCTGCTCTCGGCTCTTTACAGACCAACCTGCTGAGAACCCAGAGACAGGGACAGGAATGGCCCCTCTTTCAGAAGAGCAAACTGAGGCTCCGAGAAGTGAGGCCATCGGCTGGTAAATGGCAGGACCAGCTTCTGAGCCTGGGCGCCTGGCCCCCTGCTGTGCTGCTTCTTCATGGAAGTAGCAAGGGCTGGCATCTTCCTCCGGGGAAGAAAGAATAGCTTCACTGGAGTTTCCAACGTGGCTCAGCAGAAACGAATCTGACTAGGAGCATGCGGGTTTGATCCCTGGCCTCGCTCAGTGGGTTAAGGATCCGGTGTTGCCATGAGCTGTGGTGTTGGTCGCAGATGCGGCTTGGATCTGGCGTTGCTGTGGCTGTGGTGTAGGCCGGCAGCTACAGCTCCGATTGGACCCCTAGCCTGGGAGCCTCCATATGCAAAAAAAATCAAAAAACAAAAAACAAAAAACCTGCAAAGTAGCCAGCCGGGTTCTGCCTGTGTTCCTGGAAGTGGTGGGTCCTCAGAAGGCTCTAGAGGTTAAAGCCCAGGACAGCGAACCCAGCCCAGCCCGGTTTGGCCCTGCCCACAGCGGGAAGGACTGGGGTGAAGCACAGGGAAGGGTGGGGGACAACGCTGTCCTCGGTGGTAGGCGGGGCGCTTTTGACCGGGTGACCTCCGCCGCCGTGGCTTTGGACAGCTCCCTTCCTCCCCTGAGGCCTGGGTCAGCTCCGCGGTGGCACCAGAGCTGGGTCCCAGCAGCAGCCCCAGGCTCACTTGCCCCGGCCGACGTCCCCACACCTGGCCTGCCTTTCTCGCCACCTGTCCCGGGTCACCTGTCCTCCAAGCCGGAAATCAAGCACCGTTCCCTCCCCCTACCGCCCGGCTGCAGGCCTCGGATGTCCGGCCGAGTCCCCCAGGCCTAGCCCGCCGGAGCCAGACCCCCATCCTCCCTCTCCGTCCGCGTTGAGCTCCCTGCGCGGTGGGTGAGGGGGCCGAGCAAGCGCCCGGGCCTCTGAAATGGGGAGCAAGTCCCTTCCTCCCGCCGAGAGTAGGGTGTCAGCGCCGCGCTGGATCCCGTCCAGCTCCGCCTCGATCCTCGGGCCGATCCACTCTCCTGCTGTGCGGGGCTAGAGGCTGCAGGCGGCGGCGCTGAGCGAGGAAGATCAGCGGGATCCCGTTCTCCGTCCGGCTCGTGCATCCGGCACCCGCGCCGGTCCCCGGGGAGAGACGGAGGGAGGCCGGAGACTCGGAGAACTGGGGACCGAGAGAGACTCCGAGCCACCCACGTCCTTCATCGCCCCCCCCCACCCCACCCCGGTCCAGGGCAGGGCGAGGCCCCAGGCCGGCCGCCCGCATCTGCCTTTCCCCGGTGGCGGTTCGCGGGCGCTGCGGTCCGGGGGAGGCTGAGCGGCTGTGTGTCGCCCGGGCCGGGAGGGGGCGCCCGAGAGAAGCTCCGCGGCCCAAGGGTGAACGCCCAGCCGGGACCCCGGAACCCCGCGGTGGGGGGCAGGCCCATCCCAGCTGACGCAGAGTCTCGGAACCCGGTTCAACGCGGTCCCCCCCCCCGCCCCAGGCAGGCTCAGGGTAGGTCACGGTAGGGCGGTTCCGGCCTGGGGGCAGTCCTGGGTCCCCGTCTCCCCACTCCAGACCTCTCCGCCCACTTGTCCCCGCGCTCACAGTAGGCGGAGCACACCACAGCCCCCGTGGAGGCTGACGACAATGTGGGTGCATAGACCCTGGGAAGGGTGCCCTGCACGCCTGCTCGCCCATGCTGCCTGGGGCTGCTTCTCTTGGTGTGATTCTTTTATTATGGCATTATAGAAACTCTGGAATCTGAGTATTTACATTAAAGAGAAATGTCAGTCTTTAGGGGCTGGAGATGTGGTGTTGGAGCAAGACGGCTGCAAATCTCGGCCTCCGGGCCTTTCACTCCAGCGAGTGAGAAAGGGAGAGCGACGTTTTCTCCAGCAGGACCACCCTCTTTCCTAGCTGTCAATCCATCCCTGGGTCCGTTCACTCCTCCCCTGTCCATTTACTTAGGACCCTCCGCCCACCGGCCCACCGAGGCAGAAGGGCTGCTTCTGGACCTGCTTCCCCCTGAGGATCAAAGTATAGGACCTGGGTGCTCACGTTCCGATTAACACCCAACCACCTTAATTCCCTTCGCTCTGCTGGTGCCTTCGGGGGAGCCTGGGTGTTTTATTCCAGGATCGCCACAAGAGGGCGCCAAGACAAAGCCTGCCTCCTCGGAGCCAGGATTCCACCCACACGGAGGGCTCCCAGCGGGTGCTGCCCCACCCCTGCTCAAGCTTTGGCGGCTGAGGGCAGGTGGAGGGGCTGCATAGGGGATAACTCGGGCCACACCGCGGCCACGGAGCATCAGAGGTGGTTGGTCCTTACTCTTTTTTTTCTTTTTAGGGCTGCTCCTGCGGCATATCCAAGTTCCCAGGCGGAGCTACAGCTGCCAGTCTACACCACACCCACCTCAAAGGCAGATCCTTTGACCCACTGAAGGAGGCCAGAAATCGAACCCACACCCTCATGGATACTAGTCAGGTTTGCCACCCGCTGAGCTGCAACGGGAAGTCCTGGTTGTTCTCTCACCCCTTCCCTCACTGCCTTGGCAGGAGCACCGAGGCCCAGAGAGGGCATGCGGCCCACTGCAGGGCACACAGCAAAGGCTGGGCATAGCAGGGACACACAGCTCCTGCCTCCAGATCTGTTTGTCTCCTCTGGAGAAGGCCCCGAGGTGGAGGGCAGAAAGGAGGGTTAGAAGCAGAACTGGAGCCTAGAGGCCAAGGTGGGCCCCAAGAGGCCTATCCTTCCAGATACCTCCACCCCGCCCCCTCCTGCCGCTCCATATTCAGAGCTTCATGCCTCCCTGGCCTTGAGTACTTCCTTCTCAGGCCCTATTAGGCCCTGTTCCCAAGAGCCACCGGGCCCTTGTCAGCTCACACCTTGGGTAAAAGTCAACACCTACGGTGAGAGCTAGCACCCTCATTAACAAGTAGGGAGAGGAGTTCCCGTCATGGCTCAGTGGTTAACGAATCTGACTAGGAGGTTACGGGTTCGATCCCTGGCCCCTCTCAGTGGGTTAAGGATCTGGCATTGCCGTGAGCTGTGGTGTAGGTCGCAGACACGGCTTGGATCTGGCATTGCTGTGGCTGTGGTGTAGGCTGGTAGCTACAGCTCCAATTAGACCCTTAGCCTGGGAACCTCCATATGCCGCGGGTGCGGCCCTAGAAAAGACAGAAAGACAAAAAAAAAAAAAAAAGTAGGGAGAGAAAATCCTGCCCAAGTGGAGAGGAGGTGAGGTGGCCTTTGGGGGATGGGGTGATGGGGTGGTGGGGAGGGGAGCGTGCCAGCACAGGCTTTCCTGACACGAAGGTGCCTGGGTGTGGAGATGGTGCGGTTGCAGCCGTGCTGACCACCATGGCATTGCTTTGTGACCCTAAGGCAGCCCCTGTCCTTCTGGTTCAGGCACTACCCAATGAAGACATGTGTGTGTGTATGGGGGGGGGGTCGCTTCTCAGAACTTAGCTGACTGGGGTACTTGCCTGTCTAAACCACACGCCCCCAGAGCTCCCCGTTGTCATCAGGGACCCCTCATCAGGAACCAGTCTCTTAGCCGGGCACTCCCAGCCTTGCATGATCTCTGCCAACCTCTTTTTCAACCTCACCTCTCTTTTTACCTACATCATCAGGTCTCCTACCCTGCAGCCACTCTGCCCAGATCAGGCCTCCCCAGTCCTGCCCCTGGGAACGGGTGCAGAGAGCTACAACCAGTCCATGGCCAGAAGATGGAGGCTCCGAGATTTGGCTGCAATGCACACGCGCACACTGACGCTTCTCTTCTGACCTGTCTCCTTTTTTTGAACCATCAGACTGTGAATTCATCAGACGTGCATATGGATGGGATCTTATTCACCTTGGTAATCCCAGAACACAGCACTAGCACTGAGCAATGAGTGTTTTATATTTATGTTTAATATTAATATGTGTTAATACATAAAGGCTTCGTTTACTAACGACTGGGCGGAAGAATGGTGAGAAGACGAGTGAATGATGGAGATGGTAGTGGAAAAAGAGAAGTGAGAACGGTTAACTCAAATTATGAATAACGTAAGAACATAATATAGAGATAATAGGTGAATGCTTAAGAATGATGAATGGTTACGTTAGTAGGTGACTAGATGGTCGGAGGCAGTGAATGATTGCGTGGGGAGATGAATTAATGGGTGAAGGATAGATGCAATGCCAGATGTGTTATGTGGGTGGATGGCGTGTAGATAATGACGGTAGAAGCATGGTAGATGGTGGTGCTAGATGGTCGATGGAAGGAAGGTGGTGGATGGTGGCTGCGTTTATGTGATAGTAGCTGGTTAAGGGATCATGAACAGATAAACAGACTGTAGGTTAATAGATGGAGAACGGGTGTATGTGGACACTACATTGATGGATTGATGGCTACTGAAATAATCTGTAGATAGTGAATGCCTTGCAGGTAATTGGAGGTGGTGGGTGACTGGTGGATGCTTATTGGTTGAATGAATCATGGAAGTACGGACGGATGACGGCCAACCAGTAAGTGGATTATTGCGGAGGATCTATCCGTGGAGAATGGATGGCTCGATGATGGAAAAATGTGAGCGGAGGGAGTTCCCGTCGTGGCGCAGTGGTTAACGAATCCAACTAGGAACCATGAGGTTGTGGCTTCGGTCCCTGCCCTTGCTCAGTGGGTTAACGATCCGGCGTTGCCGTGAGCTGTGGTGTAGGTTGCAGATGCGGCTCGGATCCCGCGTTGCTGTGGCTCTGGCGTAGGCCGGTGGCTACAGCTCCGATTCAACCCCTGGCCTGGGAACCTCCATATGCCGTGGGAACAGCCCAAGAAATAGCAACAACAACAACAACAAAAAAAAGACAAAAGACAAAAAAAAATGTGAGCGGATATATGATGGATGGATGGATGATGGATGGTAGACAAGTAAATGGTAGCTGGCTGGTGCATGAATGGCAAATAAAGGGATGGTTGCTAGGTCAGTGGATACTGGTTCGTGTACCGTGAAGTGTAGACGGAGAGTGGATGGTGGATGGATTCTGGATGGATGGATGATGCTTAGGTGATGAATGGATGATGGGTGAATGATAAATGGCTACATCTTGGAATATGGATGCATGAGAGGTGACCGTCGGATGGGGAGATGGTGGAGAGATGGTGGGTGGCAGGTGGCGAGTGGTGTACTGTAAATGGATGGCATAACGTACGATGGAGGAAGATGGAGAGATGGCAAGTGGATGGTGACTGGGCGATGAGCGGAGATGGATACTGAATGAGGGGGGATGACGGATGGGGGATGCTGCGCGGATAATGACTGGATGGATGGTGCACGGGCTGTAATGACGGATGGAGTTGGGTGGATGAATGCTCTCTGCTGTCTCCCTACTCTATTCCCAGCACCCGAAATAACGCTTGGCACATACAGGGCACTCAATAGATGTTTCTAGACTGGATGAATATGGATGGGTAGTAGATGACATTTGAATGAGTTTTGGATGAATAATGAATTATGGCTGGATGATGAATGGATAGATAGAGGGTATTGTGAGATGGGCAATAAATGGATAGATATGTGGTGGGTAGAGATGAGTGGTGGGTGGATGGTGAGTTGTGGTTCATAGAAATACAAGTGAAGTAGGGATGAGGCTTGAATTGTGGATGGATGGATTGTGGCTGGCTGGATACATTTGGATAAATGGGAGTTCCCGTCATGGCTCAGTGGTAACGAACCCAACTAGGATCCATGAGGACACAGGTTCGAACACTGGCCGCACTCAGTGGGTAGGGGATCCGGCATTGCCATGAGCTGCAGGGCGGACCTCAGATGCAACTTGAATCTGGTGTTGCTGTGGCTGTAGTACAGGTGGCAGCTGTAGCTCCAATTTCACCCTTAGCCTGGGAACTTCCAAATGCAGCAGGTGAGGCCCTAAAAAGTAAAAAAAAAAAAAAGAAAAAAATTGGATAACGGTAGATGGATTATTGACAACTAGTTATGTGGTAAATGGATAAATGATCAGTGGATGGATAATCGTTGCTAATATTAATGAAAGCTGTTAGTGAATGATGGATGTATGGGTGGTGAACTCATGTTGGACCGAAGGCTACTTTCATGGCGTATTGATGCTTGGGAAATGGTGAGTGCGGCTGGTGGATGGAGGCGTGGTGGTTGGATGGTGGTTGGATGGTGGCTAGAGAATGGATGGTAATTAGTTGGTGGAAGTTAGGTGTGGATTGTGGTTGGGACAGATGCTGGGTTATTGACGGAGGCTGATAGATGGTACACGGTGGATGGTGGATGGTGGTTGGTGGTTGGATGGAGGAAGAGACTTGAGTAGATGGTGCATGGTAGCTGATGAGTGGTTGCTGAATGGTGGGTCGTTGAATGGATGCTGGATGTTGGATAAGGTGGATGTTCGGTGCTGGATGGTGGGAGGGTGGGGAATTCTGTGGATCAGAAGCTGTGCACCTTGGCCCAGGTGGCAGGCCTATACACCCGCCGGATGAGCCTGACTGTCTCAAGGCTGTTTTTGGTTTTTTGGGAATGGGATCGGGGTGAAGATGAGGCGGGAGGGGTGCGTGACCTTGCCCCCCTCTTTGGCATCACCCTTGGCCATAGTCCTTGTCCTCTTCACACCGCCCCAGCTGGAGGGTGTCCTAAACTCCTGAACCTCAACCTTGAGGCTGGGTGTCTCATGACCAGGAACAGGTTCTGGGGGGCTTGTTCAGAGGAGGACCAGGCTGGGTCTCTCTGGGGGTAGGAGCTAGGAGGGCGGAAGCAAGCCTGGTGTGAATGATCGGGAATGAGGGGCTGGGAGAGGGAGCGCCTGTGGGTGGAACGTGCGAGGGAGAGCCAGGGAGGGCGACCAGCAGCAGGGCAGCCTGGCGCAAGCGTCCAGCACGGGAGGGTGAGTGTCAGTGAGGCCCAGGGGGCACCTCCTCCCCACCCTCATCCTGGCCCTTGGTGCCCTGGCAGCCAGGCATGGTGCAGGTGGGAGAGAAGGAAGGGGTGATGGGGGTGCAGCTAGTCGTAGCTCCCTGGAGAAGGTGGGCTGCTGGCCGCAGGGCTTTGTGCCCCCGGGGGCTGTGCACAGGGAGGTCCGGCCCTGCACACACGGGAGCCGCTGGGCTGTGGGTGGAGGGAGCCTTGGATGTGCAATGCCCGCCTGGCACAAGACGCTGGCGATGGGCAGTGGGGAGGCAGCCACAGGCACTTACGCTCTGCCCTCGAGGCTCCATCGTTTGTCTCTACCACCACCCCTCTCTCCTCTACCTGCAGCATCTCTCTGGGGCCACCTGCCTTCTCTCTCTCTCTTTCTCCAGTTCTACCGTCTCTGCCTTGTCTCTGGCCAGCGAGGTTTTCCTGCCTCTCCCTCTGGCTCTGCCTTGCATTTGTCTGGGTCTCCGAGTCCACTCACCTGGTCTCTGTCCTGGCTGGCCTGGGCTTTAGCCAAGGTTCTGGTGTCCCGGGATGGGTCCCCATGCAGGGCTCACATGGAAGGACGGACCTGGGAGCAGGGGACACAAGGGGCAGGGCTTTCACGTGCTCTGGGGTTGGGTGGCGGCTCCGTTGTGTATGGCCCTGGGGTGCCCACCGCAGTGCATGGACCCCTCCCAGCCTTCCCTGGGTCCCAATGGAACCTGAGCTGACCTGAGCTGGATATTTGGTGCAAGAAACCTCATTTCCTAGAATAGCAACCCTCGTCCTTTGTTGGGTGTGTATGCGATCCCATCCCCCACAACCAGCATGCCACTCTGCTGGTCAGTGCTCTGCCTCTGCCCCTGCCCTCCCAGCGCTCCTGCCCCTTGCCCGCGGCCCCCTGCTGCCTCTGTTAGGTGTCAGCCTGCCAGCGCCCTCCCCACTTCTGCCTCTGGCCCAGGGCAGGTGGAGAGTCAGCCTGGTGCCCGTGACTCCTGGCAGGGCCTCTTTTCCCTGAGTGTTTGCTGTATGGTCTCTGGCTCCTGCCCTTGGGCCTGGCCTGAGTGGGCGTGGCCAAATGCAGTGGGCGTGGCCAAATGCAGGCAGCAGGTCAGCTTCCTTTGGGCTGTGAGTGCTGAGAGCCCACCCTGGGTGTGCATGGGGTGCCTATTCCCAGGGAGAGAACTGCCCCGGCCAACTCTGCTGCTCCCAGCATCCCGTCTCGGCCCCTCGGGTTCCCTGGCTCTCTGTGCCCTCCCCTTGCGGTGCCTGCGGGGGAGCATCTCTCCTCCCTACCGGCTGGCTGCTGCCTTCTCATCCTCAGGCCTCGGATTAGTGGAGTCTCCTTTAGGCAGCCCGCCTGGGCTTCAGGTGGGGTCAGCCTTTCCTCCTGCAGCCACTGTTCATGTGCAGCCTGGGCGCACTGTGAGCTCTGGGCCAGCGCCCCCTCCGATGCAGGGCTCAGGCAGGGGCAGCAGAGAGAGATGCCCAGCTGGGGCTGTGGGCGCTGGGCCCTTGGGCTGGAGCTTCCAGACGGAGGGTGGGATCCAGCATCTGGCCCAGAGCAACACCCCATCTTTGCTTCGTGTCTTTGTGCCGCAGCATGAGTGCCCCCCAACCCGCCAGGCCAGAGCTGAGCCCCGCCGAGGAGGCAGGAGGCCCAACAGGAAAGGTCCATAGTTGGGGCCCCGGGGTCGGCCCACCTCAAGCCCTGGCCCGTGACTCGGCACAGGGCTCAGTTCACCCATCTGCTGGGGAGGTGACTCTTCCTCTGCTGAAGTCTGGTGCATGAAGCAATGGCAGGCCCAGCTTCCCTGGCTCCAGACCTCCAGACCTTGTGCCCCAAGGCAGTCTGCTTTCTGTTGGGTGAGGCCATGCCAGGGTGCCCTGCATTTTTGGGGCCGCCCCACGGCATATGGAGTTCCCAGGCCAAGGATCAGCTCCAAGCCACAATTTCAACCTAAGCCGCAGCTGTGGCAACATCGGATCCTTAATTCACTGTTCCGGGCCAGGGATTGAACCTGCGTCCCAGTGCTCCCAAAAGGCATTGCACCACAGCAGAAACTCCTCCAGGTTTTTCGTTTTGTTTTGTTTTCTTTTCTTTTCTTTTTATGGCCGCATCCACGGCATATGGAAGTTCCCAAGCTATGGGTCAAATTGGAGCTTCAGCAGCAGGCCTACACCACAGCCACAGCAACATAGGATCTGAGCCGCATCTGAGCTGCTACACCATAGCTCACAGCAACACCAGATCCTTAACCCACTGAGGGAGGCCCGGGATTGAACCCCTGTCCTCATGGATACTCATAGGGTTTGTTACTGCTGAGTCATGACGGGAACTCCCTGCAGGGCTTTTGATGCAGGTGAAAAGTGAGGTCCCTGCACAAGGGGTGTGTCATGATGTTCTGAGCCCTGGAGGTGGAGGTGGGCTCTTCACATTGTGGGGGGCAGGGGGCCGGGGAGGGGGCACCAGCCCGGAGCTGCCCAAGGGCGGGGAGGAGGGAGAGGGTGGATAGCAAGCCCCACTGGCCCAGGGCTGCCTCCCCCCCCCCGCCCCCGCGGCACACTCTGGGCAGAGGAGTGCCCTGGGTGGGGACCAGCAGGGTTTCAGGGAGGAGGGCAAGAGGGAGAATGACAGGAGCTGGGGGAGGGGTGCGGAGAGAGGGATTCTAAGAGGGGGAGGAGCCCCTGGATTGGCAAGGCCAGCAAGAGGACCCAGGAGGGTCCAGACCTAGGACCATGGCAGTGTCCTTGCTCTGTTGTCACTCTGATTCCACAGATGTCTCAGCTCACGACACCTGTTTTCACACTTAAGAGTCACCTTTGGTACTTGGTTAAAATGCTGCTTCCTGGGTCCCCATCCAGACATTGCATTTAAACACAGACAGATCCAGATGGTTCTGCTGTGGGGGCTCAAGAGCCACTTAGCAAAGTCCTGCCAGCCCTTCCTCAATCACCTTTGGGAGAAGGCAGACATGCGCCAAGAGCGTAAAAGAGATGAGGGCTGGGGAGCTCCAGGAAGGGGACCCGCCGAGCCAAGGCATGCGGGTGGGACCGAAGACAGGGCTGCAGTGGCTCTGGGGCAGGAGCTCTGGGCTGTAACACTGGCGGCTCAGGCCTCTACCTCGGAAGGCCTTGAATGGGAGGCGGAGATGCTGAGGCAGCAGCAGGGCTGGGGGAGGCAGCCCCCACACACTCCTGTGGGCACTGAACAAGGAGCCCAGAGCAAGGCGCTCAGGTTGCTGTGGCAACAGCTTCCCAGCTCCTCTGAGCTGGGGAGGAGGCCAAGGGCCCAGGAGGAGAGACCCCAGGAGGGGGCTGTGCAGGATGGGTGGGGGGCCACTGGGAAGCAGAGAGGCCAGAGCCCACCCACTCACTGTGTGGCCTTGGCCTCTCTGGCCTCGGGCTCCAGCTGTGAAATGGGCCTCAGGGCTGAGCCCATGTGGGTCCTGTGTCGCCCAGGGAGAACTGTGACCCAAGGTGGGGAGTGGGGGGCTGGCACCCTCTGGGGATGTGCACACCTGCGCACCTGCTCAGCCTGGCTCCCGACTCTCTCAGTGGACAGAGGGCAGGACAGGCGTGGGAGGGGGTGGGGAGCCCAGGCCTGGCATTGCCCTGACCCCTGCCCCCGCTCCCTGCAGGCTGTGGTGGGTGCCCGGGAGAAGGGCCCTCAGCTGGGCCAGCGGCCACCGGCCACCGTGATGGAACCCAGCAAGGTGGCTGCTGTGGAGAGGGGGAGGCTGCCTGCAGGGTCGGCCCCAAGCCAGGCTGCTGCTGGTGAGCGAGGGGCTGCCTGCGGGGTCCCAAGAGAGGAGTCAGAAGCAGAGCCTCCCTCCTGTTTGTTTGGTGAGCAGGCCCTCCACCCCTCTGGCCGCTCACCCCTGCCGTCTGCCTGCCCTGAGCTTCTGCTTGGCTCTGACCCTCGCTGTCTTGGCCTGGGTGCCCTGCTTATATATAGACTGGGGGACTGCCAGAGCCAGGGAAGCTTCTGGGAGGAGAGCGGGTAGGAGAGGGGTCAGCCAGGGGCCAGGTCTGAGGCCCAGGAGAAGGGGCAGGCTGGGCCTCGAGGGCCTCCGCGGAGGATGTTTGAGGGGTGCGCTGTGCCCTGGGCAGCTTTGTGCCCTGAAGACCCCTGGGTCGCCTGTCCCCTGGGGAGCTGGCCTCAGCTGGGGCTGCTTGGCCGCCTGCCTACCCTCTCTACCCGCCCCCGCCCTGCTGCAGCCCCCCTGGTCCGCTCTAACCCCCTGCAGCTTGGGCCCAGAAGGAGGCTAGCCACACCAGCCAGAACCCCTGCCTCCCCCGGAAGTCCCCTCGACCTCTGTCCCTCTGTCAGGTCTGTCCAGGGCCCAGAAGAGCACTGGCGCCCACCCCCTGGGTAACCACTGAGACTTGGGCTCCCGGGGGGGGGGGTCCCTGGGTCTGTCCAGCCCCACCCCCCACCCCCCCGCAGTCAGCTACGCCTTGGCTCTGGTGGACATGCTGGGGAGGGCGCTCCTGCTCCCGGCCTGGCCTCCTCCTCCATCCCCCCTACGCCTGAAGCTGCTGCCCTCACACATTTCCTGGCAAACCTGTCAGAAATGCACCCCCCCACATGGAGGCCGTTATGTTTCTGCAGCCCCCTCACCGAGTCTGCTGGGGGAAACTCCAGACGACGGTGGCAGCAAGTGTGCCAGCTCCGAGGACAAGGCCCCCTGCGCCCAGTGATGGGGCACGGCTACTGCCGGATTCTGCTGTCCCTGGGGGCTGCTCTCTGACGGCGGAGAGGACCCCAGCCCCAGACTGGCTGGGCTGAAGTTTAGAGAGGGCTGGGCTGGCCCCGGCACCCAGTAGGCAGAGCCCAGCCAGCCCCGCCTGCCTCACCAGGTCGGGCCTCTCCCGTCCCTGGCCTGGGGTCTGGATCACACCCCTCCTGGTCTCCGGTTTGAAGCAGAAATAAAGGTTCTTCCTGGTGGATCCGAAGGGTTAAGGACAACGCTGGTTCTGCCAGGTGGCCTTCCAGGCAAGGGCCTCTGCCCAGACCCAGGCTGACCGGACCAGAGCGCCAAGCAAGCAGCCCCTCAGGTGCCCATGCTGGGTGTGGGGCGGTTGGTGGCACTGCTGTGCCTGTGCCTTTGGCACCTGCCCAGGGCCCTCTGCTCTGCTCTGCCTCAGCCGAGGCCGTCCAGGGCCAGACCAGCTTCCTTCAGGCGGCCCCCCACCTCTCCTTGGGGCCCCCAGGCCGGACCCTGAGGACAGGACTCCTTCGTGTCACCCCTCCCCACACCGGGCACAGAAGGGCACAGGAATGGTATGTGTTCCGGCCTGAATCTAAGTCCCATTGTATAGACGAGGCAAGAGATGTGCGAAGTGAGGTGCCCAAGGCCAGTGCTGGCTCCACTAGGACAGGGTCCCTGAAGCCGGGAGCCTGCCAGCCAGCCACAGAGCCTGTGGGCGACTGGGCAGCCCCTCTTCCTGAGCCACGTGAGGGGTCTGTCCCTCCAGGGGCTCCAGCGACGTCATCCTCGGCTTTGACCCTCTGCCGGGGGGGCCCTGCTGGCTGGCTGGGTTGGGCCAGGGGCCCCCTGCCCTCCCCTCATCCCAGGGTGGCCCCCTGCCCTCTGCCAGGCTGACCATGGCCTGAGGAAGCTCTGGGCCTGGCGGGGGAGCCAGTGTAAATGTTAGTTCAGTAAAGTCCCAGGCCCAGGCGGGGGGCGGAACAAGGCTGGGTGAGCGTGGAGGAGGAGGCCAGAGACACAGGCCCCTCTGTTCTTTCCTGGAGGCCTTGCTAGGGTCCAGGATACATAAGACACTTTCTCCAACCAGCCTTCCTTCTAAAAATAGCCCACCCCCCAAATGCAGAAGAGGTGGGAGGCCGAGGTGCAGCCTTGGCCGGGCAGCTGCTTTCATTTAAGTCTGTGGCCAGTACCCAGTCTCCTCTTAGGAGGGGTGTTGGGCTGTCCTTCGAGGTCCTTCCCGTCCTCCTCTGGCCCTTCCGGTCTGTCCCACGAGGGGGCAGGGGCGGTGGTTGCACAGGAAGCCTTGCCAGGTCTTGCTGACACATGAGATTCGGGTCGAGGACCTCAGCAAGCAGGAGTCATTTCCGGGCTCCTGCTGTGGAATGTGGCTTGGCGATGGTGGATGGTGGATGGTTTACTGCAATTTCATGCTCACCCCTCCCAGGCAGAGTGTTCCAGCCCTTCAGACAGGGCCGTCCCGCGGGCCCACTGTGGACAAGGAAGTGGGCTGGGACAGAATCCCTGGTGCGCCTGAGACCTAAGCATGGGCGCTGCCCACCAGACCCCTCTGGAGCTCACCACCGAACAGGCAGGTCTTGGATGGAGGGGATCCGTAGCTGGAGGTCCCAGGACCCCGTCGTACCCCACCAGCTGGGGGAGGGGGGGTCAGGCCCTGGGAGGTACCCAGTGGGGGCAGAGCAAAGCATCTCCACTTGCGGGTCTGCTCGCCCCGCACAGCGCAGGCCACCTCCCGGAGGACCCCAGTCGTTAAACACCAGCGGGCAGAGTCCACAAATGCAGCGACGGACCTGCAAGTTTGCGCGGTAACTTAGGGGGCGGTGCCAGAGGCATGTGCCCCGCCCACCGGCGGCCATACTCCCCGCCCCTCTCTCGAGACCCCGCCCCCAGACCCCCGGAGCTGGGTCACCTACGTTTGCAACGTAAGCTCAGAGAGACACCGTCCCCTGCCCACGCCCACAGCCAGTCAGGGACTGGAACCTTGGTGCCCTGTTCTCAGACCGGTCTCTGCGCTGGACCCTGCACGGTGTAGGTGGAATTGGCGGCTTTGGGCCTCTACGTTCAGGCTTCCAAGGAACCCCTAGGACAGGAAAGAGGTGGCAGGTGGCGTGGTCCTTCTCCCCGCCCTTTGCCATTGCGAGTCAGGTGTTCTGCTGCGGTGAACGCATTTTATCCCAACAATAAACCCATTTTATGGAGAATAACCTGAGACTCGGGGTCGGAAATGGCTCTCCTAAGGTTGTGTAGACAGACATGGGGCAGCTGGAACTACTCTCTCTCTGGACCCTCAGTTGCCCCTGCCAACCTCTCAGCTGGCCCCCACTCTGCCTTCTGCTGACCTGGGCCAGACCAGCCCCTCTGAGACAAGGCTGGGACTTTTCCAAAGGGATTTTCCTAAGAAAGTTGGGGAAAAACGACATGGAAATAGAATAAAAGAAACATCACAGCCTTGTGCTGAAAAGTGGGCACAGGCCTGGGCAGCTGCAGGGTGCAGCTGGGTGTTGGGAAGAGTCTGGGTGCAACCCTTCCAGGCCTGCCCCCGCGGGCTTTTTTAGGGACCTCTTTTTTTTTTTTTTTTTTGGCTGCACCCATGGCGTATGGAGGTGCCCAGGCTAGAGGTCGAATTGGATCTGTAGCCGCTGGCCTACACCACAGCCACAGCAACGCCAGATCTGGGCCATGTCTGCGGCCTACACCACAGCTCACAGAAATCCTGGGTCCTGAACCCGCTGAGAGAGGCCAGGAATCAAACTCAGGAACTCGTGGATACTAGGGTTCATTACTGCTGAGCCATGACGCCCCTTCTGTCTCTTGAGTCATGCTTGCCCCTCTCATCTCTGAGTCTTTGACCTTTGGAGACACATGGGACGGGAGACAAGTGGGCAGGCCAGCCTGAGCAGAGAGGTGGCTTGAGCTGGGACTCTTATGGCCCCACTTCCCAGAGGGGAACCCAAGACTCTGGGAGCTATGACTCAAGAAGTAAACCGGAGGGCTTCCTGGAGGAGGTGCTAGCATCTCTGGGTACAGCTTGGTCCATGTCAGCTGCAGCATCTCAGATGCCTTCCAATCTGTTATGGGCTCAAAAAAAAAAAATCCCTAACCCCCCAAACCTCGGCATGTGACTGTATTTGGAGACAGGGTCTTTGAAGAGTGACTAAGTTAAAACGAGCCCATTTTGGTGGGTCCTAATCCGGTATGGCCTGTGAGGAGGGGGATGAGGACCCAGGCCCACCGAGCGACGACCACGCGAGGACACAGGGAGAAGCCAGCCAAGGGACTGCAAGCAAATGAGTGCGTGCAACTTAAGCCCCCGCCCCACCCCCGGCCCGTGGGACGAGTCTCAGCAGCCCCTGGACGGCCCGCAGGCTGTGTCTGCCCAGAGCCCCTCCCCTGCTCCGCCTCGGACCCTCTGGCTCCAGCCTGGGGACAGGACTGGATCTGTCCTTCTCGGATTTTCCCTAAATTTTTTCCCCAGGACGCCAGCAGCGGAGCACCCAGGAACGTGGGGCGGGGGGGCTGCCGCTTCTGGGAAGCCTGGTGACCCTCCCTGCAGGGGGGCCCCCCCGCTTGAGCCGCTGCCCGGACTCAGGCCCCACCTCCACACCTTTCCTCCTGGGCTGCCCACCCACCCCACCCCACCCCGAACGCCATCCCTCCTCCTCCCTGAGTGTCGTCCTTTCGGTCCCCTGGGGCACTTCCCCTTCTTCCAGCCCCGGGCTGCATACGGCCCACACTGTCCCCTCCGCTGCTGCTGTCCTCTTGCTCCCCACTCAGCCCATGTCACCCTCAGTGCCAGGCAGGGCACACGGGCTCTAAGGATGAGTTTGGTGACAGGACGGCTGCTGGTGACTTTGCCCTGGAGGGAGAGGTCCTTCTGGACTTCGGTGCTGCAGGCTGGGCGCCCCACCTTGGGCCAGCTGGTCTGCTCCCTCAGCCTCAGTCTGACCACAGGAGGGACAGGCCGTCCCGGGGTCGTGCCACCCCCACCCCCGCAAGCGTGCTCTCTCCTCCTCTGTCCCCTCCTGGGGTCGCTGCCCTGAGTCTGAGCCTGTGCAGCCGGGAATAAAAGGTTGGCGTGTTACCTTTGCAGTGGGAAGGGGGTGGGAACATTTCCGAAAGTGAAAGTCTGGGGCTGTGGCGGAGGGTGGGGCTGGGGGTGGGGCCGGGGGCCCTGATCGCTCCTGACCACAGCTGGGAAGTCCCAGCTGTTGGCCACTCGCTCTGGCTGCTCCGGAGGCCCCACGGCCTGGGCCCTGCTCTGAAGGCCCAGCCCGGCCGGCTGCTCCGCCCTGGCCTCGTTCCGCTTGGGGCTCAGGGTCTACTCACTCGGCAGGTACGTCCGCGCAGGTGAGCGGAGGCCCACGTGGCTGCTGTGGGCAGGGGGCGGGGACTCCAGGGACAGAGGACAAGTCTGGCTCTGCTGCTCGCTTTCCTGGCTGAGGGCCTCAGCTCAGAGTCAGGCCCGAATGCCAGCTCAAAGCACAGTGAACACACACACACACACACACACTCACACACTCACACTCACACACTCACACACACTCACACACTCACACACACACTCACACACACACACACACACTCACACTCACACACACACAGAGGCATGGAAAGCAGATAGACACGGTCACGAAGACATGCACGCAGGCCCAGACGCATACACACGGGCTCACAAACAGAAAGACGCGCAGACGCTCGGAGGCACACGCATTCTAGAACAGAGGCACACATGGCCGGAGACACACTCAGGTTAAGCACAGAGGTGCCCAAAAGCGGCGGCACCCCTGAGGCCTTTTGCTCCTACAGTGAAAACAGTGCTGGTCTGTTTTCCTTGGGCACCTGCGAGGGTATCAGCCCTGGCTGGGGGCTAGGGCGGGCCTGCTCTCTGCCCTGGGGGGCTCCTGGTCAAGGGGCAGGTGGGCCAGACCTGGAGCCGTCCCTCCGGCACGAGAGAAGTTATGCCCAGGGCAGGAACCAGGCCCAGAGCGGGAGGTGCTGACGGGGGCCTGGGACGCAGCTGGTCAGGGAAGGCTTCTTGGAGGAGGAGCCACTTGTCCTGAGTGTTGAAGGAGTGGCGGGTGAGGTCACTGCTGGCAGAGAGAAGAGCCTGCACGAAGGAGAGGTGAGTGCCTCTGAGTGATCAGAGTGGGTGAGTGCGGGAGTGAGTGAGGAGGAAGCTGGAGCGGCCCTCTAGGAGGGGCCTTGAATGCCCAGCTAAGGCGGCGTCTTGCGCTTCTCTTGAGGGCGATGGCAGCCCCGGGCAGGGAGAGGGGAGAGGGCCTGGTGCTATTTAAGAAGGAAAGCCTTTTATTTTTTATTTCTTTCTTCACATTGAAGAGAAGCTGATTTACGATGTTTTGGTTTCAGGTGACTCAGTTTTATATATATATGCGATTTCTCAGATTCTCTTCCTTATAGGCTACTACGAAGTTGGAAGAGACGCCTTCTAAGTGCCTTTTTAAAATAGGCTTTTCTGGGGTGTGGAAAAGCTATTTCTAAGCAGACCATCATATAGCCCACAAACAGTGACATCTTAATCGGGTCCTTCCTGATAGTCCTGCCTCTTATTCATTTTTCTTGCTTTATTTTGCCTTAACTTGTTTCCAGGCAGACACTGAATGGTGTGATGAGAATGCACGTGCTTGTCTTCTTCCTTATTTCATTTTTATTTTTTTGTCTTTTGTCCTTTTAGGGCTGCACCCACAGCATATGGAGGTTCCCAGGCGAGGGGTCAAATTGGAGCTGTAGCCGCTGGCCTTACACCACAACCACAGCCACAGCTACAGCCACAGCAACGTGGGATCTGAGCCACATCTGTGACCTACACCACAGCTCACGGCAGTGCCGGATCCTTAACCCACTGAGCGAGGCCAGGGATCGAACCCGCAACCTCATGGTTCCTAATCGGATTCACTTCCGCTGCGCCACGACGGGAACTCCTTCTTCCTTATTTCAGAATAATCTTATCTTATAAAGAAGGGCTTTCAGAGAGGTTTATGTTTTGGCAAGACCCCTGCGTGCTCTGAGATGTTGGCTATGGGGTCTAGGAAGGAGCACAGGTAGGACCCGGGATCAGGTGGCAGGGATGGCAGGTGGGAGGTATGAGTGGGACACAGTCCTGCCCACGGTCCAGGCAGACCCCTGCCGGAGGTGGCTGCTGTGGAGCTTTGAAAGATGGGAAGATGGCCCAGGCCCAGGGTAGGTGGGGAGGTTGGGGCTGGAAGGGGACTGAGGGCCACCTGGGAGGCTGAGGCCGGCTCTGGGAGGACGGCCTAGCAAAGGGGGTAGAAGCAGAGGCTGGGGAGCAGGGGGATGGGGTGGGGGGAAGCCCAGCCTTGACTTCTTGGTCACAGGTAGGGTGGCGGGTGGATGGAGGTTTCCAGTGACCACATCTTCTGGGTGGCATTCCCCTGCCACTGGCCCTGCAGCGGGCGCACTGGCCTGACCTGGAGAGCGTGGGGCCCAGGGCTCCAGCGAGGCCTGTGTTTCCTGGGCCTTGAAGCTCAGCTGGCTCCAAGCCCCAGACACAGGGCCCAGGGCCTCTCTGAAGGTTCACTCAGGGCAATGGGGCAGAGAGGAGAGTCAGAGGCCCCACAGGTGGGGAGGCAGGTGCTGGGCAGGGGCCAAAGTAGAGTCAGCAGAGAGTCTGCAAGTCTCAGTCCAGAAGACACCAACACGACACCCAATCAGGCCAGCATGGGCAGGACTGACCCTTAGGCTGATGGTTCACTCTTTCAGGCTGGCTCCGGGGCGACCGGGAGGTGGCAGAGGGACAGAGGTTTCTAGGCAAGTGAGGAGGGGACGGTCTGAGTGACTAATGAGCAGACAGGTGGCACAGCGCAGCCCACGGGCTCCTTGGAGGTTCTGAAATCCAGGCCAGATTTGGGGAGCAGAAGGGAGGCTGGGAGAAGGAGCAGCCTGTGCAGAAGCTGGGAGGCTGTACGTGCAGGAGGGGGCTGCTGAGGCTGGATGGGCGCAGGTCCAGGAGGCCCGGAAGTGAGACTGGAGAAAGTTCCGTCCAGGTGGGGACTTTGAAGGCCAGAACGCAGGGCTCGGGCTTGGCCTGAGGGCTGTGGGAGCCGCAGGCGGGTTTAAAGCAGGAGAATGGCTTGACTGACTGGTGCTCTGTGAAGGTCAAGAATGACTGGGGGAGTTCCCGTCATGGTGCAGCGGAAATGAATCCAACTAGGAACCATGAGGTTGTGGGTTCGATCCCTGGCCTCGCCCAGTGGGTTAAGGATCCGGCGTTGCCGTGAGCTGTGGTGTAGGTTGCAGACGCGGCTCGGATCCCGCGTTGCTATGGCTCTGGTATAGGCCGGCGGCTGCAGCTCTGATTTGATCCCTCACCTGGGAACCTCCACATGCCGTGGCTGCGACCATAAAAAGCAAAAAAAAAAAAAAAAAAAGGAATGACTTGGGAAGTGCAGGAGTTGGGTGCAGAGGGACCAGCTGGGGGCCTCAATGGGCTTTCAGTACAGCTCCGCTTCAGGCTGAGGAGGGCTGAGCAGGGTGGGCCCAAGTCTTTACCTTTGTAACCTCCCAAAGACCCAGCCACCAGCTGCCCCTCCTCCCCCAGAATGGGCCTCTAGGCCCCCGGGGAGACCTTCAAGTCTGACCGCACTCCTGGCCTACCTTGGGTCCCTCTGCCAGGAGGAAGGGGTCCTTGCAGCAGCCCAGCTCGCTCGTGCTGGGAGACATGGGAGTCCAGCCTCTGCTCCCAGGTTCCTAGACAGACCGGGGCTGGTCCAGGCTCCCCACCCCTGAGCTGTGTGCCTTGAGGCAAGACCCTGGCCCTCTCGGAGCCTTTTCCTCATTTACAAAATAGGGTGAATGACAGCCCGCCACTCTGTTGTCATGGAGATCTGATGTGTGCCAGGCCTTGGGCTGGGCACACAGTAGGTGCTTCGTAAGCGTGACCTCTTCCCAAGCAGGCAGGCTTGTCCTCCTACCGCACTCCCCGCAGACAGAGCCCGGAGCGCCAGCAGGCTGGGCACAGTAGGATGGCTCTCTCACCCCATTCCCGCCCCTGCTGGGTGCTGGGGGAGCCCGGGAGGAGTGGAGGGGACAGGTGGCTCATGTGACAATGCCATGTTTGGGTTGGTCTGAGGGCAGGGTCCCTGAGTCCTGGCAGCAGGAGAGGACAATGACCTGTGACCAGGGCAGGGCTGATAAGGTCCCCATCAATCACCTGAGCCTGTCCTCCCTCAGTGGAGCCTCCTACCACCTGCTCAGTCACCTCTGGGAGAGGAAGGTCAGCCTCAGTGGACCCCCTGCAGGTCTGACCCCTGTACAGTCGTCTCGCTGGAGGGCGTGTGGGGTGGATTAGGGTCTGGGCCCTGCCTGCCCTGGTGTCAGCCCTCCCCAGGCAAACTGAGGCCTGGGGAGAGGCTGTTCCTGCCCAAGAGTCAGGTGCTGGCTCCACTTGGCCTTTGGCCCCTTGTTGGGGCGTGACTGCAGGACCTGCCGGGGGTTTAGCCGCTGGTGGGACAGTGACTTCAGTGGGTCCTGCCCTTCTTCTGGCCCCAGTTTCCTCGAGGCTAAAGTGAGACCTTGCTGGCCTGCAACTCTTCACACAATTCAATGGGTGGGCAGTCCCACCGGGCCAAGAAAGTTCCCACCTCTCCCACCCCGCTTAACCTAAAGCCAGAGCATCGAACCCAGCCAGGCTGGGCTGAAAGGGGGTGGGGTGGGGGCAGAGCTAGCTCCCCCTTCTTCACCCCTGTGCCTTGGGGACTCCCTCCCCAGCTCCTACAGGGGAGGGGCCAGAGCGCACCTGGGGGGGAGCATTGGGGGGGAAAGGCAATGGGTGAGAAACTGCTTTGGGAATCTCCAGTTCCCGGTTAAATATAGAACCCCCAGGCCCTCCCACAGCCTTCCCTGCAGGCTGCAAGACCCTGATAAGCCCCCGGTGGCCCGGGCCAGCCCCCTCTGGCCTGACCCCTCCTCCCTCCAGTTCTGAGACACCCGGAAAAGGGTTGGCTTCCCACAGGGTCCCTGAGCTCACCTTTGAGCAGAAGCAGTGAGGCCCCAGGCTGCATGGGGGTGAGCCGAGGGGTCCGGGGCGGAGCCTGGGCTGTGGACGGAGTGGGCGCTTTTAGGGACCTAAGGTCCAGGAAGAACTGGACGCGGTTGCCCAGCCCAGCCCTGGGGACACACACAGTTTCCCTCTCCAGCTCTGCTGGGAGGCTTGGGTCTGGCAGAGCTGGAGTGGCGGGTACCTGGGGGGACCTCCTTGGAAAGTGGTGTCGGGGAAGGCCCCCTAAAAGAAGTAGCTGCTATGTCTGCAGAAGTCGCTGCAGCCTGGCACGCAGATGGCTCTGGCCACGGGCGCTGCCTGGTGACACCTCCTTTTTGACAGCCCTGGGGTCCCCTCTCGGGGAACGCGTCCCTGACCAAGCCACTGGGCCCGGGCTGCCCTGCAGGGTCTCTGCGTCTGCTCCCTGGGCTCGGCGGCCCGGGCCTCCTGAGCCTCCTTTCCACCCCCAGCTCTGCTGCTGCCAAGATGCCATCACCGCGGACAGTGACCTCTGGGCCAGAGCTGCACAGCCCCAAGGAGCCTGTGGAGCCACAGCTCCCAGCTGAGGGCCCTCTGCGGGCAAACAGAGGGGATGCGGCCGGCGTGTATCATGAGGACTCCAGGCCGGGCCTGGGCACCCTTCGGCGGGCCTTCTCCCGGGCAAGCCAGCGGGCCTCGGGCCGGGCCCCCGAGGACCCAGGCCTACTCAGGCGCAGCTCCCGCTTCCTGTTCCGGTCTCTGCGGCGCACTCTGGACAATGGCCCGGCTGCTGTGCCAGGAGCAACCAATGGCCAGGAGGTGCCCTCCAGGGCCTTGGACCATGTCAGCCGGCGGACATCCACAGGGGCGGGGCCGGAGGAACTGGAAGGTGAGGGCTCCCCCCCCACCAAGCGGGGGGGGGGGGAGGGTGGCCAGGGAGGGGGGCGGGGCCAGGCTTTGGGACAGTCTCTCCTCCCCAGCTACCCCAAAGCCCCATCCTGCACAACTGCAGGCAAATTCTTCCAGCATTTCAACCAGGGCAGCCGAGAAAAGCGCGGCTCAGAGGTTAAGTGGCTTGCCTCAAGTTTCGCAGCGGGGAGGTAGAGACATGGGATTTGAAGCCAAATCTGCAGGACTCCCGAACTCCACAGCCTTCCACAGTCTGGCTCCTGGCCAAACCAGAGTGGCGGCCGAGGCACCGGCCCCCTGGGATCACCGGGTCACAGAGCGTGCCTGGGAGCTGTGGCTGCCTGGAGGGGAGGCCAGGGGGCCACCCAGGAGAGGGCACCTGAAGGGGGGTGCAGACGGAAGTGGAGGGCTCCTGGTGGGTAGAGCCTGGCTCAGAGCAGGGAATGGCAAGAAATGCTGACGCTGGACATGGCAGCAGGAGCCTGGGCATCGAAGCACATGCCCAGCCTGAGCTCGGACCTGCCGTCAGGACAGCACTTGAGGCCAGGCCCAGCAGAGCTGGGGGTGGAGGTGGGAGCCGAGGGGAGGCAGGGGCTGATCCCAATTGCTGCCTTGAGCCAGGCTGGGGAGCCGGGCTTCTGCCTCCTCAGAAGTGATTGGAAGGGATGTTCTGGAAGTTGGGGCTGTTGCTCCCGGAGCAGGACTTCAGTGAAACTCTGGAGCCAGGCAGCCCGGGTCCTAGTGGGTCAGATCAGGGCCCACAGACCTATTTGGGGCGTCCCCCTCACTGCCTTTTTTCTTGCCTGACCTGGCAAAAGGCAAATCTGTGGCTGACCTCATCACTGAACGGCAGCTTCTGGCAGCCTTCGAACAGCTGCGGCACCTGGAGACTCGGCTAGTGGCCGAGAAAGCCTCGCGCACCTTCGAGCAGGACCCCACGGGCTTTGCACGACGTGCCATGGACGTGTGCCTGCACTACGATGCCCTGGCCTCGGAGATTGATGCCATCGTGAACGAGACCCTGGGCCCGGACGGCGTGGACGCGGCCGCCCTCGCCGAGCTGGCCGGCGTGGTGCGCGCGGAAGAGGAGGCCCACCCGGAGCCCCCTGAAGACGGCGACTTCCTGCGCACGCCGCGCCACTGGCGCCAGCACTGGGAGGACGCAGTGCGGCGGAGCGCGCAGGAGCGCGTGCGGTCAGCGGGCCCCGGAGAGGCCCCAGGGGCAGCCGAGGGCGGATCGGCCTTGGCCCAGGTTCTGACCGAGCTTGGCAGCTTGGTTCGCCGCGACCTGCAGAAGGTGCAGCTGGAGGCGCATCCCGTTTATGCGGCCGCCGGCTTCCCGGCGTGGGAGACCTACCTGCGTGCCTTCCACGGCGCGGTGGCCCAGCGCCTTCAGGAGCTCGCGCACAACGCCCGCGGCTGCGAGCAGCTGTACGTGCTGCTGGACTGGGCGGCCAATGTCTACGGCAGGTGAGGCCCCAGCCAGGACGCCGTGGAGGACAGGCACTGCCCACCCGAGAGACCTTCGAGAGACCTTCGAGAAACTGCCCTGAGCCCCACAGGGCACCTTTCTCCTCTTCCTCCCTGGGAGAGGGCTGGCGATGGGCGGCAGGGGTCCGGGGGCCATGGTGCTCTCCTGTCCAGGTTTTCTTAAGGGGCCTCCCATGGGCAGGTTCCTGAAGCTGGAAAGCGTTTGGGGGGGAGGCAGGGAGCCCAGTTAGGCACCAGCTAGTCCAAAAGCTGCCATCTGAGCGAATTAGCAAAGGGCACCCCTTCCAGGGGAGGGAGGACACAACCACGGGCTCACAGAACTTAGCATGCGCTGGATTTCACTCCCCCCCTCCGCTTTGAATGGACACGGTTCGGGGCTCTGCAAAATGTGGGTGGGGGGGTCACCTCTCCCGCCGAGGGCCCCCCGGCCCCCCAGGAGCAATGGCGAGCTGGAGGAGGGCAAGCCAGCAGGGGGCGCCAAAGTCCTGGGCGCCTTAATTTGCCCTGTGGCCTCGGGGCAGGTACCTGCCCGTCTGGGTCTCCCTGGTGTGGGCTCGATAGTGGCTAGTCCCTGTGCTGCGTGGTCCCTGGGGGGCGTCTAGGGCTTAGTCTTGGACGTACTCCCGGCAGTGAGGGTGGAGGTCACTCCTGAGGCAACCTGGTAGAGGCCCATCTGACAGGCGTCTTTATGCATTCTGTGCCCACACAGCTGATGGCCGGAGTGCCAGGAAATCCTGCAGTCAGAGGTTGGGGTGGGGGGCTGACTGTGTGAACGGAAGCCCAGGTTCACGGCCTCTGGTGAGGCTGTTAAGGCTTTGAGCCTATCCAGACAGGGTAGGAGCAGCCGCTGCCACCGAGTTCCACTGAGACCTTCAGGCTTCCCCTTGCTTTACAGTCCTGATTTCCTGGGGGCTCAGAACCTGGCTCTGTCCTCAGAGCCGTTGCCCCCGCTCCTGGCACCCGACGTGTGGGCCCGACTGGAGAGCGAATACACCAACTTCCTGGAGGTAAGGCCGGGGGCGGGGCCAGGCCCGAGGGGGCGGGGTCCGGGTAGAGTGTGACCAGCGCCCCACCTTAGAGAGGCTCTGCCCAGGATCACGCTGCCGGGTGCGACTCTGTCCGAAGCCACCCCTCCCCCTGGGGCCTCCGGCATGGCCCTGTGCCCTCGCAGAGTGGAACGCGATGGGGCTTGGGAGATAGGGACCTCCCTGTGGGTCTCACCTTGGCCCTTTCCCTACCCCACACAGACCAAGATCGCGAGCTGCTTCGATGGCATCCTGCAGCTAGAGCAGAGTCGCTGGGCGGATGCGGAGGCCCCTGACGTGCTGCAGGGCCGCTACCATACTCCGCTGTCCATCGACGTCCACATGGTGAGCCCGGAAGCAGGGACGTGCGTTTGGGCTCCAGGCAGGGGGGAGCACCCGGAGCTGTAAAACACAGCCTTAACCGCCTCTCCCCATTTGATGGGAGCCTGAGGCCCCACGTGGGGTGCGATCAGAGATCCTCGGGGCGCATGGCAAGGCTGGGAGCGCCAAGACACAGCTCTCAGCTTGGCAAGTGGTCCCCTGGAGAGTTAGGAAAGTTGATCCCTGGAAATTGGAAAGGAGGCAGTGAGCCAGGGGAGGGCAGGTCGGAGACATCCCTGGGCCACTAGGTGGGAGCTAGGGGCATGGGGCGTGAGGGCTCCGACACGCGTTCAGCCCGTGGCATTGCTCGCAGCTCGTGGCAGAGCACGTGAAGGCAGCCGGCGCCATCTCCAAGGAGCTGGAGGCCACCACCTTGCAGATTTGCGCCCGGGCACTTGGCCTCTTCCTGCCCAGGTGAGGGTGCATCCTGGGCCGGGGTGAGGGTGGGGGGGGTGGAGTGGCCAAGGTGCGGACGGCGGTCGTCTCCGGGAAGGGCCCATACTGTTTGCTCCCAGGTCGAGATCCCGCGACAAGTGGGAGGGAGGAACCTCATCATAAGGCCCAAGGTTTGGGTGGGGGCCTGACGAGAGGGCGGTCACGGGGTCATAGAAGCCAGAAAGGGTCTCCAAGGCCTCTGCGTACCCCGCCCCCAGGTTTGAAAAGGCTTTTCTGGAGTCGAAGGCAGTGAACGAGCCTCACCTGGGCGCCAACATCAATGCCTGCGAGGAGCTCAGGTGGGTCTCTCCCGCTCCTCCGCACGAGGCGGTGCCGAGTGCGGCCGGCAGGGGGCGCGCAAGCTCAGGGAACTGGAACACAGACGGCCACCGCCTTCCGGGGAACCGCCTGGGAGGGGAGCTCTCCCTGCCCCGGCCCCCCGCGGTGAGGGCTTCTCTTGGCCCTGCGGGGCTGAGGCCCTGGAAGGGATGCAGGGAATTTCAAGGATGAGCAGAGGCCAAGAAGTTCCAGCCATCCCTGCCTGGCGCCTGCCGGTTCATCTCCCTTCATCCCAATCAGCTTTCTTCCTTTTCAGGGAGATACTCCCTTCCCAGAAGTCCTCCCTGACACTCCCTCCAGGGCTGTGCCAATGGTGGGGGCTGGGTTCTTCTGCAGCCCAGGAGGCAGAGCCCCTGTCTGTGGGCCGGCAGCGTTGATCCTAACCCCAGCCAAACCTGGGTGTCCCCCCACTGAAGATGCATCAGCGGCTGCAGAACACGTGTGGTGTCCCCAAGTACAGATGGGACCGTGGAGGCTCAGAAAGGAAATGCTGTTTGTCCATGGTCACCCAGACAGTCTGTGCTGGATCTGGGACTTGAACCAAGCCCACGTGAACCCAAAGCACAGCCACAATGGGGCATTGCTTCTATAACGTTCTTTGGGCCCTAATCTTTGCCAGGCTGGGGGCTGGGGATCCTGGAGTACCGCCACAGGGGACATTCTCTGCCTCTTGGTAGGCAGCCTCTGGCCAAGCCCCTGATGAAAATGTAGCCTGCCTTTCTGTGTCCTCGGGCTTGGGGCTGGGCATAGCCTGGCCCTCAGTTTCCTCAGCAGTGAAATGGGGAGATTGTAATATTTGGAGAGGCAGGTATGAGGCTCAGAGGAGGCCCCATGTGCCGGGAATGGCTGTGCCTCACTCCCATCACCGAGAGGGATGGAGGTTGGCCCCGCGCTGCCACAGGGGAGCTCTGCCGTGCAGTGGGTCCACCACCACTCTGATGCCCTGCCCCTGTATGATGGGCTCCTGGGGCACAGTGCTGTCCCCTTACCTGCCACTGCTCCCAGGGCTGCTTCACCATACAGTCCGGGGGGGGGGGGCCTTCACATTATAGTCTAAGTGGATGGAGTCGATGTGGCACCTAGCCTTCATGGCTGTGGGCCGGGTCTTGTCGCCCAGCCAGCTCCCCCTTGCCCACTTTGTCACCCATCCTGGTCCTTCCCCAGGACCGGACTTCTGGCCAGGTTCCCAGGAAGCTTCAAAGAGCTGGAGAAGCCCCTGGTGGCTGCCACCTGCGACTTTCAGAATTGGCTGCTCCGGGGCTTGCAGGGTGAAGTCCAGGTGAAGGGGAAGGGCCCTTCCATCCCCACTTTTCACGTCCAGCAGGTGCCTTCTGTGTACCGAAGCCTGGAAGCCCAAGTCACAGCACTCATTTACCCCAGGGGCAGTGTTGGGGTGGGGGTGGGGGGGCAGGGGGCAGGGGACCCAGACGAGTTCCCACCTTAGCAAGAGTGGCTGAGAAACAACTGCTTTCTTCCTTCAGAAGAGAGGGTGCGTCCAGGGCACTGCCCCTCACCCAGCCCCCCAGGCCCCCAGGACTCCCAAAGCAAGGCCTGGCCAGAGATCAAACACAAACCCTGCGTGCTGGGGTTCTGGGCCTGGAGGAAGCGGTGCCGGGAAAGGCCTGGTGACATAGTTTGTGGTAGGAGAGGGGATGTCACCTGACAGAGAAGGCAGTCGGCTAGCTCCCCAGAATTTCCTCCTGTGAGCAGACTGTCCCTTGGCCTGCAAGACCCGGTCAGGAGCCATGCTCTGGGCTCTGAGGGGAGGGGATGGGAGGGTCTGGCGGATGGGGGGACACCCCGTTAGAAGACCCCACCCCCTCTGCCCCCAGCCACTCTTCAGGGTCCTGTGCACCAAGGCCTGGCTGACACAGGATGTGCTGCGGCCCCTCATGGACAAGGTGGTGGCTTTCGCAGGCCACCTGGAGCACGTGGCCTCGCCCTGGGCGCAGGTATGGGAGCGGGGCCTGGGCTGTGCTGGAGGCTTGCCCGGGGCCAGGACCATTGACCCTGACCCTGACCCTGACCTCTGCACCGCCCAGGAGACGCTGCAGGAGGTGCACCGTTATGTGGTCCGGGAGTACCTGGCCCACGTGCTGGGGCGGCGCGAGCGATTCCGAGGTGCCGAGCGACTGACTGGCTCCCAGAAGATGGGCCAGGACGCGCAGGCCATTAGCGACACCTTCCAGGGCTTGGTAGGAGCATCGGCCGACCGAGGGCCCGGAGCTCCTCGGGGGAGGGGGCTGGGAGTGCCGGCACAGCTGGGGCGCGGCCAGATGGGGACAGCACGTTGCATACATTTGCGTGCAGTTCCTGGGGGTAGGGAAGGGGCGGGGTTCGGGCCCCATGGGCCAGGCCGGGACTGTGGAGGACCCGCCTCCGCCTGCCTACACTTGCAGCCCCTCCGAGGGCTGCTGGGCTCCGGGCGCTCTATGAGTCCAGGCAGGACTTCCCGTGGGCACCTCGGTTTACCCATCTGAGGAGCCAACGGAAGACACTTCTGTGCTGCGACTGAGTCCGCGGTGCCGAGGCCCGCGTCCGTTCCGCGGTGCGGGAGGCGGTGGGGCCGCGGTGGTGGCCGCAGGAGGGCGAGCCGGTACACTGATGGCCCAGCTGCAGGCAGGGGCCGCAAAGGGGTTCCTGGGTGGGGGTGGCCTGCCCTGCACGCATCTCCCTGTGTCCGCAGGGCTCTGAAGCCACGTGGCTGGGACAAGCTATCCCCTGCGTGGCTGACATCCTGGGTGAGACGTACAAAGACGACATCCAGCGGCACCTGGAGACACTCATCCGGAGCTACCCCGACATCAGGTCTGTACCATCAGGGGGGCCCAAGGGAGCATGCAGGCCCCAGATTCAGGGGACTCCTGCCTTCAGAAGTGTCCTGGGAGCTCCTGTCGTGGCACAGGGGGAACAAATCCGACTAGTATCCGTGAGCGTGCGGGTTCAATCCCTGGCCTGGCTCAGTGGGTTAAGGGTCCAGCGTTGCCATGAGCTGTGGTGTAGGTCATAGATGCAGCTCGGATCCTGCATTGCTGTGGCTGTGGCGTATGTCTCAGATGTGGCTCGGATCTGGCGTGGCTGTGGCTGTGGCTGTGGTGTAGGCCAGCTGCTGTAGCTCTGGGAACCTCCATGTGCCAAGGGTGCAGCCCTAGAAAGCAAAAAAAAAAAAAAAAGTTTTCCTGTGGCTGTAGGTGCACCCACGAGCTGGTTGAGGGGGCCGTGGAGGGTCAGGAGCCCCCCACCTGACCCCCGGCGGCACTCAGACCAGTCCCCGCCTGAGCGCGTGCGCGGATGCAGGTGCATGAGTACCGCGGGGTGACCTGCTCGCGCCTCTGAACTTCAGGCTGGGGGCTGCCCCATGGGATCCGGGCTGCCTTTCCCTCGCCACCCTCATTCAGTCCTGCCGGGGCTTGGGGAGACTCCTCTGAAGGGAGTGGGGGCCCCTCCTCAGGTGTCTGAGAGTGGGGACAGGCTCCTGCCCCGGGAGTCTTAGAGGAAGACACAGTCCCCGTGGCAGGGAGAAAGCCCTTTCTGGAAGCTCCAAGCTTGGGCCAAGGGAAACGAGGCGTGGATCCAGGGTGTTTGCTGGGGGGGTGGTGAGTCATCAGACCCATGGAAATCCCAGGCCGCATCTTTCCAAGGCCTTGGCAATTCCGGGGGGAGGCACAGAAAGTCCCGGGTCTAGCCCCTTCCGGGCCCCACCACTGCCCCCACCCCACCCCACCCCGGGAGAATTCCCTGCCCCCTGCCCAAGCTCTTTGGCTTCCCCAAGCTCCCCCAAGGTTCCCCTTTGGGCCTCTTGGGGTTTTCCTGCACTTGGTGGGCCCGCCAAGCTTTGGAGGTGGTGCTTGGAGCCCCTTGGGGTGCTTGGGATGGGAGGGGGGACTTGTGACACCACTGGGTGGGGCCTCCCACCCCCACGCTGCCTCCCTCCTTGCTGCTCAGTGCTGGAAGGAGACCCTGACTCTTTCAGGGGGCAACGCCCCTGGCCTGGACCTGACCCCTGCGAGGCTGCATCGCCCCCCCCCAGCCCCTCCGGCCACTCCACGAGTTTCCGGAACCTCCTCCTAGGCCCCCTCCCCTGGCTGGCGGGCCCCCTCCCCCTCCACGGCCCAGCACCCCCTTCTGCTCCTCCGGGCTAGTCTCAGCCTCTCTCCAACCAGGCTCCAGGAATGCTGGGCGCACTCATGCTTCCATCCTGAGCCGAAGGGGTCCTCTCACCCTGGGGTCTGGGGTGTCCCTGGAGCGCTGGATCTGCAGTGAGGGTCTGCGTGTCTCCGCAGGCGGGACCACGTGCTGGCCATCCTATCGCTGCGCCGCCTGGGCCGCCGTCGGAACCAGCGCCTCTTGCAGCACGCCCAGGACCTGCTGAGGGCTGCGGCCAAGGCAGGGGGCCCCCGGGCTGCGGGGGGCCACGTGCTCTTTGAGGAGATCGAGGTGCCCACCTCTGTGGACGTGCTGATCACCTGCATCTAGGGCTCCTGGGCCTGAAACGGGGGGCCGACCCCATGGGGCGACTGCCACAGGTGGAGCACAGGGAGGCGCTTCAGCCCTGCCCCCAGCCCTGAAGTCCCGGAATTTCCATCTGCGGTCAGTCGGTCGGTCGGGTTGGTCATGCCCGGCTGCTTGGCCAGGAGGAGCAGCAGCGAGAAAGGCATTTCAGGCATTTGTGGGGGAGTGTTTGGGGGGCGACAGAAGCTCCCTTCAGGGCCGTCCGCCAGGGGAAGTCCTCTCTGCCTAAACTTCCAGCACCACCCTCGTCTGAAAGTGAAGAAAAGAGTATTTATTTTTAAAATAAACGTGAATTAAAAATGGAGGAGCAGGGCCAAGTTGATTCTGGGTAGGAGGTCCGGGTCCCCAGGCACCCCGGGCCCGGCCAGAAGGTTCCGTGGTGACTGCATTTGGTGATGGCCCTTTCCTGTCCTCTGTACCGGTGGGGAGGCTGAGGCAGGGCTAGAACTGGGGGGCCGGAGCGCCCTGTGGCTGAGAGCAAAACAGGCTTCGAGCTGGGCCCCAGGGGCCACTGGCCTCCTGTGCCAAGTGAGCCTGGCGTGAGCCTGGCCCAGCAGGGACGGGCACTGCTCTGTCCTGTTCCAGGCATGCCCTGGCCCTGGGAGACGAGAAGAGGCCAAGGCTTGTTCCGCAAGTATCTGGGTCAGATGTGAGAGGGACTCCAGCGGTGAAAGTTCTGGGCGGCTACAGGGCCGGGGTCGACCTGGAGCAGGTGCATGGGACGTGACCTTGCAGGGCTCTGAACGGAGCTGCAAGGAGATTGCGCCAGCTCCCCTACTCATCCTTCTCGCTCATAAGAGGCTTGGCTCCAGCCCGCAGGGGAGGCTGCTGGGAAGCCCATTTGCATTGGCAGCCTTGGGCCGGCTGCCCAGGAGGCTGAGCTGAGCGGGGAGATAGGCGGAAATGCCGCGGTAGGTGCCTCTCTGCCAGCCACCTGTCGGCTGCGCGTGTCCCAGAGTCCTGGCCGTGGCCAGAGTGGGGGAGGGAACTGCAAGTTGGCCAAGGTGCAAGGAGCCCAACTAAGTTGATCCTCCTGAGGACGGGGCCAGGGTCCTGAGAGCCTGCAGGGCCGAGGGGCTAGGGGATGTGTCTTCCCAGCTCCTGCTATGCCCACGTCTACACCGGGGACAGCCAGGCGGCAGCTCCCGGGCAGGTCTGCCCCGCTGCCTACACCAAGGCTGGCCAGGTCCAAGTCTCGCTGGGGTCGGGGTGGGGGAAGTGGAGGCAGGTGCCGGGGACAGCCCCTTCCATGGGTGCGCCTGGGCTCAGGGCCAAGGGGGTGTCCAGATCTTCCTAAGTGGGGAATCCAGCGGGGTGGGGATGGGTGCGGCAGGAAGGAAGAAGCAGAGCGGTTGGGACCCCCAGGCTCCAGCCTGGGGGAGGCGGGGTGTGTGAGTGCTGATACCGCAGCTGTCCTGTGTGTGTCCTTGTGTGTATGTGGCAGGGGGCGGGGGCAGAGGATGGGGCTTGGCATCTGGTGGTGGAATGTGCCAGCCCCTGTCAGCACCCAGGGATGTGGGCCTTGCTCGGTGTCTGTGTTCCTTTTGTGGTGACAGCACTGGAGGCCTGGGATCCTCAGAGCCTGGGAAGGGGAGGTGTCGGAGGGCCACCTCTTTCCCTAGGGAGGGCAGGTGAGTGACAGGTGATGGACAGGGGGTTGGGGTGAGAGTCTCAGGCTGGGGCCGGGGGCAGATGTAGGAAGCTTTGATCCCGTGTGGTCCTGCTCATGTTCTCCCCACGGAGCCCCTGCTACCCGACCCCCATGTTTGGTCCCAGGCCCCTCAAGGACCGCCCCCCCCCCCCGCCCCCGCTGCAGCCCCTGGTCCTAACCCTGACCTTGATAGGCTTGGCCCTGCCTGAGCCCATTGGCTGCAGAATAAGGGGCCTGGGGCTGGGTTTCTAGGCGAGGCTACGGTGCAGGAGGGGATTCAATCTTAGCTCTGCCGCTTTCCAGCCATGAGACTGGAGACAAGTTTCTGCGCTTCTCTGGCCCCGGTTTTTGCAGCTGTGAAATGGGTTTGTGGACCCTGCCTCCCATTCTGGGGGAGTGAGGTAAGAGCCTGCCATAAAGCCAGGCTTTGACACTCCTGTAACCCCATGTTCCCAGGGGCCTGGCCAGGCCACCGTGTGCAAGAAAAAGCTGAGAAGAATGTAGATGCGGGGGTGGGGGTGCTCTCAGCAAATTCTGGGGTGGGTGGGGTGGGTGAGTGGGGAAGCTGCGGGAAGAGGCTGGGGAGAAGACGGAGACGCAGGCCCAGAGACAGAAGGCCAGGCTTTTCCTTCTGTGCCCAGGCGGGTGTGTGTTCCCTGGTGTGTGTTGCTGTGAGCCCAGCGGAGAGCGGGGGCTGGGGTCAGCTTCCTAAGGCCAAGTTGGGGTGAGCAGGAGGCCCGAGGGCCACTCCTCTGAGGGTACAGTCGGGGAGGCTGGGGCCCTGGAGGGAGGGCTGAGGCCCAGGACCCTGGGCTGGCTCAGGTCACTGGCCATTCTGCCCTGGCTCAGGGTCTGCCCTTCCCCCAGGTCCTGAGCATCCTTGGGAAGAGTCAGCATATTTCTGTGGCCATCCTGTTGCCCAGGCCAAGCATGGGGGCAGGGGCCGGCTCTCAGAGCCACTTCCGGTCTCATAGACCAGGTTGTCTGGCTGATAAGGAAGCGTGTGTGTGTGTGTGTGTGTGTGTCTGTGTGTGTGTGTATATGCGTGTGTGCGTGTTTCATGTGTGTGTCTGTTGGTGGAATGTGCCAGCCCCTGTCAGCACCTAGGGATGCGGGCCTTGCTCAGTGTCTGTGTTCCTTTTGCGCAGCAGTATTTGCCCCTAGAGCGGGGTCCCGGGCCCACCGGCTGATCCCTGGTCCCGCCTCTGCGTGGCCACCCTCTGCCCCTGCACAGAGCCCTGTGCGTCCCCCTGCAGCTCAGCGTGGCTCCCCCTGTGCCCGCCTTTCCTGGGGCTCCCTCATGGACTGAGGGTTGTCTCTGGTCTCTGGCCCTGAGCCTGTGGGTCCGTGACGCAGGGCCTGCTCTGCGAAGTGTCTGGGGCTCCAGGCTGGGCTGGGGACAGTGAGAGGGTGCAGGGGCCCATCTGCCCAGAGGAGGGCGCTCAGGTCCGAGGACAGGACGAACCCAGCCTGGGGTGACAGCAGGGACCTGAGTGTCCACCCCAGCTCAGCCTGGGGCTTGTGCCCTCTGTGGCCCTTTGCCCAGCCCCCAAGTGTGTTCTGCTGGAAGAGCCCTGGGGCCACGCCGAGCTGGGCTGTGCTCAGGTCTCAGCAGCCCTCTTGCAGCTGGTGACAAGGGCTCCTTCCTCTCTGAAGCTCAGGGAGCTCGAGGGGGTGGGGCAGCCAGCGTGGGGGGCAGCCAGCGTGGGGGCAGCCAGCGTGGGGGCAGCCAGCATGGCACCTCTGTGCCTGCACGGCCTCTCCCTCTTCCTTCCTGACCTGGTGACCACGACCCCTTCCTTCCTGGCCCCGGCCCCTCATGGGGCCCCTGCACAAGGAGCCGCCAACGCTCAGTGTCCTCAGCAGGCAGGATGTGGTCCTTGCAGGGCCCTCACCCCTGCCCAGGAGAGGAGAGGAGGTGAGGGGTTCCCAGGGCCACCTTCCGTCTCCCTCCTTTGCTACCTCAGAGTCCCTTAGGGACCCCAGCAGGTTGAGGGCTCCCCTCCCACGAGGGTCAGTGTCAGTTCCCTGGCCATCCTTGGCCCAGGGGGAGGAGCCGGGACCGGGCGGCCCCTGGCGAGACTGCCCTTCCCCAGCCAGTCTGTGGAGCACGCTGGGCCTTGGGGCCTCTGCCGGGACTGCCACTGGCGAGGGCTGACCCCCCCAGAGCTCAGGGTCTTGGTGGCAGTACTGGCCCCTCGTGGCCAGGACCTCCCGTGGTGTGGCTGAGCGTCTCCAGGGACTGAGCCACTCTACTGAAATGCTGGGAGAGGACCGAAGCTTGGACCGGCCGCACCCCCCTGGGGTCCGCCCCCTCCTGGACCCCCGGGGACATCGCAGAGCTGCTCCTCCTCCCGGGAGCTGCCATCCTCCGCCCTCTGTGTGCACATACACCTGCTCACCGTGAGCAGCTTTGCCAGTTTGTGAAATGTTTTCATTTTTACCTTTAATGTTTTAGACGGTGACACATGCACCTGGTTCCACATTAAAAAGGCACAAAAGAGGAGTTCCCGTCGTGGCACAGCAGTTAACGCATCCGACTGGGAACCATGAGGTTGCAGGTTTGATCCCTGGCCTCGCTCAGTGGGTTAAGGATCCGGTGTCGCCATGAGCTGTGGTGTAGGTTGCAGATGCGGCTCGGATCCTGCGTTGCTGGGGCTGTGGTGTAGGCCGGTGGCAACAGCTCTGATTCGATCCCCTAGCCTGGGAACCTCCATATGCCGTGGGAGTGGCCCCAGAAAAGGCAAAAAAAAAAAGGCACAAAAAGATGTAAGAAGAACGAACATCTCCGGATTCCCACGCCCCTCGTGCCGGTCCCTGGACACAGTCAGGGCCCCTGATGGGATCCTTGAGCGCGTAAGAAGCAGGAGACACCAACACAGATGTGGACGGATACCCGGCTGGTGGGCTGCATCTGTGGCACATCCGTGGGCAGTGCCATTTCAGGCCTTGGTGATGCACCTGCTTTTGTTGGAGGGAGCTGGGTCGGGGGATGGCCGTCTTCCTGAGGCCTGTGAACGCAGATAACAGAGGACCCAAGGCTCTGAGCTGATAGAATCCCCACATGTTGGCCTCTTGGGAGATGGGAAAGAGGAGTGGCACCAGAAGCCCCGCGGGGCGCACCCCAGGCCGGCTCTTCACGGTGACTCATGGATTCCCCCTTCCTAAGGAGTCGGTGCAGGGATTAAGCATTAACTTCTTGGAAGTTCCCTTGTGGCACCGGGGATTAAGGATCCAGTGTCGCCGCAGCTGTGGCACAGGTTCAATTCTTTGCCCAGGAACTTCCACATGTCGTGAGTATGGAAAAAAAAAAAAATTGTATTGGGGAAGTAGCAACATAAAAATTTAAAAAAAAAACTAAAAAAAAAATTTGGGAGCTTTACAGGAGCAAAAGCAAAGGTGCTGGATGAGGGGCCTGGTGCGCAGTTGCCCCCCCACCCCAGGAGTGTTACTGGGTGTTTATAGGCACCTCTCCTTCAAGCCCTTCCCTGACAACCCCATCAAGTGTCGGTCGGTTTCATTTTCAGGAGAGCCTGGGAGGCCCCACAGGGAGAAGCCATGAGCATGAAAGCACAGATATAAGTGGGGGCGCACGCCCTGGGGGCCCAGGTGGTCCCCCTGCCCGAGCCCCACCGTCAGGCCTTCCCTCTCCAAAGTCTAGAAGGGCGTCTGATGAGGAGGAGTTCTCACCCCCGGGTTTGAGCAAGCGGCAAGCCCCGAGGGGTTTGGGGCAGCCTCCCTCCCTCTCAGCCTTGGCCCGCCCTGCACAGCGCTGGGTTTCTCATTGGCACTCCACCACGTGACCTGCCTGTGTCACTGAGTGGGCCCTTTTCCTGGAAATCAGGCCATCCAGGGGCAGGCCCCAAGGCAGCCCTGGGAGCTGAAGTTGGCCATCTTGCATCACCGCCGAAAGTCACTGTGAAAGGCCAGGCCTTTTAGGAAAGAGACTAGGCCACCGGGGCTGGCATGGAGATCCCCCGATGCCAGCAGGGCCCCTCCTCCAGGGAGCCCTCCTGCACTACACTCCTTGGAAGGCCGCCGGGATTGGGGCCTTCTTCCTGGGGTCCTTCCTCCTCCAGCTCGGGTAGGAGACCAGGTTCACCGAGCACCCCTCACGGCTCATGTTTCCCACCTTCCCCATTGTCCAAACAGAAAGGCTTGTGGGGCCCCGCTTCCTCGGGAGGAGGGGAGGGCCTAGTAACAAGTCAACAGAATTCCCTGCGTGGCTCGGGGTCGTGAAACTGCCTAGCATCCATGAGAATGAAGGTTTGATCCCGGGCCTCGATCCGTGGGTTAAGATCCCACATTGCTGTGGCTGTGGTGTAGGCCGGCAGCTGCAGCTCTGAATGAACACTACGCTGGGAACGTCCATGTGCTGCCTGTGCGGCCTTAAAAAGCAAAAAATAAAAATAAATTAACAACTTAAAAAACAAACAAACAAAAACGAGCCAACAACTTCGAGGGCGTTGGGGGGACACCGCCAGCTCCAAAGACTGTCCTGGTGGGAGGGGTGGCTGTGTTCCTGGTCAGCTGTCCCGGCCATCCCGTGGTCCTTGGCGAGGTCAGGAGACTCTGGCCGAGGTCAGGTGCAGCTGCAAATGACCCTGCGCCAGTGACTTCCCCTTTGGGGAAGGCTGGGTGGCAGCAGAGATCCCAGCCTCTCCAGGCCTCAGCCTTGGGTCCTCTTACTCCTCCAAGACTCAGTTTCCTCACCTGGCAGCAGAGGAGGGCATGGCTCTGCCGGGGTCAGTTAGCGAGCGGGCATTCCCGGGAAACAGGAGGCCCCAGGGATGCTCCCAAGTCCGGCCGGAGAAGTAAAGGGAGAAGTAGGACCTGAGAGCGGCTGGGGCGGTGGGAATTGCAAGTCATCTCTGGAGGGAAGTGGGCGGGGCCCCGCCGGCCGGGAGCCAGGTCCAGGGTCCCAGAGCCCCCTCGCTCTGGGTGACCCCCCAACCCCGTTACTGAGCCAGGATGTGCTCCCCTTCTGCTTTCCACTTCCCTCTTCCAGGGAGACACGAGGGGGGACCACCCATCACATGCGGGGGGTCATTCTCTGGCTGGGCTCTCAGGCCTGGGACAGCCCCGCCCGCTGCCCCACGGGCCGAGGAGGAAGACTCCATCAGTGGGCTGAACAAGCTTGTGAAAGAGACTGGGAATTTTTTTTTTTTTTCCAAAGATGAAAAAGGAGTGGAGGGCCGTAAAATCCCCACTTTCTGCATCTAAGCTCTCTGGCCTGGCAGCTGGTCCTTCCTCATATCTGACTTAAATACACCCAGCTGTATTTCGGCTGACCCACACTGGGGGTAAGTCATAGACACGATGCTTAGTGGGGGGCTCCCTGCTTCACCACTGGCTGACACGTGGCTGGATCTCTGTGCCTCCAAGTCCTCACTCGAGAAACGGGGATAATTAAGGGCTTCCGGTGTCATGAGATGGTCTGATGAAGTCAGTTACTGCACACAAAGCTCTTAGAACAGCGCCTGGCACCTGGGGAAATTCACCAAAGACAGCCGTCTACCCAAACGCATTGAACACAGGATCGAGAAGAAAGAGCTGAACTCCCACGCTCACAACCCGTTATCCACGATGGCCAAAGGGTGGCAGCCACTCAATTGTCCATGGATGGACAAAACGATAAACCATGAAACAGTCAAGCTTAAAAAGGAAGGACATTCTGGAGTTCCTGTCGTGGCGCAGTGGTTAACGAATCCGACCAGGAACCATGCGGTTGCGGGTTTGATCCCTGGCCTCGCTCAGTAGGTTGACGATTCAGCGTTGCTGTGAGCTGTGGTGTAGGTTGCAGACGCGGCCCGGATCCTGCATTGCTGTGGCTCTGGCGTGGGCTGGTGGCTACGGCTCCGACTGGACCCCTAGCCTGGGAACCTCCATATGCTGCGGGAGCGGCCCAAGAAATGGCAAAAAGACCAAAAAAAAAAAAAAAAAAAGGAAGGAAGGACATTCTGACACGTGCCACAACAGGGATGAGGCCTGAGGACCTTAAGTGACATAAGACAGTCACAAAAGGAAAAACACAGTTATGAATCCACTTATATGAGCTACTTACAGTAGTGAAATTCATAGAGATGCAAGGTAGAATGGCAGGTGCCAGGCCTGCGGGGAGGTGAGAATGGGAAGTTCCTGTGGGTTTTTTGGTTTTTTTTTTTTTCCTGCTTTTTAGAGCTGCATCTGTGGCACACGGAGGTTCCCAGGCTAGGGGATGAATCAGAGCTTCAACCGCTGGCCTACACCACAGCCACAGCCACCAGATCCAAGCAGCGTCTGCAACCTACATGGCGATGCAGACCTCTGACCCGAGTGAAGCCAGGGATTGAACCCATATCCTCATGGACACTAGTTGGATTTGTTTCCTCTGCGCCACAACAGGAATTCCGAAGGTTGTGTTTAATGAGTTTGGAGTTTCTGTTTCTCAAGGTAAGAAAGTTCTGGAGATGGATGCTGGCGATGGCTGCATAACCATGTATGACGCCACTGAACGGCCTACTTAAAATGGTCAAAATGGGGAGTTCCTGCTGTGGCACAACAGGATCGATGGTGTCCCTACAGCGGCAGGGACTTGGGTTCGATTCCCAGCCTGGTGTAGTGGGTAAAGCATCCGGCATTGCCACAGCTGCGGCGTAGGTCGCAGCTCCAGCTCGGGATTTGATCCGGGGAACTCCATGTGCCAAAAAAGAAAGAAAAATGGTTTAAAATGGTGTATTTGGTTATGTGTATTTTACCGCAGACTTTGAGAAACGTATGGTTTCCGAAGGAGACAGTTTGGGGCGGGGGGATGCCCCGGGGGTGTGGGATGGGAATCCTATAAAACTGGGTTGTGATGATCATTGTACAACCATAAATGTCATAAATTCATTGAGCAATAAAAAATTTTTTTTTAAAGTCAGCTGTTATTTTGAAGCAGAGGGAAGGCATATGTCCCAGGCCTCTTAATCCCTGGGAAGCGTGCAAGGAGCTGACAGCTCCTGGCCAGGCGGGTGCACTTGACTCCTGGGCTCGCCGGGGGGTGGAGGAGGACCTACTGCCAGACCCCTCCTGCCTTCTGCCCTCCCTGCCAGGTCGAAGTGGCCTGCTGCCCCCTGCCCACCCCCAGGGGAGCTGGGACCGGGACAGCAGCTGGCCAGAAACAGTCCCAGCCAGCATCTGATGCTCGTTTCCTGCCGAGGGCGGAATTCTTGGCCAGCCTCTGGCTCCCTCTGAAGTTTCTGGTCTCCAGGGGACAGTTCCCTCATCTGTCAAGAGGGGGGAAGAATAGCTCCTGCCCTGTGGGCCCCCCTGGCTGTCACACCCCTTGGCCTTCCATTCAGCCCTATTTTCGGAGGATTTCCCTTGTGTTGGGGGCTTCGCGGATGTGACCTTCGACCCTCGTGCTGAACTCAGGGAAGGGGAAAGGACTGGTGCATCCACAAGAGGGAAGGCGGCTTTTCCCACCCTCTGGGCACAGCTGGGAACTCGTGGTCAGGCCACGGAGGTGGAGCTCAGATGCCACGGCAGCTGGGGACAAGGTTGGCTGCCCAGCCTCTGCCCCATGCCCCTGTCCCCAGGATCTGGGCTCTGAGGGGATAGTGCGGCCTGGGAGCCTGGCCAGGTCCCCTCCCTTCGAGGCCCAGAGCACTTTGGAGTTTCCAGCGATTTCCCAATCTGTTTGGGGTCAGAAGAAGGGGACTGGCAGGAAGGCCTGGGCATTGCACAACGCGACCACAGCAGGCGCCCTGGAGGCAGAGGGCCCCTTTGTTCTTGTCCCTGTCGCCTCTGAATGGCTGGCTGAACTTGGGGGGGTCCCAGACATCAGCCTGGGCATCCGTGCACTGGGGAGCAGCTGGAACGACCCACCCAGCCCTGGGGTGCTGTGACCGACAGTTCAGACCTGAAAAATATTGTCCCTGGGGCCGCAGGGACAGAAGGGGACTGATGTTTCCTGCAGTCCCCCCTTCCCCGCCCCACCTAGGACAGGATCGATGTCCAGTTCCAAAGGGCAGCTCCCCCAAGCCCGGCCCAGGCAGCCATGCTTCCCAGGGCTCAGGCTGTGCCCAGTCCCTGGGGGGAGCAGGGACTGGGCGGGCAGAGGAGGGGTGGCAAAAACAAAAGAGAGGAGGAGCAGAGGCTCTATTGAGAAGCAAAAAAGAAGCTGGTGCCCAGCCGGGAAATTCCTGAGCTCAGGGTCCTTTCCAGAGGGCAGGGCTTCCTAGCATGTGAAACAGGGAAGGGGGTACCCTTTCCGGCACCCTTTCCTGCCCCTTGACAGACCCAAGAAACAAAGCTTAGACAGGGAAACTGAGGCCCAGAAAGGGATGTGACCTGCTCAGGGCCACACTGAGTGAGGACAAAGCTGGTTGAGTGAGAGTCAAGCCAGCCTGAGCTGCTGGGGTCCCCACCTCAGGCCTTTAGGAGTCTATCCTGGCCCAGCCCAGGGCCCTGAAAGGGAGAGTGCTTCAGTGGGCAGCCCGCAGGGCTGGGTGTGGGCTCCGACTACCACTTGCTGCCTGTTGTGACCTCAGGCAAGTCACTTTGTGAGCCGTTACCCGGTTTAAGGGAGGCTTGATCCTAAGACTGCACCCACGGCGCAGCACAGGTGCTTTGTCAAGAGCTGGCCAGCCTTCCTTCCCTTCGGGAGACTCCTCAGCTCGAACGCCCTCCCCAGAGGGAGTGGTCCTCCTGCAGCTGAGGGCTTCACGGAGGACCGGCCTCTGCACCATGCAGGGGAGAGGGGACTCCGGAGTGTTGGGGTGAGCTGGGGTGGGGAGGGAGCTCTTCTGAGCTGGGGTGGGCGCCGGCTCTGGGACGCTGGAACCGGGTCCCGAGCGAGGGGGCGCCCCCCTCGCCCCGCCCCGCGCCGCTCCTCTTCCAGCCAACCAATCAGAAGCGGCCGTCTGACAATGGGTCAGCATCCCGGGTCAACCCCGACCGGGTCCAGCTTCAGACACACCCGGGCGCGGGCGGACGACGCTCTCCCAGCCCCGCCACCTCGCCCTTCCCCCCACTCCCCTGCCACGCGGGCCCAGCACCGCCTGCGGGGGGCGCGCGACCCCGGGCGCAGGGACACGGGCCGCCCCTCCACTCTTGCCCTGGCCTCCGCCCGCGGGTTTTCCGCGGAGGCGGCGGCGGGGCGGGCCGGGCGGGGGCGGAGTCTGCGTCTATTTCAGGCAGCGCCGGCCTCTGCCACGGACATCGGCGGCTCGGCCTGGACACAGTAAGTGACCTCCGCCCGCGGTGCGTCAGTCCCCAAGCTCTCCGCGCGGCCGCCCGCCCTCCCCGACCCCGTGTCTCTGGCCCGATCCCCCGAGGCTGCCGGCGCAACGGAGGTGGGACCGAGGGGGCCGGATGCTCGGAGACTCCCAGTCTCCAGCAGCCTCACTTCTAGGGAAACTGAGGCCTCCGCGCTGAGCCGCTGCCTCCGGGTGTGGAGGGTCCAGGTTAGAGGCTCCCAGCGGTGGGCTCTGCCCTGCCAAACGCAAGGAGGGAGGGGCCGTGGGGAGAGGCACAGGGGTCTCCCTTCCATTTGCAGTGGGAGGCCAGGAGGCCCAGGGCCAGGGGTGGAGGCTGGCTGTGTGACCGTGCCAAGCCACTGGTGTCCTCCCCTGGGGCATAGATGTGCCCTCCCTATGGCATCCGGGGCAGGGAGGCTTGTGTGGACCAACACCCTGACCCAGAAGGACAGGGAGGGTGCGTGTGCCTGAGGAGAAGCTGGGGGAGCGAGAGGCACGAAGGGGCGCCACTGCTGGGCCACAGCCTGAGGCTACACAGCTTGACTCTGAGCAGGCCCCTTCCTGTCTCAGTGTGTCCAGCCAGGAGCCTGGGCCTACAAGAATGCCTCTCCTGTCCGCTTCTGCCGTACCCAGGTGCCAGGGTTAGCCTGACCCACACGGGGACACAGGACACAGACGCTTCCGGAGGCCCCGCCAGGTGTGGGCATGTGGCAGTGGGGTTTTCTCACATCCTTTCAGCAGCACTGTGAAGTGGGCGTCCTTGTCCCCACCTCGCAGATGGGGAGACTGAGGCTTCAGGAGGAAAGGTGGTGTCGTCCACACCCTCGTGGGTGGTATAGCTGAGCCCACAGCTTCTTCTCCTTCTACTGCCTCAGAGTCAAAGCCTCCCACAGGGCCAAGGGGGCTGCTGCGGCACCTTGCAGAGGGTAAGGGGGGTGTGTGCCACAGAAGTGAGGAGGCAGTGATGCCATGTGGGGACCTGCAGGTCTGGAGGTCTTGTAGAGCCTGCAGTGTGGGGACGCAGGAGGTGGGGGGCAGCGGTGAGGCGGGTGGGCACAGCTGGTCAGGATGGCCTCTCCCTCACCCCAGCAGGAGGGCCGGTGTGGGGGGTTGCTGAGCAGCCCCAGCCAGCTGCCAGGGCAACTCCTGCACGTGCCTCGCATGAAGATGACATGGATTGGGAGAGGAAGCTGGGGCAAGGGTCCAGCAGAGTGGGGTGCCCAGTGGCCTTGCCCTGGGGACCGGGGCTCCTCAGAGGACAGGGGAGGTAATCGAGGTCCGGCGATGTAGGTCTCTGCCCAGGGCGCCTGGTGAAGCCAGCAGGAGTGGGAGAACCCAGGCTCCCTGGCCCTTGAGTGGCTCTGGTCAAGTCAGGGGGACTGAGATGAGGCCTCGGGCGAATGGGAAAAGGTGGCTGGGCTGTCGGGGAGGCAGCAGGGGATGCGGAGAGTCTGATGGGCCTAATCCCCACCAATCTCTTTCTGCCTAAGTTTCCCTTTCTGGCCGATCCCTCTGCCTTGCAGGGGTGTCGTAGGGTGACTGGAAGGCATTGTGTCACATGAGTCACGACTCGGTGTATTTATTCTTGGGCGGTGGGGCAGGCACTATGGTTCTGGGTCACCCCGTCTCCAGGGAGGGCCAGCCCTGTCCCGTCCCCTCTTTTGAGATCCGCCGTGTTCCCCTCAAGGGTTCCTGGCCTTGCTCCAACAAGGGTCAAGGCGGCGGGGAGGGTGCTGCTGGGCACAGGGGGTCCTGCCTCCCTGAATGCAGCTCATGAGGCGGGGACCTGGCGCCAGGTGCTCTGGGCCATTGTCTGCAGGCGGCATTTCAAGGCTCTCGGAGCCAGTTGCGTGAGATGAGGGCAAGATCACCCGCTGCTGGGAGGGAGGGAGGAAGTGTGGGATGGGCCGTGCAGGAAGGGCCCAGGAAGCAGAACCTTCTGTGATGATGTCACCCCATTTGGGAGCAGGCAGAGTGCAACGGGAGCCGGGACGCCTGGCTTCCCAGTCTGAGTTGCCACGTGGTCTCCGGCAGCCCTGGGCCTCACTGGGCCACTGTCCTTCCTGAACTGGGAAAGAGCCCCTGAAGTTTGAAGGGGCGCTGTGGTTTCTGTGGACCGGAGCCCAGAGGCCAGAATACAGTCGGGTTCTGCTCCCCTTGTGGTCCCAGCGGGAGCAGCCACGTCTCTGCTCAGTGTTCCTCTGTGAGCCCAAAGCTGAGGGAGTCGTGAGAAGGACCGGACCAAATGGAGGATGGCGCTGGGGCTGGATTCCTGCCTCAGCCCCGCCTCTGGGGCTCTGTGACTTTTGGGCCTCCGTTCCTGCCCTGGGCAATGGGACAGCAGCCCGTGCTCTGCCTCCTCCCCCAGGGTCTCATGGGACCCAGGACCGTATTCATGTCCTGCAGTCCCTTCTCCCTGCCCAGAGGGTGGGCTGTCAAGGAAGCATTTGCCACAATGAAGTTAAAGGGCCCCCCTCTCTGGGATGCCTGGCCCCCTGTCCCCAGCTTCGTCCCTGCCTCGGGCAATTCTGGGAGAGGCTGTGGTTATTGGGAGGGGCTGTGGGTGCTGAGGGACCGGTGTCCAGGATCGGAGTTGGTGCCCATGTGGACCAGGAGAAGCCCGCCCGAGGCCCTGGCTGTCGCACAGGGGAAAACAAGCCAGCCTGGCTGCCTGCTGGACCGGCGGGGGGGTGGGAGGGGGCGCAGGGCAGGGAGACCTCGAACCCTTTCATTCCCTCCCCTTGTCAACCCGCAGGCCTGAGCCTGGGCGATGCTGAGCATGGCCACTCTCTTCAACGGCCCTCCAGGCCAGCAGCCTGAGCCAGGGGCCCTCGACTTCCCCGGAAGCCCCCAGAAGTTGCCCTCCGCATCGGAGGCAGAGTCAGAAGCTTCCATGTCGGAGGCCTCCTCTGAGGACCTGGTGCTGCCCCTAGAGGTGGCCCCTGGTCGGGACGCGGACAAGGCTGCTAAGAAGGAGAAGAAGTCAAGAGGCCTGGCCAGTGTGTTTAGTGTCTTCACCAAAGGGAGGAAGAAGAAGCCTCAGCCCAGCTCAGCGGAGGCAGAAGGCGAGCCTGAGCCCCAGCCCCAGCTGGCCGACCGGCTGCCCACAGGTACGCGGGGGGGGGGGGGGGGGGACTCCAGGTCAGAGCCAGTTGGAGTCTGGGGGGGACTGGATGACCCACTCACCTGGGCCACAGCCAGGCCAGGAAAGGTAGGCGTGGAGGGTTTCCCCTCCCGGCCTTCTGATGCTGGGGGCCAGGGGTGGCTGGAGGGGCCCCCTTGGGCGCCCGGCGTCTCCTTTTGGGGTCTCAGCTTCTGATGCTGGGGGCCGGGGTGGCTGGAGGGGACACGGCCCCCTAGGGTGTCCCATGTCTCCTTTTGGGGTCTCAGCTTCTGATGCTGGGGGCCGGGGGTGGCTGGAGGGGACACGGCCCCCTTGGGCGCCCCGCGTCTCCTTTTGGGGGTCTCAGCTTCTGATGCTGGGGGCCGGGGTGGCTGGAGGGGACACGGCCCCCTAGGGTGTCCCACGTCTCCTTTTGGGGGTCTCAGCTTCTGATGCTGGTGGCCGGGGGCGGCTGGAGGGGGACACGGCCCCCTTGGGCGCCCCGCGTCTCCTTTTGGGGTCTCGGCCTCCTCTCCCACGGGTGCGCGGGAGGGGACTTGTCCCCGGCGTCGCTCTCGGGCCGCCGCCCCCGGGGCCCCGCTAACGCCGCGTTCTGGTCGCAGTGGAGGAGCTCAAGGCGGACCTGGAGCGCGGGCGGCTGGAGGCGGCGGGGCCGCTGCTGGCGCTGGAGCGGGAGCTGCAGGCGGCGGCGGCGGCGGGCGGCGCGAGCGCGGAGGAGCTGGTGCGGCGCCAGAGCAAGGTGGAGGCGCTCTACCTGCTGCTGCGCGACCAGGTGCTGGGCCTGCTGCGCCGGCCGCTGGAGGCGCCGCCCGAGCGGCTGCGCCAGGCGCTGGCGGTGCTGGCCGAGCAGGAGCGCGAGGACCGCGCGGCGGCGGCGGCGGCGGCGGCGGGGGGGCCCCGGGCCCGCGTCGCTGGCGCCCACGCGGCCCCGGCGCTGGCTGCAGGCGTGGCGGCGCGGCGTGGCGCAGGCGGCCGAGGAGCGCATGAGCCGGCGGCCAGCCGCGGACGCCGAGGGCCGCTCGGAGGCCGAGCGCGTCTTCGAGCACATGGGCCGCACCATGAGGGAGGACCTGGAGGCCGTGGTGGAGCGGCTGAAGCCGCTGTTCCCCCCCGAGCTCGGCGTGGTGGCCGCCTATGCCGAGAGCTACCACGAGTACTTCGCGGCCCAGCTGGCGGCCGTGGCGCAGTTCGAGCTGTGCCCGCGAGACACCTACATGCTCCTGGTCTGGGTGCAGAACCTCTACCCCAAGTGAGTGCGCCCAGGGCGCAGGGAGGCCTGCTCGCTCGGGGCGGGGGGGTCACCGCTTGCGGGAGCGCCGCACAGACCCAGCCTGGACTCAGAGCGACAGGGCCGGGCTGGGCCTGCTTCCCACTTGGGCCCTTCGTCTCCTGGGCCTCCGCCGCTGGGGAAACTGAGGCCCAGAGAATGGCAGGGACGTCATCATTCATTACTGAGTTCCCAGTCTGTGGAGGGCGAGGCACAGTGACCATCCAGAGCAGGGAGGGCAGCGGGAGAGGAGGCCCTGGCTGTGGGTGCGCCGAGGAGGCCAGCTCCAAGGAGGACGCACAAGACCCGGCCTGCCGCAGGCTCCTCGCAGGCTGATGGGGTTTTTGTGTTTTCGTCTTTTTTATTTTTAGGGCCATACCTGTGGCATATGGAGGTTCCCAGGCTCGGGGTCTAATCGGAGCTACAGCCGCCAGACTACGCCACAGCCACAGCCACAGCAACGCGGGATCCAAGCTGCATCTGCAAACTACACCACAGTTCACGGCAATGCCAAATCCTTAACTCACTGAGCAAGGCCAGGGATCAAACCCACAACCTCATGGTTCCTAGTCAGATTCATTTCCACTGCGCCATGAGGGGAACTCCTCACAGTCTGATGGAAGGAAGGGAGTGGGGCAGGGGAGGAGAGAGGACAGGCCAGGAGGGAGGTGGAGGGAAGATGGTGTTCCCCGCAAAGGGAGTCACCTCCCGGGGCCTAAGCTGAGCCGCGAGGCATTCTGGGAGCCGCGGGGAGCCTGCCGGTGTTGGATGGGCCAGCAGGCTGTGGGTGCGCTCCAAGGCAGGGCAGTGCTCCCAGGGCTGCACTAGGCACATGGGGACAGATGCCCATGAGCAGGCTCATCCAGCGAGCCCGTGGCGGAGCTGGGTTCTGGCCCCTGAAGTCTGGAGCTCTTTTTAGGAAGCTGGCTCTGCCCATGGAGGATGCCTGATACCTGTCGGGTACAGCCACAGGCGTCCCCATGGGCCGTGAGCATGCCAGTCATTTGCACAGGCTGGGCGGGGAGAGACTTTTACAGCAGCACGGAAATGCCCAGGGCATGAGAGGCCAGGGGTTCCTACAGGGGCTGCCCCAGACCCGAGGGTCAACCCTGCCGGAGGCCTGGAGCAGTGTCTGAGGATCTCGGGGGGACCTTGAGCAGTGGCTCAGCCTCCAGCAGGGACCAGAGGAGAGGCCCTGTGGCGGTGGAGGGTAAGCAGTCAGCAGAGAATAGGGAACCGGCTCAGGGCAGGGGCTGTGGGAAAGTCAGGGCAGCCCTGAGCCAGTTCCTTCTTCCTTGTCCTGACTCACCGGGAAATGCCTTGTCCTGACTCACCTCTCCCCTTCAGCCTTCCTGTCCCAGTGACCCTAGGGGCTTTTAGTCTGGAGCCCACGGGGGTCAGTGCAGCAGGACACTGAAGTCAGCTGGGCACGGAGCCCTGGGGAGGGCCCATCCAGGGTGGCTCTGTCAAAGCCTGTGTGGCCAGAAGTGTGGGGAAGAAAGGGACACAGTGGGTCCAGCTGGGAGAAGGGCCGAGAGGGCCACTCTTGAGACTCTAGGCAGCCAAAGGTCCCTGAGGACGGGCCGGGGCTGAGCAGTCTCCAGGGGACTCTGAGACGCAAGGACGAGTAGATATGCCTCTGGAGGCGGTTGGGGTGGGGTTGGGGTCAGCCTTTCTTGCTTGGACTGGTCCACCTCTGGGGGCAGCAGAGCTGGCCTGGGGGGAAGGGGATGCAGGGCTGGCGGGACGCCCACGGCCAGCAGGCCTGCAGCCCAGGGGGGTGGGTTGGGAAGGAGGCAGAGAGCTGCCGTAGGAGCTGCATTTATCTGTGTAAGAGGAGGGTCCTTGGAGCAGGGAGATCAGATCCGAAAGGTGCTTCTCCCTGCCGGGTGGAGGAGGGCTCGCTGGGGGCCAGGGAGAAAGGCCCTGTAAGGAGCCAGGTGACAGATGGTGGCGGCTGGGCAGCGGGTGGCTTGAGGCTGATGGATTCTGGGGGGCGTATGTTAGAGCAGGAATGGGTGGGGGTGAGAAGGCGAGGGCTGGTGTGCTGAGTCCAGGGTGTGGGGCCTGGATCCCGATGAACAGCGGGAGGACCCAGCTTCCGAGACGGAGAAGCAGGGATGGGATCTGGTGGAGGAAAGGCGATGGGGTTGCGGGCAGCTGAGGAGGTGGGCTCTGCCCGCGGGACGGTGCTGATCCTCCTCGTGCTGGCCCCCCTCTGCCCGCAGAGAGGTCATCAACAGCCCCAAGCTGGCGGGCGAGCTGCAGGGAGTCGGGCTTGGGAGCCTCCTGCCCCCCAAGCAGATCCGGCTGCTGGAGGCCACGTTCTTCTCCAACGAGGCGGTGCGTCCAGGGCTGGCACCGGGCAGGGACAAAGGAGGGGCGGGAAGGAAGCGGGGGGGGGGGGGGGGGGCGGGGGCAGACAGGACGCGGGCCAGGGGCCTGAGGGGGACATCCACCATCCACGTGGGCTTCGTGCTACCCTGACCAGCCCCCCTCCCCGCAGGCCAGCATGAGGGAGCTGATGGCCCGCGCCCTGGACCTGGAGTTGAAGTGCTGGGACCAGGATGCGGCTCCCCAGAAGCTGGACGGCCACTGCCACAGTGAGCTGGCCATAGACATCATCCAGGTAGCACAGGCCGCCTCGAGCACTGGTACAGCCCGTGCGTGAGCAGGCACAGAGCCCGCGTCCTTGTGTGCAGACGCGAGCCTGTTCCTGCTTGTCCACCCCTCCCCAGCCCAGCAGCCCAGCGGGGGGGGGGGGCTCCCGCTCAGCTCACCTCTCACCCTGCAGATCATCTCCCAGGGCCAGGCCAAGGCCGAGGAGATCACGCCTGACGTGGGTGCACAGATGAAGCGTGTGCTGCAGGTGGAGCTGGCTGCGGTCCTCAGGAGGTGGGGGATGGGCGTGTGCGCCCTCGGGAAGGGCTCCCTGCAGCCGCCTCGCTCAGAGCCCCTGCCCCTGCCCTCCCCTTGTGCCCTGGGAGGCCATCCAGGCTGGATCAGTGCCCCCTCCCTGCCCCCAGGGCATCTGGCATTTTGAGCAAGATCACCCCCCCCCCCCCCGCACCACCCACCTGGGCCCTGAGAGCCTCGGGTGATCTGACCCCCCCGCCACTCAGCGAAGCCCCCTGCAGAGCAGCCTCCAGCTCAGGGAAGGTAACCACGAGGGACTGGCCCTGCCAGCCCTTCAGGTGACGCCCCTGCTCTCGCCCTCACAGTTCCCCTGGCTGCCTCCCTCCCCGCCTCTGAGGACACCTCAGCCTCCACCCACCCACTGCTCTTCCAGTCTTCCGGCTCTGGTCGGGGGCGGGGGGGGGGGCAGCAGAGCTGGGCTGGAGCACTGGCCGCACTGGCCTTAGCCTGCGAAGCCAGTTACAGGCGGCTTAGGGGTGGTGTGCCCCACCCCTGCCCGCCACCCCCCCAGGCTTGGGGCCTGGAAAAGCACCCCATCAACCCAGGGAGCCTGGTTGGGCAGGGCAGGCCGGAGGCTGCTTTTGTCCCCGTGTTTGAGCCAGTCCTCCATGAACCCTTTCCGGTTTCACCAGCTACCAGCGCGCCTTTAATGATTTTCTGGAGAGCAGCAAACATCTGGGAAATTACAGGGCCAATGTCATCGCCAACATCAACAACTGCCTGTCCTTCCGGTGAGGGCGCTGGGAGGGGTTTGTGGGAGCGGGAATCGTGGGGGCTGCCTGCCTGCTGGAGAGCCGGGGTAGCTGAGAGGTGAAGGGGAGGCAGGGCAGCGGGAGCAGCTTAAGCCGAGACGCTGAATTAAACCGAGCAGGCCGAGCAGGACGGGGCGGTGAGGAAACGACGGGGCCTGTGGCGGCAGCAACAGGTGTTGATATAGTGCTGGGGTCGGGCTCTCACGAACATGGTCTGTTTTCTCCTTAAGAGGTCCTGTCAAGGCGGTGCAGTGATTATGGCCATTAAGCAGATGAACAGGCTGAGCTGTGCAGAGGCTGAGCCTTGCCCTCGGTCAGCAGAGGGTGTGGTGTTAGGTGTTAGGTGCTGGGGTCAAGGAGGCCGGCCCCCGCCGAGGGACCATGGATGGATGACTTGGACTTGCTCCCGCAGGAAGTGGGAGCCATTGAGGGTTCTAGAGTGAGGAGATGGCTTAGGAAGACTTGCCCAGGGCTGCGAGGCTCTCTGGGTATGGAGCTGCAGGCTGGGCGGGGCTGGAGTGACCTCCCTGCCTCCCTGTCCTTCCAGAACGTTCATGGAGCAGAAGTGGCAGACAGCACAGGACCTCCTGAGCCACCTGCTGAACCCTCTGAATGAGCTCAAGAGTCGTGGCTTTGATACCCTGCTTCAGGGCCTGTTTGGGGACCTGAAGGTAGCTGGAGCTGTGGCACCTGCTGAGCCCAGGGCCGGAGGGCGATGGGGCGGCCTGGGAGGGGGCTGGGGGTGGGAATGGCAGAAGCGAAACCCGGGGTTTGGAAGGCACGGTGTGGGCCCAGCTGTAGTGAGGCTGGTGCTGCCCAGGTGAAGGGTCCACAGGGTGTGGGGGGCAACTCCTGACCACCGCACTCCCACCATTTCCGCCTGGGGCTGGGCCTCAGAGGGCTGCCCAGGGCCCTGGGGGGCAGACAAGAAGCCTCAGCATCCCTCCCTCATTTAGACCCAAGCCAGTCTGCACATACTTTCGCTCCAGCTCCCCCACATCCTCCCGCCCGCTCCCCTCCCCGTGCCCATCCCCCGCTGTGACGCTCAGCGCCTTGGGCAGCCACCTCCGCCTCCGCGGGAGCTGAGAAATCCGCAGAAACCCGTGGGTGCCTCTAGCAGAGGATGGGGAGCAGTCCCCGGAAACCACCCTCCGTGGGAGCTGCCTCGTCCCCCCAACCCCCCGGGGGCTGTGGGTGGCCAGGCAGTGACCCTGGATGACTTGGCAGGGGCCTCATAGGCCCAGCCAAGCACAAGGCTTTGTTTATGCAGGAATTTATTTATTTAAGGAGGGAGGCGGTGGACGAGGCCGCCTCGGGGCAGGCAAAGGCTGTCCTTGCCGCAGAGTCGCAGCAGGCCGGCCTGGGGGAAGGGGGGGAAGGAGCCTGCCTGTGAGCAGGGCCCCGCGTTTTCCCTCCAGGAGTCTTTGACAGCCCCTCACCCCCTGTACTGGGCCGCGTGTGTCCCTGCGTGTGTCTGTGAGCGTGTCCGCCGCGCCGGCCCTTCCTCTGCAGGGCGTGGCCAGACTTCCTCCCTTCTTTCCAGCCGCTGTTTAAGAAGTTCTCGCAGACCCGCTGGGCAGCCCCCGCGCAGACCCTGGAGCAGATCATCTGTGCTGTGAGGGAACGGCTGCCCGAGTTCGAGGAACTGCACGACTGTTTCCGGGAGGTGAGGGGGTGCTGGGCTGTGGGGGGGGGGCAGGCGTGGGGATCCGGCCGCCTGCGCTAACACGCGCGCGTGCGCGTCGCCGCGAGGGCGTGCACCTGGGTGCGTGCACGGATGCTCTCCTTTGCTCTGGCACCCGCCCCTCCTGGACCCCGGGCTTGGAGGCGGGGAGGCTTCCGGGGAGGAGGCGAGTCCCCTGCCTGGATGGCTCACGTGCCCCTGCCTGCTCGCCCACCCAGGAGCTCATGGAGGTCATACACCTGCACCTGGTGAAGGAATACATCGTCCGCCTCAGCAAGCGGCGCCTGGTCCTCAGGACACCGGAGCAGCAGCAGCAGCTGGCGGGGCACATCCTGGCGAACGCAGAGCTCATCCAGAACTTCTGCACGGAGAATGTAAGCCCTGCCCACACCTCTCTCCTCCCTGCTCCCCCACGCCCTGGGATGGACGGGCTGCCCTCCTCCTCCAGGATGGCCCCTCTGGGCCTCTCCACACCCAATCAAGTCTGACCTGAGCCTCTCTGGGCCCCCTGGGGGACCTTCAGGGAAAGGACAACCCTTCCTCCAACCAGGCCTGTGCTCGCAGGGCTCCCCTGCAACCTGGCTGCATCGTGCCCTCCCCACACTCGCCGAGATCATTCGCCTGCAGGACCCCAGTGCCATCAAGATCGAGGTAGCCACTTATGCCACCTGGTACCCTGACTTCAGGTGAGAACAAGGGCCCCAGAGGACCTGAGCCGGCAGCATGGCCCTGCCATAGCCCCCTGTGGTTGGATCCTGGGGCTGCCAGGATCTGCCCTGCCAGGTGGCTAGAGCTCAGGGCCGCCACCACGACGCGGTCCCTTTACTGAGTGCCGACGGCACGCCAGCCACCGTGCTTGGATCTCTATGGTGGCGTCACTTGACCCTGGCCGCAGCCTATGAGGCTGACAGTTTTCATCTCCATCTGACACGTGAGGCCTGGGGCGCTTGAGGAATGTGTCCAGGGCAGCACAGCTGGGGTGACAAAGCCGGCCCGGCTGGGTCCCCAGCCCACACGCTTAGCCTTTAGACACTGCCCCGCAGAGGGAAACAGACCAGAGACCAGGGGCCTCTGGACACCATGGCAAGTTAGTAGTGAAGCCGGGGTCCACCACTCAGCCTAGGGGTCCCAGGGGGCATGACCTGTGCCCTGGGAGTGGAGGCTCAGGCTGCCTCGGGACCTGGTGAGCCCGGAGAAGTGTTTCTGCGGGCTGTCTTCTGATGTGGGTGGTCAAGGTTGAGCAGGCCTTGAGTCGGACCGTCCCAGCTTAGCCTAGTCCGGCCCCTGGCTGATCCATTGCCCCGTCCACTTCCACACTCACCATCCATCCATCCACCTGTCTGCCCATCTACTCACCCAGCCACCTGTCCGTCTTTCTCCATCCATCCGCCCAGCCACCTGTTCAGCCTCCCATCCGTCTATCCATCCATCCACCCGCCTATCTACCCGTCCACCTTATTCATCCATCCACCAGCCAGCCAGCCAGCCATCCTCCCGTCCCACCAATTGCTGAGTGTCTCCTCTTAGGTGCCAGGCTCTGCTTTAGGCACTAGGATGAGGTGAAGTAAAGACGGACCAGGTCTCTGTCCTCCCTTGTGCTGCTTAGTCCTTGAGGGTGAGAGCCATGACGAGCGGGCCGGCAAAGGAGTACAACCGCAAAGACCTAGAGGCTGTTCACCCAGGAGGGGCTGACTTTAGAGACTGAAAGCCTCTCCGGGAGGTGACATTTCAGCTGAGCCCTAAAGGGTGAGAAGGAGGCGGTCGCCTCAGGAGCACGGAGAAGGGCATTCCAGGAGGAACACCGGTGCAAGGGCTGGAGGCGGCCGGGCACCTGGCTCACTCTAGGACGCAAGGCGGCCGGGCCCCTGGAGCACAGTGGGCAAAGGAGAGCGACGCCACCTCGTGGGCAGGGGGTTGGCTGCGGGGTCCTGGGGGCTCTGGCCAGGCGTCTGGGGAGCTGGGAAGGGGAGTCAGCAGGGGTGCTGCCGAGGGAGCTGGACTAATGGACACTCTCCTTACCAGCAAAGGCCACCTGAGCGCCATCTTGGCCATCAAGGGGAACCTGTCCGGCAGTGAGGTCAAGAGCATCCGAAGCATCCTGGACATCAACACAGGGGCGCACGAGCCCTCCAAGCCCCTATTTTCACTTATAAATGTTGGTTAGCTTTTTCCGCGGCCTGGCCTGCGTGTGAGCCGCGTGTGAGCCCCTGGTGAGCCTCGGGCGCGGGGCCGTTCGGGCCCCATCAGCTTCACAGCCCTTCACAGCCCGGCATAGGCATCCTGCCTCCTGCTGCTGCTGCTGCTGCTGCTGCTGCTGCTGCGCAGCCGTGGCCAAGGCACTGGAATTGGACAGGCCCTGGTTTGTTTACCCCTCCTGTGGGGGCAGGAGCACCTGCTGTGGGAGCCACGGAGGCCACGCCTGAGAAACTCTCTGTGAATGAGTGTTGATCTTGCGTGTCCTGAAGGAGGGGCTGGGCTGGGGAGCGGCTAGGGGTCAGCGATCCTGGCTCTCTGCCTGAAGGAGGAGCCGGGCCGGGGAGCGGCCAGGGGTCAGAGATCCTGGCTCTCTGCCTGTCTGTGGGGGTCCTCCTCATGGCTGGGTTGAAGCGCCTTCCCAGCCCCCCAAGCCCCCTGCCCCCAGCCTCCCCGCTCCTGCCTCCTTTGGTCCAGGGCTGCTCTGAGCTGGGCTCAGCAGGTGTGTGGAGTGGAAGACAGAACTGAAAGGAAAAAAGAAAAAGATGAGCTCTTATCTGGGGCCTGGAAAGGAGCCTGTGGGATCACACAGCAAGCTGGGGGCAGAGCCAGCCCCGCCGCGGCGCAGACCCTGTCCCCTCTCTGGTGCCCCTCCTTCCCCTGAGAACAGGCCCCGGGGCTCCGAGGACCTCCTGGGTCTTCTCTCTGCTGCCCTCCCCCACTCGTGCCTTCCCCCCTCCCCGGGGACGGGCGCAGGGGTGCCCTGTGGGCCCTCCGCTGGAGCTCAGGCTGAGGTCTGGGCAGAGCAAGCTGGAGCCCTAGCCCCGCGGCCTCTGTTTTAGTTCCGACTGCCACTTCCGCGACTTTTCACCAACTTCGTAGCTTAAGACAAGAACTCGTCTTTCCCTTTGGAGGTCAGACGTCTGACATGGGTCTAGCAGGCTGAAGCCAAGGTTTCGGCCAGGCTGGTTCCCTCTGGAAGCTCCTTCGGGGAATTTCCTCACCTTTCCAGTTTTTCGAGGCCACGGGCCCAGATGTCTTGGCTCGTAGCCCCCTTCCATCTTCAAAGCCGGACGTGGCAGCTCACCGCCCGGCATCCTCCTCTGCCTCCGCTTCCGCTTTAAGCCCCTCAAGATGACCTTTGGCCACGCAGACAGTCCAGCCTCCTCTCCCGATGTTAAGGCCAGCTGACCAGCAACCTTAATTCCACCTGACACCTTGATGCCTCATTGCCATGGGCCGCACATAGTTACAGGTCTGGGGGTAGGATGGGGGCATTTTCGGGGCATTATTTTGCCCAACACAGCCTCCATCCATCCACCGCCCCATGGGGTGCCTTGTTCTTCCCCAGGAAAACGTGGGTTCAGTTACCCTCCTGGGCCTCTGCTTGCCTTTAAGGCGCACTCAGCACGAGGGGGCAGATCCAACTTGGGCGCGACCCCGCCTCGCCCTGCCTCTGAGAGCATTGCAGGGGTGTCAGTTCTCGAGGGCCTGTCCCCCCCTTTCCAGGTACTGTGGCCAGAAACTGGCCGTGTAAATGGTGTACAAAGGCCTTTGTACATTTATAGGAGTAGCGTGTTTGATGTTATTATTATTTTTTTGGTAGTACTGCTTTTGTATGTATGTACTCAGAAAAAGACCTGGGTTTTTATAGTTTGATATAAAGCTGATTTCAAAAGTGGCCGTGGAGTGATTTATTTGGGGAGCAGGAATGGGCCAGCTGCGGCTTTCTCAGCCTCTTGGATCTGGTTCTGGGTCAAATCCCTGCGTCTGGGCCCCCAGCACCCCCTGCCCCCTTCTCCCCCGTGGGCCTGAGCTTTGGAAGGGCCTTGGGGCAAGCCAGACACCTCGCCCCCTAGTTTCCTCGCCTGCAAAGGGTGATGGTAAACCCTCCCGGCCTCCCCTAACAGGCCTTACTGGGGGTGGGGGGGAGGGGGGTCTCCGGTCAGCGTTTCAGCTCCATGCACAGGCGCAGTGGGGACAGAGGGGCCCCGTGGTCTGTGCACAGAGCTGGCCCCACTCATCACAAGCCGACTCTCCTCCACCGGGGGAGCCCTGGCCCAGCATTCAGGGAAGGGTAGAGTCCCTGGGAGGGAAGGGGGAACCCTGGGGAATCCATTCCTCCGAGCTGAGGGAGGGGCCCCAAAGGAGCCCAGAGGGAAAGGGTCTGAGGCCCTGCAGGAAAGTCCTCGACCTTCTGCACCAGCAGCTGCAGTGGGTGGGGAAGGCCCTGTCCCGAAGATGGGGGTGGGATGGACCCCCCCAAGCACTGGGGAGCAAGGAGGAAGGGAAGGGGGACAGCGACGCCAGGAGACCCTCCCCAGGAACATCAGGGTCGGCGGCAGGCGGGGTGGGGGGGTGGGACCCCGCCGGGGGTGCAGGGGCAGGTGGGCTCCCACCAGTTCCTCCCGCAGAGCACGGGGCAGGAAGGAAGGCGGGGCTGAGAACCAGATGGAACTTGGGGTTTTTGCTTTCCGGTTTTTTACGGCCCCACCCGCAGCACATGGTAGTTCCCGGGCCAGGGACTGAGTCCCAGCCGCAGCTGTGACCTGTGCTGCAGCTGCAGTGACACCAGAGCCTTTAACCCACGGCGCCAGGCCGGGGATCTCACCTGCGCCTCCACAGTCGGATTCTTGACCTACTGAGCTGCAGTGGCTCCCAGACAGAAGTTTTAAATCAATCCAGGCAGAAGTTCATGGACCAAAGAGGATGGATTTGGGCTGGAAAGTGCCAGGGTACCGAGACCACTGGGGTGGGCTAGTGTTCTCAGAGCAGAGGGAGGAGGCTGCCGGAGGCAGGGACCCTTGGCCGGTCGATTTCCTATGGGCCAGCAGGTGAAGGGCAGGAGAAGGGGACATGGGGGCCCGGGGGTGCTGCCGGGGCACCTTGGCGGTCACTGCTATTCCTGCAGGAGGGGGGAGACGTGTGAGGTCCTGCCAAGGTCACCAGCTCGGGCACCGCCAAGGGTTCCAAATCAGTAACTTGCTGGTCACAGCAGGAAAATTCCTTTAAGGGAAGGAGTCACCCCAGAGCGGGAGAGAGGCAGAGGGTGGGGGGACCGAGGGGAGAGCCTGGTTGGGGAGACCCAGGACCCGGCCGTCCTCAGGCTCCTGGCACAGGAAGGGAGGCCACAGTCAATGTAGGACAAGCATGGATGGGACCCTCCAACCTTCCCCCATCCCTGCTGTCAGGGGCGGGGGTGGGGAGAGGTGGCCAAGGCGGTCCCCAAGGGGCTGACGTTCCTGGGAGGCCCAGGAGGCACGGGGAGCAAGTAGATGCACATTCCAGGTGCCCCTCTGGGGCTGGGGTGACGCGGCAGAGTCCGCGGGCACGGAGAGTGCCCACCAAGGAGGGGACGATGGGTGGGGGACCCCAGACCTGGAAGGGACAGTGTGGGAGAGGGAACAGCTGGGCCAAGGCCAGGAGATGGCAACTGGGAAGGGTTCCTGTTTTAGGGAAGTTGAGAGCTGAGGGCTGGCTGAGTGTGGCGGGGGCGGGGGGGGCGGGAGCGAGAGAGACCCCCAGAGAGGGAAGGGAGTTCTCCTCGTGACTCAGCTGTTAACGAATCCGACTAGGAACCATGAGGATGTGGGTTCGAACCCTGGCCTCAATCAGCAGGTTAAGGATCTGGCGTTGCCATGAGCTGTGGTGCAGGTCGCAGACGCGGCTCGGATCCCGTGTGGCTGCGGCTCTGGTGTAGCCTGGCAGCAACAGCTCCGATTGGACCCCTAGCCTGGGAACCTCCATATGCTGCAGGTGCAACCCTAAAAAGACAAAGAAAGAAAGAAAGAAATAGACACTAACCTCGCTGGAGACCACACTCTTTCTCAGCCAGGGAAGGCCTGCGAGGAGACAGGAGAGGCCCTGGGGGAGAAATTTGGGGCATTACATTCAAAAGATGTGCAGAAAGTGTTCACGAGACCAGCCCAAACCCAAGTGTATGGGTGTCGCATGGGTGGGCAGGGCGGACGGCCACCAGGCGCCCGAGGCTCCGGGAGGTGGTTCGTGTGGCTTCCTGGAGGGCCATTCGCGGCCACGCATACAGCCGTGAACCAGCCTGCCCCCTGCTCGGGACGTATCTTATCAGCCCTGAAACATCCATGCAAGACGCCACGGGAGCCAGCGGGAGCCAGCCAGTCACTTCGACGGCAGAAGCAAAGTAGAGGGATGGCAGCACCCCGAGCGAGGGAATACGAGGCAGGAAGGAGGAAGTCCTCTCAGTTCCAATCTGAAAACTGTTGCAACACACAATGTTGAGGAAAAAGATCACAATGCAGAGCCGTTGGCGGTGAGCTGCCGTCGGAGAAATAGAGGTAGAAAAAAGTATACACTTGTGTCTGCCTGTGTGCCCCTTAAGGCAGCCGGGAAGCACACACCGGGAACTCATAGAGGTTCGTTGCGAGTGTGCGTGAGCACCCAAGTGTGTGTGCCCAAGAGTGTGCGTGAGCACCCAAGTGTGTGTGCCCAAGAGGGGCGGGGGGGGGGGAGGGAGACAGGCGGGGGAGGGGTTACTTCACTGTGAGTCTTTTTTTTTTTGTCTTTTTTAGGGCCACACCTGCAGCATATGGAGGTTCCCAGGCTAGGGGTCTCATGGGAGCTGTTGCCACCAGCCTACACCACAGCCATAGCAACACCAGATCCGAGCCTCATCTTCGACCTACACCACAGCTCATGGCAATGCTGGATCCTTAACCCCCGGGGCGAGGCCCGGGATCAAACCTGCAACCTCATGGTTCCTAGTCGGATTCGCTTCCGCTGCGCCACGATGGGAACTCCGAGACCAATGCGTTTAAAGGAAAAAACATTACTGTAACTTTAGTTCGTAATTCGAAATCCTGCTTTCTACATCATTTGGGATAATGATGCATTTGAAAGAATTATTCGTTTATGTGTTTAGGAATACAAGTACATTGAAGTACCCAACATTAAGCTTTTCATTGTAGCGAAAGGGCTGAGATACCCATTTCAAGAGACATCCATTTAATTAATTAATTAATTTATTTATTTATTTGGGGGGCCACGCCCCCAGCATGCAGAATTTCCTGGGCCAGGGATTGACTCTGTGCCCCAGCAGCATGACTGTGCCACGGCTGTGACTATGCTGGATACTTAACTGGCTGCACCCAAGGGAACTCCAAAAGACATCCACTTTAACTAAAACGCCAGCTGTATAAAACAGCTTCTACCAAACCAACCAGTTCAGGAGCTGGGCCTCCCACACGCTGGAAGTTCCCGTTTCAGAGCCCTGTGGGAGACCTAGAAAACCGACCGCTTGGTAGGGAGGGACCCGACCGCCACTCTGCCACACCGTAACCCCTGCTCTTGTGTTTCAATGAGGAGTGACCCACAAAACCCCGGATACCATTCTTGGACCCCAGTAAGGGCCAAGCCCCAGGTCCCCCCTCCCTCTCTCACCTTCTCCCCCACAGCCTCACTGCGTGGCCCTCAGATGTGCTGTGTACCCCCCAGGACCTGAAGTAATAAAGATAGTTCCTCAAAGGAGTTCCCATTGTGGTGCAGCGGAAACAAATCCGACGAGGAACCATGAGGTTGTGGGTTCGATCCCTGGCCTCTCTCAGTGGGTTAAGGATCCGGTGCTGCCGTGAGCTATGGTGTACGTCGCAGACGCGGTCGGACCCCATGTTGCTGTGGCTGTGGTGCAGGCCAGCAGCTATAGCTCCGATTGGACCCCTAGCCTGGGAACCTCCATATGCCACGGGTGTGGCCCTGAAAAGACAAAAGATGAAAAAAAAATTGTTCCTCAAAGTTCCCTGATGGTTTTTTGCTGAAGTGCTTCCTGCGAGCGTAATGAGAAGCACAAGACTAGCCCAGCCACAGCACTGGCCCTGCTGGAGGAAAGGCCAGGGGCACTCACTCCGAGAGACCCAGGCCCAGGCCAGCGCCTCAGACACTGCTGGCCAAGAGCGTAAGCATGACCAAGCTGGGTCCCAAACAACAACAATGTTTAAGGATGGAATTTCATGATTTTGACATGAAAGAGGTGAGGACAGAGCTATAAAGGAGCAGAGTTTTGTACGTTAAGCTTGTATACATTTAAATTCGCTGTTATAACTTCAGGACGCTAAATGTAACCCCCATGGCAACAACACAGAAACGAGCTATAGAATATACACAAAAGGCAATGAGAAAGGAATTTATACATTTCACTACAAAAAGAATCACCTAATCACAAAAGAGGAGAGTAATGCAGGAAACGAGGGACAAAAAAGCCATGAGACACGCAGAAAACAAACAGCACATTGCCCGAAGGAAGCTTCTCCTTACCAGTGATTAGCGTATTTATTTATTTTCTTGGCCATGCCCATGCATATCAAAGTTCCTGGGCCAGGGATTGAACCCACTCCACAGCAATGACCCAAGCTGCTGCAGTGACACGCCAGGTCCTTAACCTGCTGTGCCACAAGAGAACCCCATCACTAATTATAAACTGACCAATCAGAAAACAGAGAATATCAGAATGGGTTAAAAACACATGATCCAGCTATATATGCTACAGGAGGCTCGCTTGAGATCCAAAGAGACACAAACAGGTTGAAAGTGAAAGGATGGAAAAAGATATTCCAAGCAAATAGTAAGCACAAAAGGGTGGCTATACTAATATCAGACAAAATAGACTTTATTTTACTTTACCTTCTTTTATTTTTTATGCCTGCACCCATGACATATGGAAGACCCCAGGCCAGGGATGGCATCTGAGCTGCAGCTGCAAGCCATACGACAGCTGTGGCCAGGCTGGATCCTTGAACGCCCTGAGCAGACAGGGGTAAACCTGAGCCTCTGCGGTGACGCAAGTCACTGCGATCAGATGCTTAACCCCTTGTGCCACAGCAGGACCTCCCAAACAATACACTTTCAACAACAAATGGATCAGAGAAGAAGCCACATGAGAAATTAAAAACTGCTTAAGAGATGAATGAAACTGAAAATACAATGTACCAAAACTTACCGGATGTGCAAAGGAAGTGCTAAGGGGAAAGTTATATTTATAAATGCTTACATTAAAAATCAAGAAAGAAAGAAAAAAAGGCGTTCCCATCGTGGCACAGTGGAAACCAATCTGTCTAGGAACCATGAGGTTACAGGTTCAATCCCTGGCCTCGCTCAGTGGGTTAAGGATCTGGTGTTGCCATGAGCTGTGGTGTAGGTTGCAGATGCAGCTTGGATCCTGCGTTGCTGTGGCTGTGGTGTAGGCCAGCAGCTGTAGCTCTGATTAGACCCCTAGCCTGGGAACCTTCACATGCCACAGGTGTGGCCCTAAAAAGCAGAAAACAAGAGTTTCCGTCGTGGTGCAGTGGTTAACGAATCCGACTAGGAACCATGAGATTTCGGGTTCGGTCCCTGCCCTTGCTCATTGGGTTAAGGATCCGGCATTGCCGTGAGCTGTGAGGTAGGTTGCAGACACGGCTCGGATCCCGCGTTGCTGTGGCTCTGGCGCAGGCCTGTGGCTACAGCTCCGATTCGACCCCTAGCCTGGGAAACTCCGTATGCCGCAGGAGCGGTCCAAGAAATGGCAAAAAGACCAAAAAAAAAAAAAAGCAGAAAACAAACAACAAACAAAAAACCCCCAAACTATCTGGTTCAAAAACAGGCAAAAGAGGGAGTTCCCACTGTGGATCAGCAGTAATGAACCCGACTAGTATCCGTGAGGATTCGGGTTCCATCCCTGGTCTTGCTCGTAGGTTAAGGATCCAGTGTTGCTGTGAGCTGTAGTGTAGGTTGCAGACCCGGTTCCGATCCTGTGTTGCTGTGGTTGTGGCATAGGCCAGCAGCTGCAGCTCCAATTCCACCCCAGCCTGGAAATTTCCATATGCTGCAAGTGCAGCTCTAAAAAAAAAAAAAAAAAAAAAAAAAAAAGAAATATAGGCCAAAGATTGGGACAGACATTTTCCCAAAGATAACATATGAATAACCAATAAGCACTTTAAAAGATGCTCAATATCACTCGTCATCAGGGAAATGGAAATCACAACTACAATGAGATGCCCACCTCACCCCTTAGGATGCCTACTCTCCAAAACCCCAAAAGTGGCAAGCGCTGGTGAGGATGTAAGAGGTTAGAGCCCTGGGGCACTCGTGGTAGGAACAAAAAATGGTAGAGCCACTGGGGAAAACCTAGGGAGGGTCCTCAAAAAGTTTAAAAAGGAATGTGCCCTCTGATCCACTATGCTGCTGCTGGGTGTGTACTCAAAGGATGTGAAAGGAGAAACTCAAAGAGATATTTGCACACTCATGCTCCCAGCAGCATTATTCCCAATAGTTAAAGCATAGAAGCAGCTCAAGGGTCCATCGATGGGTGAATGGATAAGTGCAAGGTGGATATCCAGACAGTGGGATTAAAGTGGAGTTCCACTGAATTAAAATGGAATGAATCATTCAGTCTTTAAAAGGAAGGACATTCTGACACACACTACAACATGGATGTAACTTGAGGATATGATGCTTAGTGAAATAAGCCAGTCCACAAAAAGACAAATACTGTATGATTCCGCTTAGATGAGGTCCTTAGAGTTTCAAAATCATAGACGGGAAGCCGAGAGCCGGGGCAAGAGAGACTGGAGGCACACTGGTTAATATCTATAAAGTTTCCGGGGGTTTTTAGAGTGAAAGGAGTGTCCTGTTACACCTCTCAAGCCCCTTTCAACCACTCCTGAGTGTATTTATTTATTTAGGCTGCACCTGTGGCATGAGGAAGTTCCCAGGCCAGGGACTGGACCCGTGCCACCTCCGTGACAATGCCAGACCCTCTACCCCCTGTGCCACCAAGGAACTCCTAAAGTTTCAGTTTTACAAGATGAAAAGAGGGATGGATGGTGATGATGCTTGCACCACAGGTGAACACATGCATTTAATACTGCTGTGATTTCAAGGTGGTTAGGATGCTAGGTTTTAAGTTGTGTATTTTACCACACACACGAAATACACACATACCTTGTAAAATGCATGTTTAGCAGGTATATAAACGATCAGAATATAGGAGTTCCCTCGGGGTGGCTCAGTGATTAACGAATCCAACTAGGAACCATGAAGTTGCGGGTTCGATCCCTGGCCTCGCTCAGCGGGTTAAAGATCCGGCGTTGCCGTGAACTGTGGTGTAGGTCGCAGACTCGGCTCGGATCCCGCATTGCTATGGCTCTGGTATAGGCCAGCGGCTACAGCTCCGATGGGACCCCTAGCCTGGGAACCTCCACATGCCACGGGAAGCCGCCCTAGAAGAGGCCAAAAGGCTAAGTAAATAAATAAATAAATAAAATAAACTATCGGAACACAATCTCATTGCTTGTTGGGGATCCAGTAAACGGCCTACCTGGACACAACCTGAGTTGGGCAGGAAGGTGAAGAGCAAAATGTCTTTGTCATTATTGGAAAAGCTGGCATGGAGACTGTGGCTTTAACCTCAGGTGTGAGCTGTCTGGTACTGAGAACCTCCACTGGGCAGGCAGACCCCTTGCAGGTGGGCAGCGGGGCTTCTCCCAGGAGATCCCCCAACACTGGAGACAGAGGAGATGAGTGGACCACATCAACAAATCAAAGAGAGAGAAAGAGGCTTAATACCACCCCCCAACTGCCAGTCAGGTGATGCTTCCTCCTCTTTCCTGGTGCGGGGGCGGGGGTGGGGTGGGATGGGATTAGAGGGGCAAGGTCAGGGTCATGGCTCTCCTGAAGGTCCTCAAAGACGGAGAGGCACGCATACCAGCCACTGCTCTGCACACACACTTCCCTCTTTACATTGTATCTGAGGGTAATTCCTGTGTCGGAACACAGAGAACTTCCTCATTCTCTTTCCTGGCTATATAGTACTCCATCGTTTGGACAATTATTTCCCCTTGTGTCTACTGATGGATATTTAGGGAGATTCCAGCATTCGTTCCTACAATCGAAGTGACTATCTGGTACCTGGGACATTTTGCATGGATATTGCTGTGTTGATAAGATTCTTTCCCAGAAGGGGGATGGCTGGTTCACCGTTTGTGCACTTGTCACCTTGTCACACTGCCAAATGGTCCTCCACAGGACTGTGAGAATTACACTGCCAAAGCGGAGATGGGGAGCACCTGATGGCCTTGAGGACACCGTAGCCGAGGTAGCTAAGAAAGTTGATCTGGAGCTCCTGTCGTGGCTCAGTGGTTAACGAATCCGACTAGGAACCATGAGGTTGCGGGTTCGATGCCTGGCCTTGCTCTGTGGGTTGAGGATCCGGCGTTGCCGTGAGCTGTGGTGTGGGTTGCAGATGCGGCTCGGATCCCGCGTTGCTGTGGCTCTGGCGTAGGCCAGCAGCTGTGGCTCCGATTCGACCTCTAGCCTGGGAACCTCCATATGCCACACACGTAGCCCTAGAAAAAGACAAAAAGACCAAAAAGACCAAAAAAAAAAAAAAGAAAGCTGATCTGTCTGTGTCTGGGGGGTTCGAGCAGGAAGGGTTGGGGGAGTTACAACGGCGCAGGAAGAGACTGGTGATGATGGAATGTGTTTATCTGAATCAGTGAGACGGTTTCAGGAGTGTGTGAAAAATATATATTTATATGAAAATACACTAAACTGGATGCTTTAAATGTATGCAGTTTATCACAAGTCAATTTTATCTCAATAAAGCCCTTTTTAAGCATAAAATATGTGAATCGTGTGTGTCTCCTATCACATTGTCAAAAAGTAAACAAGGTAATTACCTCCAGGAATTGCCTGCAGTTCTGGCAAAACCATGAGGCTCCCTCCCAATGGAAGAATGGATTGACTTAAGCCTTTTTGGAATTGATTATTGCAGTATCTATTAAAAAGTTTCTACCCTTCAATGAGGAGAAATTATATTGCTATATTCAGCTGTTGTTAATTAAGATCGCATTAATTTACTTTCTCTTTCTGGCGCAATCTGTTTTTTCCTTCAAGGGCCACCTGATGAATTTCCAGAGCCCGGCCTGAAAAGCCCAAGTCTGCATCGTTAACAAGAGGAATCCGAGAAAGAGTTGAAGACGCCTCCTTTACCGTGAAACCATGAAAGGAAAGACATCATTCTGAATTATAAACCTTGGTGGAAGAATTTGCTTTGATAAGGTGTTGAATTCAGACAACTTACGTGGGTGAATCTTATTTTCCAGCACCAAACTGGGCCTTGTCTGAACATTCACCCTGTTACCAGCTTGGAATTTCTCAGCTACAATGAATCTGTTGTTTAAACAGAGGGTCTTACAATGTTTCTAAGGCTTTAGAATCTGTTGCCATGACTATGAGCACATTTCCAATAGAAACGTGCAACTCTGATTGCGATAACCGAGTGTAGTCATATTTCTGGGTCCCTAAACGGTCTGAGTACCTAAGAGATTTCTCAGACAGTCTAGTATTTCTGCCAGATGTCTCTTAAAGAGATTGAGTCTCCTCTCACCTTAAAGATCTTTGCGGTAACAGTTCTACTTGTAGGAATGTACATCAGAAATAACTGGACATGTGTCATTCCATATACAAAGATTCTTGTTGTGGGGGAAACTGGAACATCCCAAAACATCCCACAAGAGGGAAAGAGGAAAATAATTACACGACACGACAATGTGGCCATTGAAAAAAAAAATGACCGGGTCCTCTTCTATGATTGGAGAAAATATTCACAACACGACGTTCAGTGAGAAATGCAAATGCACGGTGCAGTACCTCTGGCAGGATTCGCACATCGAAGGGTTTGCACACCGGGGAGGGGGTCGGCGGGTCGCATGGGCCGAGGGGCAGGTGCTGCCGTCCAGTCTGCACTTCACATGATCCTATAACGTCTACGGGGTGGTGGGTGAACATTCTTTGTTCAGATTCTTTTTTTTTTTTTTTTTTTTTGCCACCTGTGGCATGCAGAAGTCCCCAGGCCAGGGATCAAACGTGCACCACAGCAGCGACAACACACTGTGCCGCACAGGAACCCCAGTCAGATGCTTCACAACAAAATAGCCGTTTGTGCAAACGCGGTAGGGACAGGAGTTTGTAAGATGCCCCCACGTCGGCAGCGCTTGAGTCTGTTGGGATTAATGAGTAACGCTAAGTTCCTTTTCTGGCATTTTCTCTTGTTTGGACATTGTGGACAACAAAGTGCCTTTGAGACGAGAAATATATGGGTGTCTTTTTTAAAGACTCTGTAACACAAAACGAAACAAAACAAAAAAAGGAGTTCCCGTCGTGGCGCAGTGGTTAACGAATCCGACTAGGAACCATGAGGTTGCGGGTTCGGTCCCTGCCCTTGCTCAGTGGGTTAAGGATCCGGCATTGCCGTGAGCTGTGGTGTAGGTTGCAGACGCGGCTCGGATCCCGGCTCGGATCCCGCGTTGCTGTGGCTCTGGCATAGGCTGGCAGCTCCAGCTCCGATTCGACCCCTAGCCTGGGAACCTCCATATGCTGCGGGAGCGGCCCAAAGAAATAGCAAAAAGACAAAAAAAAAAAAAGACTCTGTAACAGAGGAAAGGGTGCCTAGGGGTTTGTTTCACAGGGAGGCTTGTTACAGGCATAGGGTGTGAGGGGCCAGTGCTGAGGCTGGGCTGGGACTCCTGGAGAAACGGGCCGGTCCTTCTCCACGTTCTCCGTGAAGAGCTAATCCAGGCCAAGGACAGAGGGGCTCGAGGCTCAGGCCTAGGCTGGGGCGGGCGGGGCCGCCCCTTCACTTCCCCAAGGGCCAGGGCCCCCCTGGAGCTTTGCAGACCCCAGGGTGCAGCTTCCTGGAGCAACACTAGGAGCGGTGGGAGGGGACTTCGTTTGGGCCTCAGGACAGGCAGTCAGCTCCTGTCACCCTCCCTGCCCGGCCTGGGCCCTGCGCTGGGGGGTTAAGTGCGGCTTATCTTGGCTTAGGGCAGAGGCACCCCCCTGGAGGAGGAGCCCAGGCTGGGGGCTGCCAAGACCCGGCTGTCACTGGGTCTCAGGGTGGAAGGACAGCTGGGTCAAGCGTGGTCAGCAGAGGGGCTCCCGGACCCCAGGGCACCCAGGGGACTTGGGTGGGCAAAGTCTTGGAGGAAAAGCCCTGTCCACCTTCCATGGCCTCCCGTGGCCGTGACCTTCACCCTGCCCCCGGGAAGACAGAGACCCCGGCCCACATGTGCAGGAGCCCTGGGTCCCCCCCTATCCCCACCCCTGGCCGGGGCCACACGAGGCCCACTTCAGGCGGGAGGGGCTCCCGAGGGGGAGGGGCGGCTCTGTCAGATGCCTCTGCCCCAAGTCTGTCCCCCGAATGCCGTGAGTGTCCCGGTCTGTACCCTTTAGGTACAGGTGGGGTCGGGAAGAAGGGGAAAAGGACTATTCCAGAGGCGTTCAGCCAGGGCTGAGCTGGCTTGTGGATGTCTAGACCTACTTAAAGAAGAAGCAGTGTCGGCGCTCCCATCGTGGCTCAGTGGTTAATGAACCCAACCAGTATCCGTGAGGACGTGGGTTCGATCCCTGGCCTTGGTCAGTGGGTTAGGGATCCGGCGTTGCTGTGAGCCGTGGTGTAGGTCACAGACTCGGCTCGGATCTGGCACTGCTGTGGCTGCGGCATAGGCTTGTGGCTACAGCTCTAGATTGGACCCCTGGCCTGGGAACCTCCATACGCCTCCGGAGGCCCTAAAAAGAAAAAAAAGAAAAGAAAAAGCACTCTTGGAGTTCCCAAGGTCTCCGGGGCCCTCTGAGATGGAGGCAGAGAGGAAGCCATGTGCCCAGGGCCACCCCCCAGCCACTGCCATCCCCCTGTGAGGAGGGGGAGCCAGTGTCCTGGGGAGGCAGAGCCCGAGTCAGCAGGCAGGGGACAGAGAACAGGCTGGGTCGCCCATGGGGGCACCGCGAGAGTGGACACCGGGGCTGGGAGCTGGGCTGGGCCCCCCTTTGGTTGTTTCCTCCACGTGGCTTCTCCACAAGGCTGGGGAGGGACTGATGGTCCAGCAGGCTCCCCACTGGCCAGGGGCAACAGCCCGAAGTCTCTGAGTCTGCCTTCCAGATGCCAGCCTGATAACAGCTGTCAGCCCCACGCCCACTCTGTCCCCATTGCCACCCCTGGGGGATCAGGGCACAAAGTCCACACAGGCCAGCCTTTCCCGTGTGTCATATGCTGCCCAGGGGCAGGTGGCAGCCCTGCTTCCGCAAAGGCCAACAGTCCCAGGGACATCCCTACAGGGTGGTGCCTGACTTCAGCAGGGTGGCTCCAGGAGCCTGGGGACTGCCCAGCACAGAGTGAGCATCCCTGACACCGTGGGTCAACGGGAGCTGTGGCTGCAGAGAAAGATGGGGGGGGAGCAGGGAAAGGGCTGGGTACCCCTTCTCGCAGAGGAGCCTTGGAGAGCAGGGTCTGGGAGGAGGGGAGAGGACACCAGCCCATCCCTGCTCTGCAGGAGGCTCCCTGGGGGATTGCAGAGCCTGACCCAGAAGCTTCTCCGAGCTGGTTCTGCCCTCTTGTGGTGGCAACTGGGGCTGCACCACTCCTGGGCACAGACCTCTCAGCCCGTGCACCAGCCTTACTTGGTTACTCCTGGTTCTGACCTTGAGTCGGTTCTCGCGACAGGGGAGTGATGGCACACCATCACTTACACTACATGAGTCCACCACCAACTGCCATGATCCATCTGGTTATGCAGATGCCAGACGGGTGAATCAAATGAATATTTTGGCAGGACCACCTTCCATGCATCTTTTAAGTCTCTGATGGTGCTTTTCCTGGGCCCTTCCTACTGGATTGGACTGTACTCCACAGGCTGGAGAATAGTTGAAAAGGCAAGTCTCGATGAACAAGCACACTTCAAGCCTCTGTTGGTGGCACCTGTGTTATCACCTTGGCCAAAGCAAGTCACGTGTCCAAGCCTAAACCAAGGAGGAGGGAGACTCACTTCCTTGATGGGACAAGCATCGCAGACTTGGTGGTCACTGAACAAAATCGACTACTGCGCTGCTGCAGGAAGTAGAGAGGCTGCGTGGTGCCCACTTGACTCAAGATGTTGCCCATCTGCGCTTGCCTGGAACTGCCCGTTCCGCTGGAGGCTGAAGACAGAGTGGGCTGATGGTGTGTGACATGGGGCATCAGAGGTGTCAGCCAGTCAGCCTCTGGTACCACTCAGATCCTCTCGTACCATTTAAGTCCAATTTTGCAGTTTCTCCACAAAAGGCTAAATGCACAAAAATTAGGGGGAGACGTGAGAGCTGCTGGACTGGCATTGGCAGGTGACAGTCCTCTTCTTCCTCCACCACTCCTGCAGGAGTTTCCTCTCCCTCCCCAATCATTTCAATTGGCTCAGGTGGCTTGCTTGGGCGGGTGACCGAGACCTTTGGACCTGGGGCGTCTGAGACGTGGGTTGCCTTGCCTTTGTCAAAATACAGCTGCCACAACTGACCAGGCACCGTTTTCACTTAGTACCTAAGCACCAAGACGCGCCCCAGAGAATTCCGGACATGCCCCTCCCTGTCCTCACTGCGGAGCACCTCATGACAACCAAGGTCAGGGACACCCACCCACAGCCAAAAAGTAACTCCTTTCTTTGCTGGTCTATCAGAACGCAGAGCTCAGAGTGACCAGACGGTGCTCATAGCTTCAAGTGCAGTGGAACCCTTGCTGTTCCTGGAGGAAGAATCCATCCCTTGGATGATAAGGTAGTAAAACCTAAATGTTCAGGGACCGGAAGCACAGTTCTTCACGCGGGATTACGGGGGACATGAGCGTGGGCGCTCCTAATCCTTGGCCCCTGGGTTTTCCAGCTAGTGAGATACAGCGCCATCTACAGGCCTTAGGTTCAGTGCTTATTCCAGCCTGGCGGAGGGAGCCCCAGCCCTACAGGCTGATCTTCCCAGGCTGATGTCTCAGCTGAAGGTAAGTCCACTCTTCCCTCTGGTCAGCCGCTTCGGTGTGATACGAGCTGTGTGAGGAGCTGCAGATCCTGCAGTCCTAACCCACTGTCACGCCTCTTTTGCTGTAGGTGGTCCTTGCTCTGAGGCGATGCAAGACCTACCAGGCATCTGGGAAGCCTCTGGAGAGTAGAGCTGGCAGAAGATCTGTGGGCGCAGGGGGAAAAAAAAGAATCTATATGCAGAATAGGTATTGCGTCCGTCGAGGAAGGATTTCTTCCTCTCCCGGTTGGAAGAGGTCGGATGGAGTAAGCTGGCCAAGTGAGTGGCCCTTCGTTCCCTGGGACCCCATTGGTCCTCCCTTCTGGCCACACGCGAGAGTCCCTGGGCTGGTTGGGAACCAGAGGCTTGTCCGTCCCACCTGAACCGAGCAGGTCAGGATCCTGGAGGCTGGAGCTTGCAGCTGGGTGACCACGGTGTGGGCTGAGGGCTGAGACGTCCGCCTCTACTGGGCTGTGCTGGGAGGGCGCCTCCTCCCTCAGGGTCAAGGGCGTGGAAGGCACCGGGGCTCTTCTGGGAACTTCCAGAGCACGTGGCCTCCTGACTGGTGGACCCCTGTGTTTCAGGTTCAGCTCTGACGTTGGGGACCATGGGCGCCCAGCTCACGGGCTGTGCTTGTCTGCTGGGGGCTGGCCCTGCAGGGGACTGAGTCTGCGACCTGGGGTCCCAACCCAGAGTCTGTCATCTGGGCCAGGCTAGGCTATTGCCTTCCTCCCAGGACCCCCTCTGGCCTTAGGCAGCGGTGTCACTGGTCCCGGGGACCCCTACCTGGGGCTGGTGGTCTTGAATCCTGCCCCTTCCTCTGTACTCTCCCCCTCAACCCCGCACCCTGATCTGGGGACCCCCTACCTGTGATGTCTGCCAGGACCTCTGTTCCATGGCTCTCTGCTGCCCCTTTCCTGGGCCCCCTCCACAGAGACAAGTCCTGTGAGTTGCTCTGACCCTACAGGGACCCTAGGGAGGGTCAGGCTTGTCCCAGGACCCCCCCCCCACCTGGCTGGGCTCCAATCCCAGCCCAGCATCTGCCCACCGACCCTGCCCAGCTGCCTGGCCTCCTGGCTGGGGAGCAACTTCCTCGCGCCTGGGGAGCAACTGGGACTCTGGGGGCCCTGAGGGGGGAGGGCTCCTCTTTCTGAGCCTCCAAACACAGGACATGGGTTCCCCAGGGCTGGCCCACCAGCTCGCTGCTCTGATGGGGCAGGGCTGGGGCCAGCGGGGAGCTGAGATGACAGGGGTCTCTCAGGGGCTGGGAGTCTCCCGCCCCTGCTTTGCTGTCTCAGTAGCTCCTGCGGCTTCCTAAGGTCTGCAACCCTGAGCAACCCCCACCACCTTGGAGCCTCAGCGTCACCCTCTAGCGTCACAGGGTGGACTGGATAGGGCCCCCTGGCTCTCCCTTCCAGGAGCAGCTCAGGATCCCTGGGTGGGTCAGCCTGGCGCCGCCTCCCCTCCTGACCTGCCTGTGCCAGGGACCCTCTATGTCCCCTGACTGTCTGTGATGCTTTTGCACAGGCTCTGGTCAGTGCTTCAGCACAGACGTCAATTGTGAGGAGGCCCGGCCTCCTGCCCCCCCACCCCTCGGGCTGAGCCCTCTCCACCCCTTTCTGCCCCGCAGGAAAGGCAACGTCCTTGTGTCTGGGTCTCTACCTGCAGCTCTGAAATCTGCTGTTTGGCCTCCCCCCACCGTCCCCTGCAAAGCAGCCTCTGTGCAGACAGGGGTCTGTGCAGTGGCTCTGGCTCCCTCTGCCGGCAGTGCTGGGCCTTTGCATCAGATTCCCCAACTGGACGCCCCGGCCGGTGGGGCTCCCTTGTGTCAGGAGGTGAGTCCCAGCCCCTGATGCTTCCAGCAGCTTATCACCGCTGCAGGGAGCAGGACCTTCTCCAGGGTCCAAGGATGCGGGGCCCTGCGGAGGATCAGGGGGTTGGGCAGGAGCTGGAGTGGGCAGGTGCTTCTCCATTGTGACCGAACCGCCCCTGACTGCTCCCGGGCACCCCTGGCTGCTGTGCGCTCCTCGGCAGGTAGGCGCCACCTGTATGGTCCCGCCAGGTCCCAGCTGAGCTACTCGACTCTCCCCAAGCCCCCTGAGACCCAGCTCTTTTCCCCACTGATTCATGTGATACCTGGAGGGGCCAGATTCCAAGGGCCGGGTTGACGGGTACAGCCAGAGGCCTCTTGTGAGGCAGGAGTCCAGCTTCTATCTCAGCCTCGTCCCCAGGCATAGGGGAGCAACTTGCCTCGTGGGTCCTCGTGAGCCCCCCACCCCGCCTTTCCTGCCCACCCTTGAAAGTCTTGGTGAGCTGCCAGGTGAGACAGAGGCTTCCAGAAGGTGATTCCCCACTGAGGCCCCGCTGGCCCACCAAGGAACTGTGGCGACTCAGTCACAGCCCCTGGAGGTGATTAAAGGTTCCTCTCCAGAGATGAGGAGGAGGGGGAGGGGGGCAAGCTGCCTCAGGGGGAGGGGGCCCTGCCTGCAGCGAGTCTCCGAAAGTGGGAGCCCAGAGCTTGTCCAAGGTTGGCTGCAAGAACGACCCTTGCTCCAGGCTTTGAGGTCTGTCCCTGTCCCTGTGGGGAGAGAGGGGCAGGGTTTGAATAACAAACTTCCTTGAAAGTCTACCTAGGAGGGTTTTTGGATTTTGTTTTTTATTTTTAATGGCCACACCTGCAGCGTATGGAAGATGGAAATGGAAGTTCCCTGCCAGGGACTGAATCCAAGCTGTAGCTGCGTCAGCAGCAGCTCTTTTAACGCACTGTGTCAGGCTGGGGGATTGGACCCACGCCTCTGCCTCGACCCAAGCTGCTGCTGTTGGATTCTTTTTTTTCGTTTTCTTTTTTGTCTTTTTTGGGCCACACCCATGGCATATGGAAATTCCCAGGTGAGGGGTCTAATCGGAGCTGCACCCACTAGCCTACGCCACAGCCACAGCAACCTGGGATCTGAGCCGCCTTTGCAACCTATGCCACAGGTCATGGCAATGCCAGATCGTGAACCCACCGAGCAAGGCCAGGGATCCAACCCGCATCCTCATGGACACGAGTCACGACAGGAACTCCTGCAGTCGGATTCTTAACCCACTGCGCCACAGCAGGAACTCCAGTTTTTATTTCCATTTTAGGAGACTAGAAACTATCATATATAGATATAACTTGCTGTGTCCTTCATAACCATTACCTGTTTGTTTTGTTTTCGGTTTTTGGTTTTTTTCTAGGGCCGCACTCGTGGCACATGGAAGTTCCCAGGCTAGGGGTCTCATCAGAGCTGCAGCTGCCAGCCTATGCCACAGCCACAGCAATGCCAGATCCGAGCCTTGTCTGCGACCTACACCCCAGATCATGGCAATGCCTGGTCCTTAACCCACTGAGCGAGGCCAGGGATCGAACCTGCAACCTCTGGTTTCTAGTCAGATTCAGTTCTGCTGTGCCACGACGGAACTCCCCAAAGTCAGTTCTTACTGCCCCTGACTTTTCTAACTCTGGTATTCCTCGAAAGCCAGTGTTTTTATTTAGCATCGTCTTTTTTCTAGGGGTTCTGCTGTGGCTCAGCAAGTTAAGGATCCAGCATTGTCACTGCAGCAGCTCCGGTCGCTGCTGTGGTGGTGCACTTTCAATTCCTGGCCCCAGGGAACTTCCACATGTCGTGGGCATGCCAAAAAAAAAAAAAAAGTGTCATAATTGTTTTCATATCTCTAATCTAGTTTTTGTTTTTAAATTTATTTATGTCTTTGATCTGATAATCCTACAGACTGAAAAATAGGCTATTTCTGTTGGCTCTTGCTTGTGGGGTGACTTTTTCCTTTATCTGTTCTGTAAATTTGGACCATGAGCTTTATTAGAGAGGATCGTGAGAGGCCCCGACTGAGTGCATTGCTCCAGACTAGTTGGCTTGTATTTTTCCTGGGATCTTTAAGGAATGACTAACCTGGGCTCCTTAATGTTTATTTCTCAGCTTGTTTCCTGAACCTCAAAGGGATGCTCAATTTAAACCCAATCCCAAGTAAATAAATAAATACATATATAAACCCAATCCCCACCCCCCCAGGACTGGGCCTTTATTATACATTTTAGGGAAGATTTTTTATTTTTTGTCCTAGGAAGAGCCCTGGATAGGAAATTGCCTGCCTTTCTTTCTTTCTTTCTTTCTTGTCTTTTTAGGGCTGCACCCGTGGCATATGGAGGTTCCCAGGCTATGGGTCTAATCAGAGCTGTAGCCGCCAGCCTACACCACAGCCACAGCAATGTCAGATCCGAGCCTCGTCTGCGACCTACACCACAGCTCACAGCAATGCCAGATCCTTAACCCACTGAGCAAGGCCAGGATGCCAGTCAGATTCGTTTCCATTGAGCCACAATGGGAACTCCCAAAGTTTTCTTTCTCACGTCCTTTTGCTGATGGTTTGAAAGTTTGGGGGGTGGGGTGGGGAGAAGCTCCCAGGTGGTTGAGCAGGTGAAGGAGCCGGTCCTGTCAGTGCTGCAGCCTGGGTTTGATCCGTGGTTGCAGAATCGAAAATTTTTGAATTCATTCATTCACTGAGGATATGGCCCCTTTAGGGTGTGCACTTTGGGTGGGAGTCTCGGTTGTAACTGGGAACTTTAAGAGGGGCTCCAATCCTGTCTCTCACCTCCATTCCGTCCAGAGCCCTTGATTACCAAGACTGAGATTCCGCAGGGCTGGCAGCTGCTGCTTTGAATTTTGGCAGCTTCCCGGTTGGGGACGCTTCCTCTGCACCCCCCCTGCCCCCTCCCCCCGTGGCAGATGTGCAATGAAGGATTTTGTAATCACTCGTTCAGCATTTCCAGCCTCAGCAGATTCTTTCCAGTCACCTCAACAACTTAACTGCTAAAATAGGAGTAGGCACGTCTGCTCTGCAGAGGCTGCATCCACGCTTGTCTCCACCAGTAGCGGGCTTAGTAGAGCCGGCCCAGCGCCGTGGCGGGAGTTCCAGGGGTCGGCAGAGGTCCTTCGTTTCCTGCCCCAGGAGGCTCATACACTTGTTCTCCACGGATGCTCGCGGCAGCTGCTGCTTTCCCAGCAATGCTGTCCCTCCTTGTGCCTAAAGATACTGAGACCCCAGGTCCTCTCAGCTGGGTCAAGGTGGGAGGTTGGGGTGATTCTGGGCCAAAGGCTCAGAGACAGTTAACGGCGTCCAGGCACCACAGGCTGGGACCTAAGACCAGGCCAGGAGTTTGGGGCGTAGGCACCTGGAAGATGCCCACTGCTACTTCCAGTGCCTGCTGGGGGTGGCCTGGAGGTTTGCAGGGCTGCTCACCACCAGGCAGGTGAGTCCACATGGACTTGGGGATTGAGAACGTCGCCAGTGGAGCCTGCCGAACAGAAGCCGCCTGCTCTCATGCACACATCATCTGTGGCAAGAAGTTTAATGTACATTTTTTTTTTTTGTCCTTTAAAAAAAAATTAGGAGTTCCCATCATGGCTCAGTGGTTAGCGAATCTGACTAGGAACCCTGAGGTTGAGGGTTCGATCCCTGGCCTCGCTCAGTGGGTTAAGGATCCGGCGTTGCTGTGAGCTATGGTGTAGGTTGCAGACGCACCTCGGATCCCAAGTTGCTGTGAGCTGTGGTGTAGGCTGGTGGCTACAGATCCGATTTGATCCCAGCCTGGGAACCTCCATATGCCATGGGTGCGGCCCTAGAAAAGACAAGAAGAAAAAAAAAATAAAGTCCAGTTGACTGACGAGGTCGAATTTTATCTAAATGTTCTTGAGTCTCCCTTGTCGTATCTCTTGAGTGTTTGGGTCTTGGACAAGAGTGACGAGGCAGCCCTTACTGGGCTCGTTCACATCCCTGCACTCCCTCCTTTCGCATGCAAACAGCCTCAACAAGCAATTAGCAAATGTATCTCATTAGTATGCTGAAAAAAATAATATACTAGGATACATTAGGGTTTAATTCAGAAAGTCAAGCATTTATGCAACCACTCAACAAATACGGTCAGTTTCGCTATGGTGCATCATAAGCTTCCTAAAATTCAGGGTACTATGCAAAACTGCACAATTAAAAACACAGGACTCATGGAGTTCCCTGGTTGCCTAGTCGTTAGGGATTTGGCATTGTCACTGCTATGGCGCAGGTTTGATTCCTGGCCCAGGAACTTCTGCATGCCACAACCATGGCCAAAAAATAAATAAAACAAAATAAAATAAGTATCTAGATTTTTTTTGGGGGGGGGGGGGTTTAAGGCTGCACCTTAGGCATATGGAAGTTCCCAGATCAGGAGTCGAATTGAAGCTATAGACACCAGCCTACACTACAGCCACAGCAAGACCCAATCTGAGCCGTGTCTGCAGCTTACACCACAGCTCATGGCAACACTGGATCCTTAACCTACCGAGCGATGCCAGGGATTGAACCCTCATCCTCATGGATACTAGTTGGGTTGGTTACCACTGAGCCATGATGGGAACTCCTAGAATATTTTTTTAAAGATATAACTCATGGGAGTTCCCATCATGGCACAGTGGTTAATGAATCCGACTAGGAACCATGAGGTTTCAGGTTTGATCCCTGGCCTTGCTCAGTGGGTTAAGGATCTGGCGTTGCCATGTACTGTGGTGTAGGTCGCAGATACGGTCGGATCCCGTGTTGCTGTGGCTCTGGCATAGGCCAGTGGCTATGGCTCCGATTAGACCCCTAGCCTGGGAACCTCCATATGCCCTGGGAAGCGGCCCTAGAAAAGGCAAAAAGACAAAAAATAAAAATAAATAAAAATTAAAAAAAGAGCATTGAGAACTATGTCTAGATACTCATGTTGCAACAGAACAAAGGGTGGGGGAAAATATGTAAATGTAATGTATACATGTAAGGATAACTTGATCCCCTTGCTGTACAGTGGGAAAAGAAAAAGAAAAAGAAAAAAAAATGATAGAATTCATGGAGTTCCATTGTGGCTCAGGGGTTAACAAATCTGACTAGGAACCAAGAGGTTGCGGGTTCCATCCCTGGCCTCACTCAGTGGGTTAGGGATCTGGCGTTGCCATGAGCTGTGGTGTAGGTTGCAGGCGCAGGTTGGATCCCGAGTTGCTGTGGCTGTGGTGTAGGTCTGCGGCTACAGCTCCGATTCAACCCCTAGCCTGGGAACCTCCATATGCCACAGGTGTGGCCCTAGAGAAGGCAAAAAGACCAAAAAAAAAAAAATAGAACTTAGGGAAATGGGGTTGGGGTAGGACACTCAAAATACTTCATCAATGAAAGCTTTTTTTTTTTTTTTTTTTGCCATTTCTTGGGCCGCTCCCACGGCACATGGAGGTTCCCAGGCTAGGGGTCGAATCGGAGCTATAGCTACACCACAGCCACAGCAGCTGTGACGCGGGATCCGGGTCACGTCTGCGACCTACACCGCAGCTCACGGCAACGCCGGAACCTTAACCCACTGAGCAAGGCCAGGGATCGAACCCACAACCTCATGGTTCCTAGTCGGATTCGTTAACCACTGCGCCACGATGGGAACTCCGACACATTTTCTTAAAAAAAGGTGAGAACCTCACTTTAAAAAGTTAGCACATTTGTATAAGTTAAATTGTTTTTAAAAATACAAAATACTGTTAAAAATATGATCCTTTATCTGAAAAGGCCTGAGGTTTGCTTGTGGGGGTAGGCAACAGGAGGGTTGAGGCTCACGGGGTCTTGTGAGGTGGTTAGAAAGCTGTAACACCGTGGACGAGGGTGGCTCCTATCACAGAGGTTACGAAGTAGCTGGGAGGAGTTTGAGGTATGTGAGCAGGTGGTGTGTTTTGTGTCTCTACACACGCCAGCTGAGCTGGTGGGGTCTTCTGTGTTCACCCACTATTTCTTATAAACAAAATCACACAAAATGCGAATTTCACATTATGCTCGAATCATTCCCTAATTGTTCAGTGGTGTTGGAGCAAATCCACATTTTCAAAGCAAGCATCATAGCAGAACGGCAGCTATGGAGCGCCTGCTTTGTGGGAGGCGCTGCCCTAGAATGGATGCAGCCTCAGCATATACTGTCTCTGCCCTCGTGGGAGTAGCCAGTGCTGAGGGAACAGCATTCCAAGAGAAAGGCACAGCGAATGTGCTGAGATGGGAGAACAGATTGGCCAAAGGAAGCGGTCACTGCATCTAGAAGGTAGCAAGGAGAAGACTGGTAAGAGAGGGCGAGAAACGGAATAATTCACATTAGGAAATCATCAAATTAATAAAATTAAAGAAAACTCTTATAAATTTATCAGAGACCAAAACCAGAAGGAAAAACCCCAAACCATACCCAAACCAACCGACCAAACAAAACCTCACAGACATTCCCAATAAAAGCCTTAAGTATAACTAAACTAGGACCTCCTCTGATGACAAAGAACATCAGAGAACGAAAGCCTACATCATGTTAATGGTGCCAAGTTCATCGGAAATGAGGAGGGGTGCCAGCTATTACCTTCCTGGCTCAGCACTGCTATTTTTGGAGAGTCTGGCTAAAGCAATAGGATAAGAAAAGGAAATAAACAATACGCTCACCCGTGTTTACAGATAATATGCTGCTAACTGTCCATCCCCGCCACAGTGAGATATTTTCAGACTCTTAGAACTGAGTCAGGAGCTCTCTTCACAGCTCAGTGGTAACAAACCCATGATGTAGTATCCATGAGGACACGGGTTCAACCCCGGCCTTGCTCAGGGTTGTACAATGCAGGCTGTACAAAGCAGAACTTTGGGGTAGAATTCTAAGATACATCACACACCCTTTAGACGCCACTGTAGGACCTTGCTGCTGGTGGTGAGTGAGCCAGGGATGAGCCTTGGCCTGGGGTGGACTAGGATGAGGTGCAGGAGGAAGGTCAACATGCTAGTGGTATTTCGGTGGCATCGAGGCAAAGGTAAAAGGGCTTCAGGGGAGTTTCCTTACGGCTCAGCAGGTTAAGGATCTGGCATTGTCAGTGTTGGGGCACTGGTTAATGATGTGGCATGGGTTTGATTCCTGGTCTAGGAAGTTCCGCCTACCATGGGTGCAGCCTCCCTCCAACTTTTTAATTAAAAAAATAAAAAAGAAGGACTATGGGGCTGGCTGACTTATTAATGACTTTAAAAGCCTCAAATAATAATGATAGGCTCACACCAGCCAATATCATTCAAAGTCAGTCTGGGAATGTCTGGCAGCCTCCTGGCAGCCCTTATCTTCTCCCAAAGGCACAGGGCACAGTATGCTGAAAACCACTCCAGGATTAGTCACATCTCTGAAAAACGTTAGTTTTATTTCTGTGGCTCCCCGCCCCCCCCCCCCCCCCGCCATGTTTAATCTCCTGTTTAACCTACCAGTGGGTGTTTTATGTTAATTAAATAAATGATTTACGTTTTCCATTTCCAGAATCTTTTTTTTCGTTTTTGGGGGAGGGGATCTCTTTCAAATTATTTGACCCTAGTTTATAGCCTCTTGTTTCTTGCTCATATTTTTAGGCTTTTCTTATGTTTTTGTGTGTGTGCGTGTCTTTTTTGTCTTTTTAGGGCTGCACCTGCGGCATATGGAGGTTCCCAGGCTAGGGGTCAAATCAGAGCTACAGCTGCTGGCCTACACCACAGCCACAGCAACGCCGCCGGATCCTTAACCCACTGAGCGAGGCCAGGGATCAAACCCGCAACCTCATGGTTCCTAGTCAGATTCGTTTCCGATGCGCCATGACGGGAACTCCAAGGCTTTTCTTATGTCTTTAAACATGTACACATTCTTATTTTGTCTGCTTGGTAACACAGTATCTGCAGTTTTCTGGATGTGATTTTGGTTGTCTGGTGTGTCCAGTGGCTCTCGCTCAGAGTGATTTTTTTTCCTTCTGTGCTTTGCGACGTTTTTAGACAGTGAGTTGCCTACATTCCCTCAAAATTTACCCACGGGAAGTTGCTGAAACGTGGTTGGAACTTGCATTTCTCCAGAGAATATTTACAGTTTCTAGGTTTGAGGTCTTTAAAATATTAATTTTTTAAAAATTAATTTTCATCTTGTTACGTTGGAGTCAGAGGCTAATTCTTGTAAGATTTCTCTATTTAGAAATCAAGTTGTCTGTTGTGTGTTAAGTGTGTAATGAATATTATACATTAAGGTAGTTCTGTGCCCTGTTTATAAAAAAGCACGTTCTGTGGCTGGCCACAGATGCCAGGATTCAGGATGTCCTCCTGTCACTTAAACTTTATCTCTGAGTCTAAAGCTGCCGGGGAGGCAGGATATTCCGGTTCAGTCAGAATTGGGGCCTTGCCCCCTCCAGGGCTCCCTGGAAGGAAGGAGGTTCCGTGGTACCCCAAGCACAGGGACAGGGAAAGTGTGTTTATCTCCACTTCCAACCTAGACCTGCAGGTCCCCTGAAGTCCTAAGGCACCTGCTGGTCCTGAAACAGACGGTGGGCCGAGTTTACCAGGTGGAGCGTCCCAGGACTTTCGGTCCAGTCCCCTCTGTCGCCCGACACACAGCCTTTCTCCTCTGACATCAAGGAAGAGAAGGGGTTCCCCAGGGGATCAGAGGGTTAAGGATCCAGCATTGTCACTGCTGTGGCTTGGGCCACTGCTGAGGCGCTGGTTTGATCCCTGGCCGGGAAACTTCCACAGGCTGAGGTTGCTGCCAAAAAAAAAGGTGGGGGTGGGGGAGAAAGAAAAGAAAGAATGGCAGGAAGGTTGTGTCGCTGGAGAGTAGAAGCCTGAGAGAGACTGCGGCAGGGGAGTCAGACCTGGGGGAGCCCTATTATAAGTAGGATCACCCCAAAGCCCCGGGGCCCTGGGCTTTCCCGGTTCTTGCCTGCTCCTGGGTGAATGGGAACCGCTTCCATCGTCGCAGCTGGGATGGCGAGTCGTGCGGCCACTGCTCTTAGATGTGGAGGCAGAAGAGGACGCCGAGGAGCGTGGGAGGGGCTGTGATTCTCCAAAGCTCCCCTGGGCCCTGCTCAGTGACAAGCGGCAGGGCATGAGGAAGCCTGGGCACAGCATGGGCGCCGGGAAGCAGGAACTCGGCCCCCTCGGCCTGAAGCTCCGTGGCAGGTCGCCCCTTGCCTGGGGTCCTCCGTGCCTGGAGGGGGGCTCCGGCGGCGCAGCCCTGCCAGGCCTGACCTTGAGCGAGGCCAGCCTGGCTTCCGGCCACGAGACTGGATCTGAAATGGTGGAGAAATCCTGCTATTTCCCGGTTGACGTGGAAGGCATCAGGTTACCTTCTGGCCCCGCAGACAGAAGGGGCTCTCCTAGGAAGGGGGAGCAGGGAGCGGGGACGGACTGAGGGGCGCCGGCAGGCCGTCGGCGGGATACCTGGGACAGGAGCTGAGCCTGGGCAGCTCGAGGGGAGGCCTGGGGCGCGGGGCTGGTGGGGAAGGAGGGCTGGTGCGGGGCCGGGGCAGACGCTGCGGACGCCCACCCCTGCGGGCGCGGGAGCCGCCGCGCGGGCCCCGGCCCCCCCCCCCCCCCGGCCTCCGCGTAGCCCCGCCCCCGCCCCGCCCCTCGCCCCCCGCCCCGCGGCGGCCCCGGCAGCCCGGCCCCCGCCTCCGCGCGCCATTCCTCCGCGTCCTCCGGCAGCGCGTCCCGCCTGCCGCGCCTCGGCCATGGCGGGCCTGGGGCCGCGACCCGCCAAGGGCTACCGGGTGGTGCTGCTCGGGAGCGTGGCCGTGGGCAAGACGGCCCTCGCCACGCAGTTCGCCTGCGGCAGATTCCCCGAGCAGTGTGAGCCGTCGGTGGAGGAGCTCTTCAGCAAAGTGATCGAGGTGAACGCGGCGCCCGCCCTGCTGGAGATCGTGGACACCGTGGGCGCCGAGCACCTGGTCACCCTCAAGGACCTGTACATCAAGAACAGCGACGGCTTCGTGGTGCTCTACAGCGTGTGCAGCGAGGCCTCGTTCGAGGCCGTGCGGCCGCTGCGGGAGCGCATGGGCCGGCTGCGGGGGCCCAAGGCCGTGCCGCTGGTGCTGGTGGGCACCAAGGCCGACCTGGACGCCCAGCGCCAGGTGCTGACGGCGCAGGGCCGCGCGCTGGCCCGCGAGTGGCGGTGCCCGTTCCTGGAGGTCACGGCCAAGAGCAAACTGATGGTGGACCAGGTGTTCACGCAGGTGGTGCGCGAGATGGAGGCCCTGGCCCCGCCCGAGGAGGAGGCTCCGGTCGTCCCCGCGAACGTCCAGGAGACGTGGCCGTCGGAAAGATTCATCGGCTGATGCGCCACGGCTCGCGTTCCGTGCGTCTCTCGCTGTCGTGATTTCTGAAGCTCAGTATTCCGACTCTGCCATTTTCAAGAGTTATCTGGCTGTAAACAAACGGTTACTTCTGTACACGGACTCAAATCCCTGCTTCAAACTGTCCACAGAGCTTCCGAAATATTTGTCGAAAACTTTGCAACCGTATTTACCTTTCGACAGTGCTGGAAGAAGACACCAAAAATCGATTTTTTTTTTTTTTCCCTGTGGGGAAAGAGTACTATGTCTTCAATTGGAATGTGTTACTGGGATTTTCTTTTTATAATTAACACCTTTGAATGTCATCCGACATTTGAAGTTGATTGAGGAACACGAACTCAAGTTTAAGCTTTGGATTCCCTGCGCTCTCATGTGTTCCTTTCTCAGTTACAGGCTTGAACTGCAGTAGTAATATTTTCCTCTGCGCGTATTTCTAAATATAGTTATGACATACGTAGCCTTGGTCTGAAAGGGATATTGTACACCCTGGGAGGGGCAAAATCAACTCTGCTCAGGCAAAGAGCTCAACTCTGCCTTCGGTTTTGTAATTGACATCGAGTTGATTTCTGCAGCTGTAAATTGACTAAAAATAAAATGACTTTAGAAGGTGATAGTTTTTAATCTTTGTCTTTCTAGAACCTAGAGCTACAATTCCATATACTCTATCTCTGCTTTTCAGTTATTTTCCAGGGAAAACGGCCCCATTTGATTTTTGTGGCTTGGAGTCAGCTATGTCCTCTGAATACCTGCCTAGTTTGACACGGGTACTGAAACTGAAACAAAACATGAATCTTTTTGTATAGTTCTTGCATAACAGTACAAGAAGTTTTCCTTGCGCTGGTTTAAAAATATTATTGTTTTATAAATGTAAAGATTGTTCTTTGAGTTGCTTGTGTTTCTTTGCACAAGTTAGTTTTACCTCACCTGCTACGACAGATTTTTTTCAAATTTGGAACCTAATGTAGCCATTTGAACATCCTTGTAGGGAATAAAATAAACAAGAAAGATCTGTGCCTGTGTTCTGAAATAATTTCATTAAAGGAAATTTATAAAGTGATAGTTATTCATGGCTCTGAGAGTTCTTTTTTTATATATTGTACATGATGTTTGAATAGATGAAGGGATTTTAGCACCAAAAATATATTTTAGAACCTAACAGTGCCCAAGAACCAATTGGCCCCGCTGGAGAGGGCTGGGCTGGGACTTCCCGCGTCTTAGATTGCTTTTTCTTTCCCCTGGACGTTGGGGGCAGGTGCGGTTGAGGTGCTTGCTTTTGAAGACTTGAAACCCAGCTGACTCACTCCTCTCTTCTGACCCTCTGTCTTCTGGGGTCACTGCTCTTGGCAGTGTTACCCCACCCCCTCTTCCAGGACCATCATTTCTCTAAAGGGATGTTTTCAACACAGGGAGGAGGGGAGGGGGCTGTCCAGAAAGCTGAGCAGGCAGGAAGCATCTCCTGGCCTCAGCTGTCTGGGTCCAGAGCTGCTGCTTCCTCCCGCTGAGCCAAGACTGTTCCCTGACTGGGTGTGGGCTGTGCAGAAAAAGCATGTGTGTGCATGTGTGTGTGTGTGCGTGTGTGTGTGTGTGTGTGTGTGTGTGTTCGATTGTGCAGCGTCCCCACCCCAGCCTCTAAGACTGGTCCACAAGGACTGCAAGCTGGCCCCCTCGCCCTGCATACCCTGCCTGCCCTGACTTTGACTTCACCTGCCTATGCTGAGGCCTCCGGGGAAGTTTTGTGTCCCCAGATCTCAGGCCCTGGGGATATCAGGCCTCATCCAGGAAAAAATTCACAAAGAGCTTTTCCTCCTTTAGTTTACAAGAAGCATGCCAGACCGCCGCTCAGATCTGAGGGAGCGCCCAAGGGTGTTCCAGGCTGACTGGTCTGCGCAGGAATGGTCAGGCCCATGTGATCAGCTCCTGTGACCCCAGGAATCATGCATGAAGCGGCTTTCTGGTGTATATGCATGTGCACACACCCGCACACTCACACTCATAAAATGAAAGACCTACGCACTGGATTTTCTTTCTCTTCCTGCGTTTCTCATTTCTAACTTACGTATGTTACTTACACGTGGCCTACAGCCCCTGTGGCCTCCAGGGAGACCCACATAACTCTACAGTGACTTTGCAAGTGGCCGGTGTGACTGCTTATCAGGGAGCTGTGGTGCCTGGAAGCACGGCGCCCAGGTGGGGGACTCAAACGGTGGTAGCCGAGCTCGTCAGCTTGCAGGTGGTGGTCAAACCTCAAACCCTTGGCAGTCCCAGACCGGACTGAGGACAGCATGGTGCTGAGCCGAACGGGAACGTGAGATGAGGGACACTCACTACAAGCGGGGGGCGGGGGGGCCTCTGATCCCTCGAATGCCTGCGACTCGGGCACCAGCAGATCCTTTTTTTGCCAACGGTGCTGTGATTTCAGTTTGTTCTATGGAGATTGCTGAGGGTGCAGAGAGTTCTTTTGGAGGCTTTTAAGTAACATTTGATTTCCTCCTCTGTGAAATGCCTGCTCTTTTTTTTTTTTTTTTTCCCCTCTCACTTGCAGCAAGTGGAAGTTTCCGGCTCAGGGACTGAACTCATGCCACAGCAGTGACCCAAGCCATTGCAGTGACAATGCCAGATCTTTAAATCACTGCACCACAAGGGAACTCCTAAATGCTCTTTTACCCACTTTTTTTTTGTCTTTTGTCTTTTTAGGGCCATACCTGCGGCACATGGAGGTTCCCAGGCTAGGGACTGAATCGGAGCTAGAGCTGAGGGCTATGCCACAGCCATGGCAACACCAGCCACATCTGCAACTTATCCCCCAGCTCATAGTAGTGCAGGATCCTTAACCCACTGAGTGAGGCCAGGGATCAAACCTGCATCCTCATGGATACTAGTTGGGTTCTTAACCCACCGAGCCACAGTGGGAACTCTTCCACCATTAAGTTTTAAGATACTTTGTTACATGGCACATGGGGTGCTGACACACAAATATAAAAAATTACAGGAGTTGGAGTTCCCGTCGTGGCGCAGTGGTTAACGAATCCGACTAGGAACCATGAGGTTGCGGGTTCGGTCCCTGCCCTTGCTCAGTGGGTTAACGATCTGGCGTTGCCGTGAGCTGTGGTGTAGGTTGCAGACGCGGCTCGGATCCCGTGTTGCTGTGGCTCTGGAGTAGGCCGGTGGCTACAGCTCCGATTGGACCCCTAGCCTGGGAACCTCCATATGCCGTGGGAGCGGCCCAAGAAATAGCAACAACAACAACAACAAAGACAAAAAAGACAAAAAAAAAAATTACAGGAGTGGCTTTGGAACCAGGCTGTGGGCGGAGGCCAGAAGGATTCTGAGGCATGTTCGATAAAGGCGAATAACCTTGGGCAGACCGTTAGTGGAAAGCTGGACTCTGACGATGCTGCCAGTGAGGATTCAAAAGGATGTGAAGAACAGGGGTTCTGGAGTTCCCGTCATGGCTCAGTGGTTAACAAATCCGACTAGGAACCAAGAGGTTGCGAGTTCGATCCCTGGCCTCGCTCAGTGGGTTAAGGATCCGGCGTTGCCGTGAGCTGTGGTGTAGGTCGCAGACATGACACAGATCCCTCATTGCTGTGGCTGTGGTGTAGGCTGGCGGCTACAGCTCTGATTAGACTCCTAGCCTGGGAACCTCCACATGCTGCAGATGCAGCCCTAGAAAAGACAAAAAGACAAAAAAAAAAGAAAAGAAAGAAAGAACAGGGGTTCTTGTTATGTAATGGCAGAGATCTTACCAACCACGCCAAACCTGTGGTTAGATGGAAAGCCCCAAATGTGCCTATTAAAAGTCCTGATCTAGAAAGAAAGAAAGTCCTGAACTAGCTAGTAGATTCCCAAGCAAAGTACAGAAAGTGCTGTCTGGTTTCTCCTTGTTGCTCATAGTAAGATGTGAGAAAAGAGAAAAAGAACTGGTAAACAAAAAGAAACAAGTACTTGATGGTTTGGAAAATTATCAATTTTTCCAAATGGTAAAAGAGACTAAAATTAAGAAATGACTTCCAAGTGGATTTCAAATCCAGAAGAACTGGTCTAAAAATGAAGCCAAGGGTATGACTGTAAACTATTTTCTTAAAGACCTCAGAAATATTAAAGTTGATACCCCAGAGTACTGTTCAGTCACCCAACAGGTCTCTTAGAAAGTTTTTTGGTTTTTTTTTTGTGTGTGTGCTTTATACAGCCGCACCTGCGGCATTTGGAAGTTCCCAGGCTAGGGGTCATATCGGAGCTACAGCTACCAGCCTACACCACAGCCACAGCCACACAGGATCTGAGCCACATCTGTGACGTACATCATAGCTTACGGCAATGCCGGATCCTTAACCCACTGAGCGAGGCCAGGGATCGAACCCACAACCTCATGGTTCCCAGTCAGATTCATTTCCACTGCGCCATGATGGGAATTCCTCTTTAAAAGACTCATGTGAGCCCACAAACCCTCAATCAAACAACAGGGCAGCAAAGCAGCCTAGATGTTGTTTCTCAGCTCAGTAGGAGCACAAGGTACAGCAGGGCTTATCTCAAAGATATTTGTGAGTGTTTCTTTTCTCCGATGGAGTGAACACAATTCTCAAACAGACTTGTGGGTGTATCTTTTCTCTTATGGAGGTAGCCTCAAAACATAGGCGATCCACAAAATTTTTGAAAGAATTAGATCAGCAAAAGCAGCTTGGACTGGCAAAGACAGAGCAGTTCAAAATGAAAGGAGACTTTAAAATCACCCCCACTCCTGCTCCTGCTGCCCAAAATTGTACTAGAAGGAAACAGGCTGGGAAAACTACTTGGTTGCAAACATGTGCTATCTTTCATTTAAAAAAATTTTTTTTTTGCACCCTATGATAGTTAATTTTATTTGTTCAAGGAAAAATAAGAATTTTTTAAAAAATAAAAGGATGACTCAGAGGGCAAAATAAAGAGCTCAGAACAGAGCCCAAAGCAATGAGGGGTTATTTTCAGGACTTAAGACCTAACTGAAGAATTTCTTGGCTGGGCTTCAGCTGCTATGGACTAGTGACTTTTGCATTTCCCATCCTCCCCCTTTTTTGAGCAGTCACCCTCCGCCAGTTGCACCACTGTACACTGGGGGGACTGGGGCAAGGGAAAGGCAAATAACCTGTCAGTTTTGTGATCTACAGACCAAGACAAACTGTAACTGAGGAGCTATTTGCTTAAAGAACTACACTAGGAGTTTCTGGCGTGGCACAGCAGAAACGAATCCGACTAGGAACCATGAGGTGGCAGGTTCGATCCCTGGCCTTGCTCAGTGGGTTGAGGGTCTGGCGTTGCCGTGAGCTGTGGTATGGGTTGCAGACATGGCTCGGATCTGGCATTGCTGTGGCTCTGGCGCAGGCTGGCGGCTACAGCTCCAACTAGACCCCTAGCCTGGGAACCTCCACGTGCCGCACATGCGGCCCTGAAAAAAAAAAAGACAAAAAGACAAAAAAAAAAGAATTATTCACTAGATATTAGGAAACTGAGAAGCTGGAGCTCCTGTTATGGCACAGCAGAAAAGAATTCGACTAGTATCCATGAGGATGCGGTCCGATCCTTGGCCCTGTTCAGTGAGTTAAGGATCTGGCATTGCCATGAGCTGTGGTGTAAGCCGGCAGTTGCAACTCAGATTCAACCCCTGGCCGGGGAACTTCCATATGCCGCAGGTGGGGCCCTAAAAAAAGAAGGAAAAGAGAGAAGAAAAAAGAAATAGAAAACTGAAAAAGCAAAGAGGCGGTGAGAAAGTATCTCAGAAGTGGTCCTTTAGGAAGCAGAGACAACGCCTAGAACAAAGCAAGAGGCCAAGATTATAAAACCTAAAAACTTAGAGAAAGGATCCTGTGGAGCCAGACCTCTGAGAGGTTTGTGCTGATGCCTCAACGGCTGGACCAGAGCTGAGGTCAACGCCTCTGAGGACAGGGCACGGGCGCGCCGGTGCGGGGGTGCTCCTGAGGAGGTGCAATGAGGCTGGTTCTAGACCTGCGGGGAGACTGCAAACTGGAACCCACTGCCGCTACTGCAATCGCCTCCCGCACTCATGGTGCAGCAGCACCGCCTCTCTGGCAAACGGAAAGGTACACGTTCATTTTCCCGCCTCCAGCCTTTCCACTGCCGCCTTGGGGGAGATTCTAACGGGCAGCTCGCTGGCAAAGGAGAAACATGGTTGGCAGAGAAATTGCCTCAGCATCAGAGAGCAGAGTGGGGGAGTTCCCGTTGTGGTGCAGCGGTTAATGAACCCAACTAGGATCCAGGAGGATGCAGGTTCGATCCCCGGCCTCACTTAGCGGGTTAAGGATCCGGCGTTGCCGTGAGCTGTGGTGTAGGTCACGGACGCGCCTCGGATCTGGCGTTGCTGTGGCTGTGGTGTAGGCCGGTGGCTACAGCTCAGATTCAACCCCTAGCCTGGGAATCTCCATATGCCTCAGGTGTGGCACTAAAAAGCAAAAAAAAAAAACCCAAAAAAACCCAAAAAACCCCAAACCAATCCCCCCCCAAAAAAAACCAGGATTGTAGTCATTTTGAAATCAGGACGTGTGTCTTCCAGCTTTGTCACTGTTTTTGAGGTTGCTTAGGCTGTTTACAATCCCTTGACACTCCATAAATTTTAGCGTGGGTTTTTCTGTTTCTGAACACATGCAATTGAAATTTTCATAGGGATTGCGCTGACTTTATAGATTGCTCCATGTCGTGTGGACCTGTTAAAAACATGAGGTCTTCCAATCCATGAACAGGGAGTGCGTTTGCATTTTTTTCAACACTGTATTGGCTTCTCTGCACAGGTCTTTCACCTCCTTGGTTAAGTTTATTCCTAGTTTTTTATTCTTTTTGATGGTGTCCTAAGCGGACTTGTTTTCTGAATTTCCCTTTTGGATTGCGCATTGTTGGCGTATAGAAACGCAAGTGACTTTGTGGTTTGGCTTTGTATCCTATCACCTTGCCGACTTTATTCTAATAGTTTGTGTTGTCTTTTTTCTTTTGTGGACTCTTTAGGGTTTTCTGCGTATCAGATGGTGGGAACAGAGACACTGTCGCGTCTCCCTTTCCCATGTGGGTGCCTTTGACTTATTTTACTTGCCCTCATTGCTCTGGCCAGGATTTCCAGTGTAATGCTGAGCAGAAGTGGTGAAAGCAGACATCCTGATCTCAGAGGAAGAGCTTTCAGTCTCTCCCCACCGGGTACGATGTTCGCTGGGTGCTTCCTCATACACAGCTTCTATTACCGTTAAGTCGTTCCCTCTAATCCCACTGTATCTTACCATCAAAGGGCATACGAGGTGTTTTTCTGTTAAGTTCCAGGCCAGAGGCTGAATTGGAGCTGCAGCTGCAGCTGCAGGCCTACGCCACAGCCACAGCAACACTAGATCTGAGCCACATCTGGGACCTATGCTGCCGCTTGTAGAAACACCAGATCCTTAACCCACTGAGTAAGGATGGGAATTGAACCTGCATCCTTACAGATGCTATGTCAGGTTCTTAACCTGCTGAATGACAATGCGACCTCCAAACGGGCATGAATTTTGTCAAATGATTTTTTTTTGCATTACTCGAGCTGCTTGTTCTCTCCTCTTCACTCTGTTAATGTCATGTACCTTGACCAATTTTTGTATGTTGAACCATTCTTACATCCCATGAATAAATTCCTGGCCTGGGGCGCAGTCAGCCAAAACAAACAAACACAAGCAAACAAACACTCCCCCCCTCTTAGCTATTATTAGTGATGACTGCTTCTTTAGCAGTTATAACCTTCCCTCCTTATAGATAAGAGTTACTGGGACAGTTAATGATGTAATTTCCCAACTTCCTGACAGCACCTAATCCAGAGCAAAGCCCTGCTTATGACTAAACTTTCCCGGAAATCACCTCGTACAAGCCCCGATCCAAATGCCTTCGAACACCTTCTTACCGAGACACCCCGTGGCTCCCAGGCAGTGTGTTCCTCTCACTGCAATGGGCAGCAAAGTAACCTTGTTCAGTGCCACGTGGGCTCCTCTGGTCTTTAGCTGGAGGCATCGACACCACTCAGGCCTTGCATGTGATGGCAAGGCCATGGTCATTTCTGGCAGCAAAGCCTGTGGCAGTCAGACTGCAGGAAGCAGACCTACTGCTTCGGAGCGGTTCAACTCTGACTGCCACTGGGGTTGTGAGTTTGCAAAACATCCAGAGTTTCTCTCCCAGGTTCTGGCAGCCAAATAGAGATGCTTCTGCTGCTACTGCCGCTGCTGTCCCTACCTCCCAGCACCAAGGCAGCTGAGGGGAGACAGCAGAATCTGCTCAGAAAGTCCCCACCCCTTCAAGGCCTTGTTTGTCAGCAGCAAAGAACAAAAGAGCAGCAGGGACATGGCCTTCCCCCCTTCCCACTTTCAAACCTCCTGGAAGAATACGCAGTTGGTGGACTCCATGTAAACCTGGGAACAGGCAGGGGAACAGGCAGCGGCATAGCAATTCCCCCCGAACGGTGGCCTCCAGCAACTGCACTACCCACTTCCAGATTTCTCTTTCTTGCTTTTTCGTTTTGTTTTTTTTAATCATACTTTTGTGTTTAACCCCACTAGTTCCGGAATGACTGGCGCAGGGAGGAGCCGGGTCTCCCGGGGTCGGGGACTCTCGCTGGGGACCGACAGCACGAGCCCAGCCACCAACAGCGGCAGAAGGACTGCTGGGGCTCCCTCGGAAAGGCGGACCTGTCCCGACCTGTCCGGGGAGGGGGCTGGTGGGCAGCGTGGGGCCAGCGGTGGGGTGGCTTCAGGTGAAATGGGGCCGACGCAGCCGCGGGCGGGGCGCTGGGGGACATTCCTGAGGGCGGGGGCGGGTCCCATGGCGCGCCCGGCTGACCACGCCTCCCGCCCGGCTGGCCACGCCTCCCGCCCGGCTGGCCACGCCTCCCGCCCGGCTGGCCTCGCCTCCTGCCCGCGGGATCGCCCAGGGGCTGCAGAGAAACAGCTCTAGCGGAAGCCTGGCGCATTTTCCCGGATCCCGGTTGGCCGGGCTGAGAGGCCGGGACGCAGGAAGAGAGGCCACCCGGGAGCCGGGGAGCGGGCGGGGCCACGAGGGGCCCCGCGGACGCTGGTCCCCACGGGTGTTTGCGCTACGCCAGCGGAGGGGACAGCTTTGGGACGAAGACGCACTCGGGTGGCGGGGAAGGGCGGCGGATGTCGGTGCCTCCGCGGTGACTTGGAGGGAGGGGTGTGTCCACAGGACACTTTCTCGACGTGTAAGGTGACACCACCGGCGGCGGGCAGGGCAGGAGAGCGGCGGCGCACCCTGCGTGGGAGGAGGGCTTTGGCTTTTCAGCTGCTCAGAGGGAGGGCGCAGAGCCCGCCCGGCCTGGGGCTAAGACTTGAGCTGCTGCTTTGGTTTTGAGGGGGATGGTAAGGTAAAAGCCATCGCCTTATTTAAATCTTATATGAACTACTAATAGAGCTTTTTCCTTGACAAAGTTATCTAGTTGTTGGAGATCAAGAACGGTTATGAGTTTTGCTTGGGGTTTATCTGGAAGCACGTGGCCCGTACCCCTAGTGAAGTAGAGGCATCGAAAATCAACACAAACGGAAACTTTTAAAAACAAGCTAAAAAGAAATCCTTGTAGAATTACAGAAGGTAAAAACTTTTAGAAAAGAGTTGCCCATATACCACTTTCAAAACCTAAGAGGACTTATATTCGATGGGTTTTCTGTCCCAATGCTGGTGCTACTTTTAAAATATTCAAGCTCCCTTTGTGGCTCCGCAGGTTACCAACCTGACTAGTATCCATGAGGACGGGGGTTCGATCCCTGGCCTCGCTCGGTGGGTTAAGGATCCCCCTTGCCATGAGCTGCAGTGTGTGAGTGGCAAACGTGGCCGGCTCTGGTGTGGCTGTGGCTGAGACTCTCAGCCGCAGCTCTGATTTGATCCCTAGCCTGGGAACTTACATGAACCGTGAGTTTGGCCCTTAAGATAAAATAAAATAGGGAGTTCTCGTGGCACAGCAGAAATGAGTCCGACTAGGAACCATGAGGTTGCGGGTTCAATCCCTGGCCTCGCTCAGTGGGTTAAAGATCCAGCTTTGCTCTGAGCCATGGTGTAGGTTGCAGACACTGCTCAGATTTGGCGTTGCTGTGGCTGTGGTACAGCTACAGCTGTATCTCCGATTAGACCCCTAGCCTGGAACTTCCATATGCCTAAAAAGAAAAAATAGTAATAATAAAATAAAATATTCAAGAACTAAAAAGAAAAAATAGTAATAATAAAATAAAATATTCAAGAACTCAGGCCTAATGGAGCAATGTGCTAAACACCTTTTAAAATACCTTGGCAAAATTTGGTGTGGCTTCTTTCTCATTATGCTGGTTTTGCCCATCCCAAGAATTCTTGGGAGAAAAGTTAAAAAGTTAATGTATTAACAGCCAGTTAACATAGCTTTAAAATAAAATTTATTCCGCCAAATGTAAAATCACTTTGTACCCAATTAACCAATGCTGACGTCTACTGAAACTGAAAATTACAAAACTGGCAGAAAGAGCTGCGTTCCTGGGTCTGACTATACCGTGAATACCCCGCGACGCATGCCCCTTCGCGAGGCACATTCCTTGGGAGAGCACGGCTACATTTAGAGCCACTGGTCACAGCTGCAGTCAGGGCTGCACGTAAGCTTTCAAACATGTGAGACTGCATGGTATCCGAGCTGACTCTTCGGCCAAATTGTCCCATGAAAGCATTAGTTATAACTCTGAGAGCCTGTTCTGGGTAATATCTGTCCGTGCAGCAGTGTCCTGGTGTGTCCCCCATGACAGGAAACAAAGCATCAGTGCATGAGTGCCGCAGACGGGAAGCCGGTTTGCAAAGATGTTATTCTCCATTTTCACTTTCTTTAAAAGACACCAATTTGGTGATTCTGAGCTCAAGCGTTTACTCATTACAGGTGTGGAATGTGATTAAGAACATTCATTATGTTTTTAAAAACTATCCCTGGCGTCTGGGCCATTATGAAGATCTTAGAAAGCTGACAGGGCGACTGATAAGGACCAGATTTCATACTGGTGCGAACCCCTGAGTGGCCCTGTTCCCCGCTCAGTGATGAAGGTGAAGGTCTAGGCACAGGCCAGGCCTCTACCCAGCCAGCACCAAGGCCCCCACTTGGGGACATTCAAGTGGTGGCACTTGAACCCATTGTCGCTTCCACCTCAGGCTCCGTGCCAGGCTGGTCTCCACCTCCTGCTGCACCTGTGTACACACCTGACCCACCTGGGCCTTGCTCTGTGCTGTGACCTGCAGGCCCCCGCACTGCCCCTAGCAGGTCGGCGTGTGCCCTGCACTGTCAGCACCTGGCTTGGGGTCCACCTAGTCACCCCTTCAACCGCCACCCTGCTGAGGCCTCCGCCACCCCCGTTGCACTGGCCAAGGTCCGGTGGCCCTCCGATGCATTAGGAGCTCATGGAATTGTATACCCTGTTAAACTACCATTCACGAATGAGGAGAAGATGAAAGTACTTTTAGAGAAACAAAAGCTAAAAGTGTTAGTAACAGACTGTGATGAAACATGCACTTCCGAGTTCCCACTATGGCTCAGCAGGTCCCCCTTGTGGCTCATGGATACCCGACTAGCATCCATGAGGATGCAGGTTTGACCTGTGGCCTTGCTCGGTGGGTTAAGGATCCTGCATTGCCAAGAGCTGTGGTGTAAGTTGCAGATGTGGCTCAGATCCCCAGTTGCTGTGGCCATGGTGTAGGCCGGCGGCCACAGCGCCTATCTGACCCCTAGCCTGGGAATTTCCATATGCTGCAGGTGCGGCCCTAAAAAGCAAAAAAAAAAAAAAAAAAAAAAAAAGATTCAGTTCTCTCCTATGGTTACTGCTCACAGGCACCTGGAAGAAACCATCAGAACTCTTCTGGAGAAAGAGAACAGCCTAAGCTTCAAATTGTTTCTTCAAATGATTTCTCCAATACATAAAAAAAGCCAAGACAAAACAACCCCATCAGGCACATAATGAGAAAAGAAAAGAGACAAGAACAGATCCTAGAGACCCAATAGATTGGTTTAATCAAACTCGAACTTTTATTCTGTTCAAAAAAGAAAAAAAGTCCAAGCTTAAAAAATTTAGCAGGTAACTGGAAACTGTAAAAGCACATAGCTCTATGAAGAATCAAATGGAAATCCTAGAACCGAGAAATGGAAAAACGGAAAACCAGTTGACAAGTTAACTGCAGATTAGACACAGCTCAAGAGAAAAATAATGAACTGAGAGGTTTCAGAGTAAATTGTTCAGAGTAGATTTTTGTTTGTTTGTTTTTAGGGCCGTACCCATATCATATGGAAGTTCCCAGGCTAGGGGTTGAATCGGAGCTACAGCTGCTGGCCTACACCACAGCCACAGCAACACAGGATCCAAGCCATGTCTGCGACCTACACTGCAGCCCCTGGCAACGCCAGATCCGTAACCCACTGAGGGAGGCCAGGGATGGAACCCACAACCTCATGGTTGCTAGTCAGATTCATTTCCGCTGTGCCACGATGGGAAGTCCCAGAATAGATTTTTTTGAAGCACTAAGTAGAGAGAGGAGAGGTGAGGCTGTCTCAGGCAGGTGTAATTGGAGTTCCCAAAGAAGACTGAGATGGGGCCAGAGGAAAAACACATTAAGAGCTAATGGCTAAAAATTTCGAAAGTGGGTGAATGGCAACATACACAGACAAAACTACAGATTTCAGCAGAGTAAAGAAAAAGAACCTACACATAAGATTCATCACAATGAAACCACAGAACACCACAGACAATGTGAGATCTGAAAGCAGTCAGAGGGTAGTAATTAGACTACTAACTAGACAGTGAAATTCAGAAGCCAGTAGAAGATCTCCTTAGCGTATTGAAACGAAGCATTGCCAACCTAGTTATCTTTCAATACCTTTCAAAAGTGAGGACCAGATAAAAACATTTTCATCAGAGAAAAGAATTGACACTGCAAAGTCACACTAAAGGAAATTCTAAAGCAAAGTCAGATACAAAAAGAATCAAAGAGCAAAGAAAGTGATTAATATGTGGGAGAATCTTTGGAGCTCCTGCTGTGGCTCAGCAGGTAAGAAACCCGACGAGCATCCGTGAGGATGTGGGTTTGATCCCTGGCTCCTCTCAGTTGGTTAAAGATCTGGCGTTGCCATGAGCTGTGCTGTAGATCACGGACACAGTTTGGATCTGGCATGGCTGTGGCTGTGGCTGTGGTGGAGGACAACAGCTACAGCTCCGATTGGACCCCTAGCGTGGGAACCTCCCTATGCCGCAAGGTGCAGCCCTAGAACGCAGAAGGAAATGTGGGAAATCTAAATGAAGGTCGCGTACATAAACGGCAACAATTTTACAGTATTTTGGAGTCAAAAGCAAGATCGAATTAAAGCCACAACAATAACAGTTTAGAGGAAGGATGTGAAATTAATCCTTCACAGGATTTTCCGTTCTGAAAATCCTTCTTTCTAGGAAGATAGAAAGCAGAGTCCCCGAGGCCAGTGACACCACTGCCTAAGGCCAGAGGGGGCCTGGAGGAACCCCCGGGAGGAAGGCGACAGCCCAGCCCGGCCCAGATGACAGACTCTGGGCTGGGACCCCAGGTCGCAGACTCAGTCCCCTGCAGGGCCAGCCCCCAGCAGAGGAGCACAGCCCGTGAGCTGGGCGCCCATGGTCCCCAACGTCAGAGCTGAACCTGAAACACAGGGGTCCACCAGTCAGGAGGCCACATGCTCTGGAAGTTCCCAGAAGAGCCCCGGTGCCTTCCACGCCCTTGACCCTGAGGGAGGAGGCGCCCTCCCAGCACAGCCCAGTAGAGGCGGACGTCTCAGCCCTCAGCCCACACCGTGGTCACCCAGCTGCAAGCTCCAGCCTCCAGGATCCTGACCTGCTCGGTTCAGGTGGGACGGACAAGCCTCTGGTTCCCAACCAGCCTCACGTGTGGCCAGAAGGGAGGACCAATGGGGTCCCAGGGAACGAAGGGACGAGCACAAGGGTCTCCCAGCCCTGCCGGGGGTGGGGTCAGAGAGCTCAGGCCAGCAGGGTGCTTGTGCCCGAGGGAGGGGATGGGCTTCAGGAAGTCAGCTAAGCTCACCTGGGCAGTGGCAGAACACACGAGGTTCCACTGTAATCCACAGCCCTGGCCAGCCCCACAGCAAGGGGAGAGTTTAGGAAGCCGGAGCTGGCCTCCAGCCCAAGAAGGAAGAGCCCCTCCTGCCTCAGGAGCCACCCCCCCCCCACTGGCCCCCAGCCTGTGTGCAGCACCTGACTCCAGGCTTGGCTTCTGGGGAGAAGACGCCCCCAGACTCGAATCCTCCCTGGGCCCAGTGCACCCTCTGCTGGCCTCAGGGCTGGGAGACAGCAGGATGGGGTAGAGGGAACCCCCCACACAGTGGCTTCTGAAGGACAAGGTCAGAGACCCACTGGGGTGGCCAGGGAGGGTCAGAAATGGGGGTGGGCGGCTTGTCCTGGGCTCACAGATTGCTGGCCGGGCCTCTGGGGGGGGGTCTCTGGCTGGGAGGGGGCTCCAGCCCCATGCTCTGGGATGTTGAGGCTCAGATGTCCTTTACATCTGAGAAGTGGGTACCCCAGGAGGCAGTGGCTGGGGGCCCGGTGCACCCCCAGCACAAAACAGAGCTGAGCCCACCCAGGGGTGGTCAGGGAGCCCGCCCCGCCTCTGGGGAGCCCTGTGCCCCTGAATCCAGCCCCCCCAAGGCCAGGCTTGGGTCCCAGTGAGGGTGGCGCTCACCTCCTGGCCTGAGTGAGCCCAGCTGTGAGGCCCAGGGGTGGGGGTGGGGGTGCTGGATAGTGGGGAGCGGGGGGGGGGGGGGGGGGCGGATCTCTCTCCTCTGCTGGACAGAGGGCTGGTAGTTGTGTGTTGGGAGAGGGGCTGGAGTTAGCTGGCGGGAGGGGCATCCTGTGTCTTTGGACCCAAAGTGGTGCCCTCCCCACCCAGGTGAGAGTCCTCCTGGGGGAAGGACAGAGGCTGACCCTGAGCAGGGAGGGACCAGGCTGTGGCTATAGACAAAGCCTGCTGGGGTGGGGGGCAGGGGGACAACGACAGTTACAGGCTGATGGAGGAGGGGGTGCTGAGTGACAGGACTTGGGAGGACAATCCGGCACGTCCCACCAGCCTCAGGCCTCCCAGGAGTCCTTAGTATCTGTGGAGCCCCAGGCCCAGGACAGTTACGTGGGGCCAGAGGACGCTGTGCCGGCCAGGCTTGTCCTTCCAGCCCAAGACAGGAGGGGCAGGGCCAGCACAGAGTCGCTCTGGCCCCCGCTTCCCAGGACCCTCCCCAGGGAACCTCCATGAACACCTGTGTGGCCTGCCCGCCCCCAGTTACAAGTCCCAAGAAGTAGAAATCAAATAGAGAGTATTCTATGATATCGTGCAATAAAAGCAGAAGATAAAAACAAGTCGAAAAAAAAAAAGACCCTTCCACCTAGAAATTTAAATTCAAAAACTCTTCAGCATGTATAGGATCAAAAAGAAAAGGTAAACCTAAATTGCAGAATTAAGAATATATATATATATATATAAAAGTACTATATATCTGAGCCTATGGGACCAGCTAAAACCATGTTGGGTTTTTTGTTGTTTGATTTTTTGCAGCATGTGAAAGTTCCCAGCCTAGGGGTCAAATCGGAGCTGCAGCCTCTGGCCTTCGTCTCAGCCACAGCAATGCAGGATCCCAGCCAAGTGGGTGACCTACCCCAGAGCTCACGGCAACGCCGGATCACTTAACCCACGGGGCGAGGCCAGGGATCGAACCTGCGTCCTCTGGGATACTAGTCAGATTCATTTCCACTGCCCACAACGGGAACTCCCACGTTTAAATTCTAAATTCTTAAACAAGAATTTAACTGGTCTCAGCCCACAAACACAGTCGTACAAGAGTTACTCTGTTTTGTAGAAGGAGGAGGAGGACGAGGAGGAGGAAAGATCAAGAACGACTTGACTGCAGGCAGCTTCTGCTTCTGTGTCTGAAAAGTTGACTAGAGCTCTGTTCGCTGCAGCATCACTCACAAGAGCCAACAGGTGACAGCACCCCAACGGCCCCAGCAGAGGTGAACGGATAAAGAAAATACGGCGAAAGGAAAACCGTTCCTCGCCCCACCGCCCTTCTGACACCAAAGGTGTGCTTTTCTACACCAGGCAAATCGCCACATTTAGGCCAACGCCGGCTCCGTGGCAATTCGTCACTGCAGCTACAGGAAACGAAGACGGACACAGGGACACAGACTCTTCCTGTTCCCAGGGATATCTCCTGCCCCCTCACCTCCCCGCACATCCCTGAGACGCCGAGGAAGCCCCAGTCGCTGCCCGGTCCACCAGCCTTGCTGACCCCCGGGCGTTCCTGTCCGTGCTAGAGCTCCCTCCATCTCTCAGTTTGAGACGTTGCAAATATCTTCCCCCATTCTCTTAGCTCTCTCTAAGGTGTCTGCCGTGTCCACGGACAAAAAGTCGGAGTCACGATGTCATCAAATTTATCATTGCTTCTTGCCGTGTGGATTATGCTTTTGGAGCTTGGTGTACGAAGTCCTTTCCTGGGGTTCCCGCTCTGGCCCAATGGGATGGGCGGCATCTCTGCAGCGGCAGGAGACAGGATGCAGCTTTGACCCCCAGCCTGGCCCAGTGGGTTAGGGGAAACGGCGTCGCCACAGCTGCGGCACAGGTCCGAAAAAGACAAAGGAAAGAAAAGATAAATGTCAATTAAAAAAAGAAGCGGTTCCCATCCAGCTGTTAAATTCTGCCTCTTCTTCTAACTTCATGCTTTTACCTTTTACACTTGGGTTTTATTCTCTGTGGAGTCTGTCCTTATAAATGGGGTTAAGCAAGGACCAGTATATTTTCTGCTGATGGTGGGGCCCCCGGGTGTGGGGTGAGTGCCTCCTCCGCCCGACCCTGGATGACTTTGGGTTGTAGCTTACCTGGGTGCTACTGTCATGATATCAAACTATCCAGGAGTTCCCGTCGTGGCTCAGCAGTTATGAACCCAGCTAGTATCCATAAGGACAGGGTTCGATCCCTGGCCTTGCTCAGTGGGTTAAGGATCCAGCGTTGCCATGAGCTGTGCTGTAGGTCACAGACATGACTCGGATCCTGCGTTGCTGTGGTTGTGGTGTAGGTGGCAGCTGCAGCTCTGGTTTGACCCCTAGACTGGGAATTTCCATATGCCAGGGGTGCTGCCCTAAAAAGACAAAAAAAGAAAAGAACTATCCGAGGGCCAGAGGTGCTCCTGTCACCCAGGTTCCCGGAGTGGGGCGAGCCCCCTCGAGGAAAGTGAGTCATGGGGAGGCGCTCTCGCTGGGTGAGGACCTGCATCTTCCGGATGCCTTGGGCTGCGGCTCATTAGCTCAGTGGCCCTGGGATTGGTCAGCTTGGGGAACCTGGGGAGCCCAGGCTCCAGGTCTCTCCGCTTGGCTGTGCCCTCATGGTGGCGGGTGCTGACCAACCCCTCTGTCATCCTGCAGCTGCCTCCAAAGCCGGGAGGGCACGAGTCCCTTCCGGGACCCTTCCAAGTGGCCCCAAACGTCACTGCCTCCCCTTCCTGCGACATCCTCCTTCTCTTTCTCTGGCCTGAGTCCTGTCATATCCTGCTGCCTGTCTGGGCCTGGAAGAGGCCCCCTCCCGGGGCGGGGGGGTGCTTCTCAGCCTGGCCCTCCTGTCCTGCGGTCCTGTCCTCCCTGCAAGGCTGACACCCACACCGTGAGGTCTCAGTGTGGCATTAAGCCACGGCCAGCCTGCCCTGTCTCTCCACCTGGACCCGTGCGGCCTGTGAGTTTCCTGTTGCTGCTGTGGGACAAATGACCACAAACCCAGCGGCCTGAGCCACCCGGACTGACTATCCTGTAGTTCTGGGGGTCAGAGGTCTGACTGGGGCCTCTCTGGGCTGTGCTCCTTCCCGCGGCTTTGGGAGGGGCTCCGTTTCCAGCTTTCCCGCCTTCCAGAAGCCATCTGCATCCTTGGCTCATGGCCCCCTTGCTCAGAGCGCTTTGCCTACCTCCCTGCCTCCCTCTCCTGCTGCTAAGGACGCTGTGATAACAACGGCTCCGCCCCCTGTGTCCAGGTCATCTGGGCAGCAGCCCAAATTCCACCTGCATCGCTGACTCCCCTTTGCCATGGAGCCACACGGGGCAGGGTGGTGGGGGGGGAGGCGGGTAGGACTATTCCACCAGATCCAAGCCGCATCTGTGAACTATACCACAGCTTGTGGCAACGCCGGATCCTTAAGCCACTCACTGAGGCCAGGGATCGAACCCACGACCTCATGTTTCCTCAGCAGATTTGTTTCTGCTAAGCCACAACGGAAACTCCATTTGCACTGTCCCGTTGGCCATATGAGGGGACATAGTCACAGGTGCGGGGCTTACAGTGCAAATGCCCTAAGGCCCTTCTTCGACTGGCCACAATAAATAGCATCCAGGCCACGCACGGTGGCGCACGGAGGCCATCCCCACCCCTGGTCACAGGTGATGGCACTCCACGGTGGGCAAGGCTATGGTCACTCAACCATTCCCTTCTGCTGGAATTTCATAGGATTTCACCCTGAGTCCTCCTTAAGGCGAGTCCTCTGGAATCCCAAGCACGTTATGTATATTGACTAGTTATTGATTGTATCGTTGGAATAGTTTTAGCAAGTGGCAAATTCCATGCCGGCTCCTAGACCCACAAAACAAGGGTTTGACCCACAAAGCAAGGATAGAAAGAGCCTAAGCAGACACCAATTAAAAATAAGACCAAGTGAGGCTCCTGTCATGGCACAGTGGGTTAAGAATCTGACTGCAGCAGCTCAGGTCACAGCGGAGGTTCGAGTTCAGACCCCAGCCCAGTGCAGTGGATTAAGGACCTGGTGTGGCTGCAGCTGTGGACTAGGTTGCAGTGGTGGCTCAGATTCAGTCCCTGGCCTGGGAACTTCCCTATGCTGCAGGTGCAGTCCTAAAATTTAAAAAGTGAATAAATAGATAAGCCCACGTGCCCAAGGGAGTCCTAGAGATCAGGGCCAGAGATCAAAGACTGGAGCCACACTCTCGTCTCACTCTGGACAGAGACCACCCTGCCGGCGGGTCCCCAACCGTCAACCCCACCTCTTGACACAAAACCCTTCCCCGAAATGTGCGTCGAGTCTGCCCACTTGCTGGTCCGTTCCTACTGCCACTATGAGAAGGGGCTGGCAGGGAGAGGGGGCCAGCAGCAGGGGGGGCCAGCAGCGGGGGGGGGGCCAGGAGAAGGGGGGGCGAGGGGAGGGGGGTGGGCTAGCTCACGGTGCAGATGTGACAGGGGAGCCCCAGTCCGGAGCTCCTCTCTGGCCCATGCGACTCCCTCCCTCCTGGGCTCCCTCAGCGCTGGGCTTCCGTCCACGCTCTTCCCTCACTGGCCTGCTCCTCTTCCGTCTCATCCAAAGCTTCCTCCCTCCCTTCCGGAGGCCTACCCTGCCCCCCAAGACAAGGACAAAGAGCCTGACATGCTCCCCTCGCCCCGACCTTCCCCTCCTCCAGCACCCTCTGCCCAAAGGCCGTCACCGCCTGAGCTCAGGCCCCGGGTCACCACTGCGTACCAGGGCCTGGCATGGCCTTGTGCAATCGGGAGTCCCTGGAGCTCTGGCGGATGAACGAATGCATGAATGAATGAGCCTGTGGTGGGAAGCGCCCCTGACCCTCTGCCTGAGGTGCAGCCTTTGCCCCAGAACACCTTCTGCTGGGGTGGGGGCCGGGCTCCAAGGCCTCTGGTTCTGAAACTCAGCGACTGCCCCAGACCCCGCTCTCCAGAGCAGAGGGCCCCACCCAGCCTTGCCACCCCGCTTCCCTGAAGAAGCAGGCCTGGCACTTCACGGGGGGGGGGGGGGGGGGCTGGCTGGGAGGGAGGGGTCTGCCCCCTTGCAGGTGTCCCCTAGAGCACGCGCCCCGCCCAGAGGCCGGCTGGGGAGCCCCTGGCCCCACGCAGAGCTCCTCCGTCAGCCTCGGGTTCCCTCGCCCGCCTGCCCGCCCGCCCGCCGCGAACCACCCTGCTGGCCGGTGGGGGGAAGGAAAGTGCAGCATTTCTTGTAAGGCGGGACGGGGACAGCTAGCCACAACGGGAGCCCTTCCTTTCATCTTCAAACCTGTCCCCACCGCCACCCCCACCCTCCACCAGGGGGTGTGCTGGCTGGGGCAGGCGGGAGCCTTGCAAACAGTGGGGGGGCCCCAGGCCAGGCACGCAGGGCCTAGTGGGGGCCAGGACGTGCGCACGTGGGAAAGGCCTGAGAAAAGCCCAGTCCTGGGGCGTCTGGGGCCAGTCTGTCCCAGCTGGGCAAGAAAAGACGGTGCCCAGCGATTCCAGCTCAGCTCCCACCGTCAGAGGCCACAGGAACTACCCGTCCCTCCTCGGCCCTAAAGAACAAGGTGGAGGGTCCAGAGGGTGGGACGGACACTCCAGTCTCTGTCCACCCTCTGGCCTGCAGAGGAGCTGCTGTCCACGCCTGCGGAGCCCAGCTGAGGGCCTGCTGCGCACAGACCGTGGCCCCCAGGGTGGCAGCACAGAGTGGCCAGTCACTCCCGCCCCCCCATCAGCATCTGCATGCACCCCCGCTGGCCCCACCCCGGGAAGCCCGCTGCTCTCCTCCTCCACGCCGGCCTTCACTCGGCCTTGACTCCCGGCAGCCAGCGGTGGGGGAGAGGATGGGGCAGAAGGGTGGGGTGTGGCGGCTGGGACCCCAGACTCAGGATGACCAAAGGCAGACGGCCTCCTCTCAGGAAAACACGTGACTATCAGCAGCGTGACGATCCCCTTCCAGCAGCATCGAGTAATGGGGGCCACTGGTTATGCAAACAGAGCTACACAAATAAAAGCACAATATTGACGAGCTTGGTTATGCGGCCCCCTAAATTGGAAGGAAATCAAATCTGAAAGTGATTTTAGCAGAAAATTAGAAAAGATTCAACTCGCCAGATTTTAAAATCTAAGGCCCCCCCCCAAAATTTATGCCAATGTAGCAATGAGTAAAACACACACACACACACACACACACACACACACACACGGAAGATTTATTCAAACCAATTGACCAAAGGAGATGTGAGAAACTGAAATCAAAAGAAGCCAAAGATGGCAGTTCCCATCGTGGCGCAGTGGTTAGCGAATCCGACTAGGAACCTTGAGGTTGCGGGTTCGATCCCTGGCCTTGCTCAGTGGGTTAAGGATCCAGCATTGCTGTGAGCTGTGGTGTAGGTCACAGATGCGGCTTGGATCTGGCGTGGCTGTGGCTGTGGTGTAGGCTGGCAGCTACAGCTCCGATTCGACCCCTAGCCTAGGAACCTCCATATGCCATGGGAGCAGCCCTAGAAAAGTCAAAAAAAAAAAAAAAGTCAAAGATGTAAACATCAGAATTATGACCAGATAACTCAATAATCCCTACTCCTGATTATGCTTCTGAATAATCAAAAAAAAAAGAAGGTAAAGTAGGGAGTTCCTGCTTCGGCCCCGCAGGTTAAGGATCAGGCGTTGTGGCAGGTGCATTGTAGGTCAAAGCTGCAGCTAGGGGTCCATCCCTGGCCCCGGAACTTCCATGTGCCATGGGTATGGCCGGGGGCAGGGAAGAAGGTAGCGTATATTCAGCAAATGGCATTTTAAGTCGACAAAGATTGTAGTCCATTTAGAAACTTTTCCATCTAGGCTGGTACTTTGATTTTTCTCGTAGGCTGTGAAGTTAGAAGTCACTGCTCAGGCCCGCTGCTCCCGCACTGTGATCAGTTAAGGGAAGGAGAGATTAACAACCAGCAGGGAAAGGAGTGAGTGGGGTGGAAGGGAAGCAGGTGTGCAGAGGCTCCTGAACAACAGAAGAGGTCCACCGAGAGGAGAGGGTGAGATTCAAAAGGGGGAGACTCGGAGTGGGGGCGAATGGATGCCCCAGGCACCTGGGGCGCTGGGAACCTCTTCGCAGCAGCTGTTGTCACTGTCCACAGCCCTCAGCTATCATCTAACCCTGTCTCGGCCACCCCCAGTGGACTAGAGCCACACCTTCAGGCCACACCCGAGTCCCCCAGCCCCACTTCCCGCAGGCCTGGCACCCTCCCCCATGCTCATCAGCCACACCTCCCAGAAAGGGTTCCAGATACCTGAGGGCCTCTCTACTTCCGTCTGTGGCCTTGGAGTGAGAAGAGGACGCAGCCTGGGGTTGCTGCGGAGGAGAAGGAGAAGCGAGTTATCTGTGCTGCCGGGACATCGCCTGATTCGTTCTCACAGGGTCGCTTCGCGGAGCTCACAGCTGCGTGCCGCCACCTAGTGGCCATGCGTGGAAGTGTCTGTGGACGGTGGCACATTGCCCACGTGGTGGCTCACCTGCTGGCGTCTGCACCCAGGTGAGATCAGAGAGGAACTGGGTGTTCCCCTCAAACCTCTAGGGACTCTCAGCATAGTGGTTACACTTGGGGGCAGCGGACCCCAGCGCAGTGCCGGTGCAGGGTTCTGTTTCCTGATCCCGGCTCTGGTTCCCACAAAGGATCAGAGGGTGCGCCTTCACAGGGCCATACTCGCGCGTGGGTGTGCTTCTCAGCATGTAGATCACACTGCAGTAAAAAGGTCCAAAAGTCACTTTGAAAGTCGGTGGAGCTTCTCTTTCCCCAGACACCAAACTCACAAGCCAAAGGTTCATTTCTCTGCAGGCCCGAAGGGAGCAGCCTTTTATACCCTTAAATTTCCGAGTTTTACCCCAAGGCAGGAATTTATCCCTGCAGCATTAACTCGTTGATCTCCCCCCAGGCCCTCTACCCTCCAGAGGGCCCCAGACAGCGAGGGGTACAAGGCTGAGTTCAGCCCAGACTGTGCCCAAGAGGGGCAGGTGGGGCTGGAGGAAGGGGGGCAGCAGGAGGGAGCCTCCAGGGAGGCGGAGGGGGAGAGTTCTGAACTACAGCAGCAGGGAGAGAAGCATCATCGCCCTAAAAACCGTCACTTTATAGGAGTCCCTAGTGCGGCGCAGCAGAAATGAATCTGACTAGAATCCATGAGGATGCAGGTTAATTCCTGGCCTTGCTCAGTGGGTTAAGGATCCGGCGTAGCTGTGAGCTGTGATGTAGGTTGCAGACTCAGCTCGGATCTAGTATTGCTGTGGCTGTGGTATAGGCCGGCAGCTGTAGCTCCGATTCGACCCCTAGCCTGGGAACCTCCATATGCTGCAGGTACAGCCCTTTAAAAAAAAAAAAAAAAGTCACTTTATAGCTTCCAAAGTGCTTTCAAGTGAATTTCTTCATTGCATCTCTGCAAGTGCTCCTATTTCATTATTCCCAGTCTTTAGATTAGGCCACTAGAGCTAAACCAGTAGTAGAGTCACCAGGACTGGATGCAGAGCTGGAGATGGGAGGTGATCTGGCAGAACTCCTCTCCAGCCAGAGAAGAGCTCAAGCTCAAAGCCATCAAGGCCCGTGGACTGAGGCCTCCCTGCGCCCCCAGCCACTGTGTTACCATCTAAGCACCAGCACCGCCAAAGGCAGAGGCTGAGCCTGCGTCCAAGCCAGTCACAAGGGAAACTGGGGCAAGTCCAGGGCCCCAGAGCCAGTGAGGAAGGGGGCGGGAGCAGCTCGAGACTGAGAGAGCTTCCCGACAGGAGCACTCGCAGTGCTTGGTTTCATTTAGATTCTGATTTTTTTTTTCCTTCTTTCTATCTTTTTGCCTGCCCCGAGGCTTATGGAGCTCCCAGGCCAGGGATCAGATCCAAGCTGCAGTTGCAACCTACCCTGCAGCTATGGCAACACTGAATCTTTAACCCACTGTGCCTGCCTGGGGACTACCCTGCGACCACCCCACGCTCCAGAAACACCGCAGATCCCATTGCACCACAGTGGTAACTCCTAGATCCTGATTTAAATAAATTGACTGTACAGAGATTTTTTTTTTAGGACCGAGCAATTTATTTATTTGTTTGTTTGTTTTTTAGGGCTTCACCTGAGGCACATGGAAATTTCCAGGCTGGGGGTTGGATCAGAGCTGCAGCTGCCGGCCTACACCACAGCCACAGCCACAGCCACACCAGATCTGAGCCGCATCTGTGACCTACACCACAGCTCTCAGCAATGCTGGATCCTTAACCCACTGGTCGAGGCCAGGGATCAAACTCACATCCCCCTGAATCCTAGTCGGGTTTATCAACCGCTGAGCCACAACGGGAACTCCCCGGAAAGAGCAATTTAAATGCGGACTAGATGTTAGATAAGATTCGCCATCCGGGTCCCTTGGACCCAGTCTTCACTGTCTTTAGTTTACTTTTCGAGCAGCTGTAGCAGTTTGTAAGGGTTGATTGCTCGTGACTCTTATTCTGTCTTAGAGACTTTCAGCTCTGGGGGACACGACAGTGGTCCCATGTTCAGGCACGATGACATCACTCCATGTCCAGAGTCCCAGCCCCCAGTGGTTGGCCCCTAAATGCCCCGTCCCCACCGGGGAGCCAGGGTTGTCCGGCAGCCAAGTCCAGACTGGTCCCCTTCACGGTCTCTCCCCGGAGCCTCCCCAGAGATACGAGGCAGCTGTCTAAGCTGAAAGGTCTCCCAGGTAAGTTGGGGCCCACAGGCAGGCCCCCAACTCGTCCTGGCTTTTGCAATAAAAGCCCTGCATCCGGGGAGTTCCCGTCGTGGCGCAGTGGTTAACGAATCCGACCAGGAACCATGAAGTTGCGGGTTCGGTCCCTGCCCTTGCTCAGTGGGTTAAGGATCCGGCGTTGCCGTGAGCTGTGGGGTAGGTCGCAGACGCGGCTTGGATCCTGCGTTGCTGTGGACTCTGGCGTAGGCCAGTGGCTACAGCTCTGATTCGACCCCTAGCCTGGGAACCTCCATGTCGTGGGAGCGGCCCAAGAAATAGCAAAAAGACAAAAAAAAAAAGCCAAATAAAATAAAATAAAATAACTTTAAAAAAAAAAAAAAAAGGAGTTCCCGTCGTGGCGCAGTGGTTAACGAATCCGACTAGGAACCATGAGATTGCGGGTTCGGTCCCTGCCCTTGCTCAGTGGGTTAACGATCCGGCGTTGCCGTGAGCTGTGGTGTAGGTTGCAGACGCGGCTCGGATCCCGCGTTGCTGTGGCTCTGGCGTAGGCCGGTGGCTACAGCTCCGATTCGACCCCTAGCCTGGGAACCTCCATATGCCGCGGGAGCGGCCCAAGAAATAGCAACAACAACAACAACAAAAAGACAAAAGACAAAAGACAAAAAAAAAAAAAAAAAGCCCTGCATCCCAGGCCAAAGGGGCAGCTGGCCCGTCTTAGTCTTTTCAGGGCCTACTCGCCTGTCGTGGTCCTTCCGGCTGCTATAACAGAAATATCTCGGACGGCGTGGCTTCTTAACAGCAGGAATTTATTTCTCACGGCTCTGGAGGCAGATCACAGCGCCGGCAGATTTGCTGTCTAGTGAAGGCCGCTTCCTGCTTCACAGCAGGGTCCTCAGCTGGTGGAAGGGACAAGGAGCTCTCTGGCCTCTTTCATTCCATCCCCCCAAAGGCCTCCTGATACCATCACCCTGGGGTTAGGGTGCAACATATGAATTTCTAAGGGACACAAATATTCTGTCTGTAGCATTGCCCTTCATTTAAACAGCCATGGAGGAGTTCCCGTTGTGGCTCAGCGGGTTAAGAATCCCATGAGGTTGTGGATTCCACCGAGGCCTCTCTCAGTGGGTTAGAGGATCCGGCGTGGCCACAGGCTGCAGTGTAGGTCACAGATGCAGCTCGGATCTGGCGTGGCTGTGGCTGTGGTGTAGGCTGGCTGCTGCCGCTCTGATTCGACCTCTAGCCTCGGAACCTCCGTATGCAACAAGTGTGGCCCTAAAAATAAAAAAAAATAGATGAACAAATAAATAATTTAAAAGTCTGGGCAGTTCTCTTGCGGCTCAGCAGGCTAAGGAGCCAACGTTCTCACTGCATTCACTTGGGTCACTATTGTGGCGTGGGTTCTATCCCTGGTCCAGGAACTTCCATATGCAGCTGAAGCAGCCAAAAGAAAAGTTTGCTGGAGTTCCTGCTGTGGTGCAGCAGGATTGGCGGCATCTTGGGGCTGCTGGGATGCAGGGTCCATTCCTGGCCCAGCACAGTGGGCTAGGGATCTGGTGTTGCCACAGCTGTGGCTTAAGTCGCAACTGCAGCTTGGGTCTGAAGGTCTGATCCTCAGCCCAGGAGCTCCATGTGCCAAAAGAGAGAAGAGACAAAAAGAGAAGTTTGCTCCTACCTTCACTTATTCAACAAATGTTTGTTAAGTTATCCCAAAACGCCAGACTGTTTTCCTTTTTTTTTCCTTGTCTTTTGTCTTTCTAGGGCCTCACCCTCAGCATATGGAGGTTCCCAGGCTAGGGGTTGGATTGGAACTGTAGCCACCAGCCTACACCAGAGCCACAGCCACACCAGATCTGAGCCGCCTCTCTGACCTACACCACAGCTCACGGCAACGCTGGATCCTTAACCCACTGAGCGAGGCCAGGGATCGAACCCCTGTCCTCATGGATCCTAGTCGTGTTCGTTAACCACTGAGCCACAGCAGGAGCTCCACAGACTCTGTTTGCTGGGACCACCATAACGTACCCACAGACTGGGGAGCTCAGACAAGAGAAACATTTTCTCACGGTCCTAGAGCCTGGAAGGTCTCAGGTCAAGGTACTGGCAGGTGCGGTTTCTCCCACGGCCTCTCTCCTCGGCTCTTCTCGCCGAGTCCTCACCCGGTCATCCCTCCATGTCTGTGTCCTCCTCTCCTCTTCCTACAAGGACACCAGTTAGACTGGATCGGGCCACCCTAGTGACCTCTTCTTAACTTGATGACATTTGTCCAGACCCTGTCTCCAAAAATGGTCCCATCCTGAGAAACTAGGGGTTAGGACTTAGTCCTAATTTGGGGTAGACACAGTTCAGCCCATCACGCGGATATTGGAGCTTAAAAAAGACAAAGATACAGTCCCGGGACCCCTCAGAGTCTGGTGGACATGAATACAGCCCAGCCCAGAGCAGAGCCCAAGCCCAGGCCGGACCATCAAGGCAGGAGCGCTGGCTGTGGCCCCGAGGAAGGCTGCACGGGGCCTCACCTCACCCAGAGCTGCTGCAAAGACAGCCCAGACTGGCTCAAACCAACCCTGTGTGCGAGTTTGTGTGTGTGTGTGTGTCCTTGTGTGGGTGGATGTTGTCCAGGCCACAAACCTAAGTCACCTGGGCCACAGGTCCCTTCCACTCCCACCGAGGTCCCCAGGGAAGGCTTCCCCAGAGCCCAGCTGTACCATCTTCCCCAGGGGTCCCCAGTGGCCTCCACACTCAGATCAACGCCCAGAGAGAAAGAAGAACAGGGCAGCACAGGACAGATAGATGTCAAACAAGTGAGCTCATGGCCAAAGCCCTCCTCCGCCCGCCCCCTCCTGCCCCTCCAGAAATCCCCCGCGGTCTGGGCTGCCAACTTCATTCGCCCAATGCTCTTCTTCTAAGCAGCTGGCCCAGATTCTCGGCCTGAATTCGGACGTTTCCCAGGCAGTTCAGGATCAATTAAAACGTTGCTTGAAAGTCAACTCGGGCCACTTGCCCGCGTGGGGACAGTGGTGCCCACACCATCCCGGGGCCGCGAGGCCCAGGCAGCACCCCGGCCAGCTCCTGCGCCTTTGGGCCTCTTCCCCCAAGCTCCGTGCTGACTCACGGATCACTGCAGCGAGACCTGCGTTTTAAACTTTAATTAACCTACATTCTTTCCTAGGCCCTGTGGCCCGATTTTCCATTGTCTCTCCGCTGGGACCTCCGCGGTAGCAGTAGACTCACTTTCCATTTTAACCCCAGTTCCCATCAAACAAGGGCCTGGCCCCCAAAGCAGAGGAGCAGGCAGGAACCAGCGGTGAACGCCTTGGTTGGGGCCCCTCCTCCCCTGGATCACGGAGGTGGGGGGAGGGGCGAGTCCAGGCAGGTGGTAGGCGGGCCGTGTAGACCGGCTCTCGCCCCAGATCCCCAAAGGGCAGCAGCCCAGGGACCCGGCTGCTGAGCTCAGACGTGCACGCTTCCCAGAGCCACCCCCAGCGAGGCCTGGGGCAGCAAGGCCCGGTCCTCGGCTGCAGGCCCTCCGCCAAGCCGCCAGCCCCTCCCTCTCTCGGGCTCAGACCTACATGGCTGCCCCGGCCTCAGTTTCCCTCCCACAGACAGTGCCCGCCCAGAAACATTCACTCCCCTTGCGTCTCAGAAGCCACAGATGAACTCGGAGACGGGCTGCCCCCCCGCTGCCCCGCTGCCTCCTCCAGCCCCGACCCCATCCCTCGCAGCCTGGCCTCCCCACTCCCACCCCCGCCCACAAGCCCTCGTCCACGCAGCGACGGCGCTCACCTCACCCCCAGCCGTGGCCGGGCCCTGCTCTGCTCCGGCCAGACTGGCCTCCATCACTTCGTCCAGCTGATCCCGCCTCCGGAGGGCTTCCCAGACGCGGCCCAGCCCTTAGGGTAAACTGGGCCCCGACCACCCTCACCCCGTGCAGGGTGCCACCCCCCACCCCCACCCCCGGCTCCAGTTCCTCAGGCGGGAGGATCACCTTGGTACAAAAGAAGCAATTTTCTGGGCCGGCTGGTGTCTCTGTCTCCTTCACAAGCGAAGCTCCAGGAGCCAGGAAGGATGCCTGCCTTCAACAAGGAAACGATGGAACAGAGGAAAGAAAAGCTAAGAGACTTCAAACTATCATCCCCTAGGATTTCCAGAAAGAGGAAAATAGAGAGGAGCGAAAGAAATAATAAAATAGAAATTTCCAGGCCTTTCCTGGTGGCTCAGCGGGTTAAGGATCCAGCATTTTCATGGCTGTAGTACAGGTTCAAACCCAGGCCCAGGGACTTCCGCATGCCATAGGCATGGGCAAAAAAAAAAAAAAAAGATGGAGCATGTCATTAGTCATTAAGGAAGGGCAAATTAAGACAACAATGTAGTCCTATTATACACTTATTAGAATGGCTGGAATTGGAATTCCCATTGTAGCTCAGCGGGTTAAGTGTCCATGAGGATGCAGGCTTGACCCCTGGCCCCGCTCAGTGGGTTAAGGATCTGGTGTTGCCATGAGCTGCAGCGTAGGTGAGATGCAACTGCCGGCCTACGCCACAGCCACAGCCACAGCAATGCGGGATCAGAGCCACGTCTGTGACCTATGGAACAGCTCACGGCAACGTCAGATCCCCAACCCAGTGTGAGGCCAGGGATCGAACCCACATCCTCATGGATACTAGTCGGATTCGTCTCTGCTGTGCCCCAATGGAAATTTCCCCCACCCTTTTTTGGAAAGGTTTTAGCTGAGGGTCTTGATGAGCTTGAGTTAGAACAGGGAGCTGTCCTTCAATTCGTGGATGATATTCTAATCACCGGCCCCACCGAGGAGCTTTCCGACATAATGCCATTAACACGTCAAATCTGCCGGCCAAGAGAGCATAAAGTTTCAAAGGAAAAAGCCCAGATCTCCCTCCAGCTGTTAAAATACTTAGGATTTATAGTAGAAAAGGGGTACAGGCCACTATCTAGGGAGAAGAAAGAATTGATTTGCTGGATGGCACCTCCTAGTATGAAAAAAACAGCTCCAGCGTTTCCTGGGCATAGCCAGGCTCTAACATGTATGTATCCCCAGCTTTGGCGTAATTGCTAAGCCCTTGCATGAACAATTAAAAGGGAAGGCCCTTGGGAGTTCCCATTGTGGCTCAGCACGTTAAGAACTCACAAGAGGAGTTCCCGTGGAGGCTCAGTGGTTAATGCATCCGACTAGGAACTGTGAGGTTGCGGGTTTGATCCCTGGCCTCGCTCAGTGGGTTAAGGATCTGGCGTTGCTGTGAGCTGTGGTGTAGGTCATAGACACGGCTTGGATCCTGCATTGCTGTGGCTGTGGTGTAGGCTGGCAGTTACAGCTCCGATTAGGCCCCTAACCTGGGAACCTCCATATGCTGCGGGTGTGGCCTGAGAAAAAGACCAAAAAAAAAAAAAAAAAAAAGAACCCACAAGAGTGTCCTTGAGGATTTGGGTTCAATCCCTGGCCTTGCTTACTAAGTTAAGGATAAAGCATTGCCACAGACTGCAGCGTAGGTCATGGATGCAGCTCAGATCCAGTGTTGCTGTGCCTTTGACATAGGCCAGCAGCTGCACCTCTGATCCCGGAACTGAGAAACCATCTCAGGAGTTAGCTTCACTTCCCCTTCCATCTATAGGTACATAAGGGAGGAGGGGCTGCCCTGGGAGCACCTACACAAAACTGGGACCTCTGACTCAGGTTGTAGCCTGTTTTTCTAAGCAATTGGACCAAACTGCTACAGAATGGCCTCCACGCTTACGGGGGCTAAGCTGCTACTGATGTCAAAACCCAGCCTCTTTTTTGCACCAAGGCCAATTTGAATCTCGGAGACAGAGTTTGATGTCTTGGTCCAGGTTCACAGGTTGGAAAAAGAATTTTCCAGCATAGTGAGGTGAAGAGAAAGAAAAGTTTATTGGAAACAAAAAGTTTGTTGGGATAAGAGATGCTGCTAGTGCAGCAGGATGACCTCCTGAAAACAGGGGAGAGCAGACCCCAAGTGCATGGTCATGTCTGTTTTTATAGCCCAGGGAGAGGAGAGACCTTCCGATACACCTGCTGACCCGCTGATTGGTTGGGGAAAGAGGGGTCTTACAACACACTTGCTGGTTGGTTGGAGGCATATAAGGCCCTATGGGGGGTGAGGAGTGGGCCACATACCTTTCCTGGTAGGGGGTATGAAGGAGTTGGACAGGTTGCTCTAGGTGGGGGGGTGGGGGGGTTAATTAGGGTCTGGTAATTCTTGTCCTGGCCAGAGGCTTAGAGTTTTATCTCCTTGAAGAGGCCTTGAAGTCCCACCTCTGGGGTAAAGCAGAAGAGAAGAGCCTCATTGCTTTGCCAGTCAAAGGCGGCCAGAGTGGGCTCATGCCCTCCAAAAAAAAGTATGTGTCCCAGCCTGGGGAGGTTTGCGAGGATTCTTACAGTCAAGGGTTCAAGAGGCGGAGTTGCCGCCGAGGATCAGGGTGTGTGCAGGGCCTGTAGTCCTTTAATCCGGCCTCAGGGGGTCTCCTGATGAATTTCTACGATTCTCCAGGTTATCAGACGGTCACCTTCTCTCTGGACTGGAGGAAGCTTCATCAAGTAGACATCGTCCATTTGTTGGGGGTTTTAGTTCCGACAGAAGAGCTCAAAGATATCTCTTTGTTGCAGGAAGGGGACCCCTTCCAGGGCTCGAGAACGGGCTCCTGTCTAACACTGGGAGATGAATTGTCCGAGGAGACACCGAGCTGACAAAGCAAGAGACTTTATTGGGAAGGGGCTCCCAGCAGAGAGCGGCAGGGTGAGAGGACCCAGGAGAACCGCCCTGCCACATGGCCTGCCGTCTCCGGGTTTGTGGGAATGGGGGTAGTTTCCGGGTTGTCTCCGGCCAGTCGTCTTGCTCGGCCGTACTTGGTCAGGCTCAGCGTCCTCCTTGGTCCACCTTCCAGCCAAGAGGGATCCCAGCACCAAGGATCCTGGGACACTGGGGGGCTCCTCCCTCCGTCAGCCCCTCCCACCTCCTCGAGACATCCTTGGTCAGTGGGCAGGGCAGCACCTGTTCCTGCCAGGGGCTCCTGCTCTGAGACAACTCCCGCCAGCAGCTGTCGCCGCGCGTGGCCAAGGTGGACAGTTTCGGTCAATGGTCCACTAAGAGCCTGAAGAGGAACCAGGCGCGGCCCCAGGCTGCACTATTGTTCCTTGACTGCTGCCCCCTTGTCCCCGCATCCCCTCCCTTCCCTGACGAGCACCTGTTTGAAGCTGCCCTTTGGAACTCAGGGAAGGTCGTGGAGGCTGGATGAGGCCTAGTAACTACAAACAAAAATAAGGGACACAGAAAGGCTCTGTGCCCAGGAGCCCCTCAGCGTCCTGTTTGCTTTCACTATTTCTCAGCTCCTCAAAGAGGCTACGAATTAACCTTTCGACTGCCCCTGACCATCTGGACACCCCCCCCCCCCCGCCCCCCGCCACCTCCAACCCTCATAAAGGAAAGGGGGCAGATTGGTTATCTGGAGTCACACCTCCCAGTCCAAGCCGTGCTGTAAGGCCCTTCGTCCTGCCTCCCTGCTGCCTCCACAAGTCCAAAGTTAACTCACGGGTGAGAGGAAGTTATGGAGCAAGTCTGCTCCAGCAGGCCTGACTAAGGAGCTCCCCTGAGGAGATGGAGAGAATGGCTCACTCATGGGAGAAGTTGAGGCGGTGGAGGCTAAAGCCTTGCCAGAGAGCTCTCCACCCAGCCTTGCCAGAGAGCTCTCCACCCAGAGAGCTGAATTCATTGCCCTGATCTGAGCACTTGGGCTGCAGAGGTGTACTTACTGGAGAGGGAGGACACTGGTTGTCTGGCCTCCCTTAAGGCCTGGGGACGAGTCACTCGTCAAGAATCCCCCGGAGTTCAGCAGTTAACGAACCCGACTAGGATCCGTGAGGACACGAGTTCGATCCCTGGCCTCGCTCAGTGGGTTAAGGATCCGGCGTTGCTGTGGCTGTAGCGGAAGTCGGCAGCTGCAGCTCCGATTGGACCCCTAGCCTGGGAACCTCCATTTGTCTCGGGGACGGCCCTAAAAAGAAACAAACAAACAAAAAAGAATCCCCCAGTGACACGGCCGTGCAGGTGTGCCTCTCTCCCCACACTGCAGGGCCACCTCCTCAGGGGCCAACCTCCATGAAGGTTGTTCAGTTCCTCGGAAATGCACCAGGCCTGGGCTCCCCCTGGGTACCTGTCCCTTTGTGGCCCAAGAATAAACCAATGGCTCTATCCGAACAACCTCACCTCCTTCCCTTCTCCAGGATGGGCTCCTGCCTCCCCTTGTCTACATGTTGCCCTACTGGGGCACAGTGCACACTGGGCCACTGGGTTCTAGGGACCTAGGTATGGATTTTCATGACATCACCCAGTGGTTCCCTGGTGGCCCAGGGGCTGGGATTTGGTGCTTTCATGGCATCACCCACCCTGAGATAAAGGGGCCACAGGACTCATCTGGCAGGAGTGGGTGTTGGCTGCCCTCTGGGGTGGGAGGCTTCACATACCATGAAACCACTCCACAGGGTGTCACACGGGCTCTTGAGGTCTTGTGTAAAAATACGGGGGAAGCTTTACAAGGACCCTGAACTTCTCTGGACAAACTAGGAAGTGCCGATCTCGACAGAAGGCTGGCCTCTGACTGTCTCCTGGCTGAGCAAGGGGGAGTTTGCACAGTTATTAATAAAACCTGCTGCACATATGTCAGTAGCTCTGGTCAGAGTGAGGCCGACGTAAAAGAGAAACATAAGCGAGTGCAAAGGTTATTACACAGATATAACACACAAGGTCCAGATCCAAGCTCCGGCTGGAATATGGTCAAACAGAGCCTCGCCACTCTCGGCCACTAACCGCTACTAACCACCTGTCATCCTTGGGCTGTGCCTCCCTAACGGCCTTGTCAACTTCCTTAGAAAACAGCTTGAAGCCGTCAGACTTCAGGGGATCCTAACACAAGGGTACAACCAACTGGGACTGCAGGCTGGTGACGATGAAGCGTCTTTTAGGCCAGTCAGGAACAGTTCCGCGGCTCCAGTCCAGGGGAAAACCACCCCGCTGTTCAGCAGGAAGCAGCTTCAGAAGACACAGCTTTGCCCTCAAGAGGGAGGAGCAGGGGAGTTCCCGTGGTGGCGCAGTGGTGAACGAATCCGACTAGGAACCATGAGGTTGTGGGTTCGATCCCTGGCCTTGCTCAGTGGGTTAAGGATCCGGCATTGCTGTGAGCTGTGGTGTAGGCCGGTGGCTACAGCTCCGATTGGACCCCTAGCCTGGGAAACTCCATATGCCGCAGGAGTGGCCCAAGAAATGGCAAAAAAAAAAAAAAAAAAAAGAAAGAAAGAAAGAAAGCCATAGGGAGAGACCAATAAAAACCAGATGGAACCAGCAGGAGCCAAGATGGCGACCAAGCTGGCCTCCAACAGACCCTGAGTCCCATTAAACGCTGATTTTACTACTTTACCGTATTAAATGACACACCACCTGCAGCCACAGCCAGAAGATAAGGACCAAAAAGGATAAAAAGAGGGTAGCACCCCACACCCTCGCCCTCAGGTGCACGTCCCCATCACACGTCGGGAGTGACATGGCATTTCCTCCCCCCAGGAGCCCGTGTCCCCTTCTCTCTTTTTTCCAAGCTTTTTTTTTTTTTTTTTTTTTTCGCTTTTTAGGGCCGCAGTCAAGTCATATGGAGGTTCCCAGGTAGGGGTCTAATCGGAGCTGTAGCCACCGGCCTACGCCAGAGCCACAGCAACGCGGGATCCGAGCCGCGTCTGCAACCTACACCACAGTTCATGGCAACACCAGATCCTCAACTCACCGAGCAAGGCCAGGGATCAAACCTGCAACCTCATGGTTTCTAGTTGGATTCATTTCCACTGCGCCACCACCGGAACTCCACATTTTTCTTAATTTATATTAATTGTATTCTTTGGCTGCCCCGAGACATACGGAGCTTCTGTGCCAGGGATCAGATCCCAGCCGCAGTTGCGGCAACACCAGATCTTTAAACCACTGTGCCAGGCTGGGGACTGAACTTGTATCCCAGCGCTCCAGAGACACCGTTGCTGCCCTTGTGCTGTGGTGGGAAGTCCTGTCCCCTTCTGGATTCCGAGCCTTTACGTGTGCTGTTCGTTCTGCCACTCTGTTCACCTGGCCATGTCCTGCTCAGAATGTGGGGGCTTTGTGTGACAGGTCACCTCCCAAGCCAGTCTCGCCTTTTCACTCACTCCCCAGGCTCACGGCGGCCTCTTGTTCACGTCTGTCCGCAGCCGAGAGCAAGGACCACAACGCCCAGGGCATCACTGTCTCCCAGGGGCCCATCTCCCAGCCTGCACTCAGGAGGGGCCTGTGAATAGCAATCACGAGCCGTGGCTGCAACACAGCACACACTTCTCTCTTAAGCAGTGGGCTCCCCACAGCATCTGCCCCCCACAGACTTGCCGGCAGCCACCCTGTGCTTGGCACATCCTCGGCGCAGCCTCTGCTTTCACACCTCCACCACCACATGCTTGCTCTCGCGACTCCCTGCGTCTGAGATGGAGGCCGGCACCCCCTTCTCCCTAAGCTGCTGGGGCTCCGCTCCTGCCCACTCCAACCCCCAGGGCACATCGCTTCTCCGAATGCAGCATATTCATGCTGTACCAGTTGTCACGTTGCCTCATACACAGATCGTTGGTTTTCTTGGAGGCACGGGGTCTGGCACAGTGTGCGAGGGACAGGCACCCAAGACCCGCTGCTAAATTAGCAGAAAGTCAGCCCGGGGGCGGAGACCCTGGAAGATTAGCATCAGATGCTGCCTCAGGCCCACTCCCCCCGAACCCCACTCCTTTCTGAGGGAGAAGAGCAGCTGGAAAAGACCTTTTCCAGCCATGGGGGTAGCAAGGCCACCTCGTGCCAGTCCCTGAGGCGATGGGGTCTCACACGGATGCTGATGCTCGTGTCATCGCGCTGGCGGCCGCTGTAGCCTGGACGTCAGTTGTGCGAGCATCTGGTCACAAAGAGTCTGGCTGGAGAGCAATGGAGCGTCCAAAGGGGGAGCCGGGGAACAGGCTGAGGATGCAGACTGTGCTGCATTTCGCTGGGCCCCTTGCTGGCCCTTGGGAAGGTCAAGCCTGATAGACTTTTTGGTTTCAGAGTCTAGTCTCTCAAAGCAGCAAATTCTGTTGCGGAGGCTGGGAGGGTAATTGGCAACTGTGTTTCCCAAAGAAACAGCAGGAAGCTACCAGATAGGGTGGGGCTCCCTCCACAGGCACAGAAACTCCGGGGGCGGGGGTGGAGGCAGGATCCTCCAGGAGGGGCATCCAGAGCAAGAGGGGAAGTCAGGGCAGAGAGAAAGCACCCAGCGCCACTGGCAGAAGATGCAGTGGCAGCTAGCCTAGGGGCAGAGGGCCCTCTGTGTTGGCCTAGAAGTGGTCACTGTTTAAAAGAGAAACAGTAAGCACAGGGGGATCCCAGCTGGGGCTCCTCAGAGGGGCCTGGGATCCTGAGAACCCCAGAAGTTTCCTTGCCCGCCACTTCCTCCCTTTCAAGGCTCGGCCCCGTGAAGCAGCTGGTGAAAGAATGGCCTCCAGCCAAGCGAACAGCGCCTGCATCCGGCCAGCCCTGGGACCTTGGCATCCCCATGCCGGCCAGCCACCTGTCAGATGCCGCCTCTGCTCTCCCCAAGCTGTTCTGGGGGTGGCTGCCCCCCAAATCTCCCCAAACGAAGCCTGACCATAATAGCGGTTAAATAACAGCTTCCTCGCATACTCCAGGTACTGCGTCGCCTGACCCCCCAAGCTGCCCAGGTGGGGCCGTCACCACCCCTTTGTGTGGCTGAGAAGCAGAGGCACAGGCACCCCGGGGCTCAGTCATGGGTCACACATCGGGGGTCCCCCCCCACCCCCGGCCTTCCAAGGCCCCATGATGCCACAGCCCTCCAACCAACCACCCTCCCTGCCTTCCCCTCCGTGTTCCCGGCTCTCTCTTCAAACCTCCCTCAAAACCCTTGGGCCGCACCTGCATTTCCTCCCCACCCCACAGAGCCCTTCCGGGGTCTCCCCAGGCGGATATGCCCGGCCCCAGCCTTTCAACTGCAAGCCGAGCATTTCAACCAACCATCTCCACAACCCACTTAGGGAGAGGGTGTCCCTGACAGCCTAGCATGTGTGTGTGTGTGTGTGGTGTGTGTGTGTCTGTGTGTGTGTGTGTGTCTGTGTGTGCCTGTGCCTGTGTCTGTGTGTGTCTGTGTGTCTGTGTGCAAAACCGTCGTCTATTACACTTCCTCTCATTTTCTTCCTGCCCTCCAGCCACCTTTTAACCATTACTTTGTCTTCCAAGTCTGCTTCTATTTTGTAAAGAAGTTCTTTCATATCATTTTTTTAAGATTCCACACATACAAGTGATATAGAATATTTGCCTTTCTCTGTCTGACTTACTTCACTTAGTATGAGAATCTCTAGTTGTATCCATGTTGCTGCAGATGCAGATGGCATTTCTTTTGTTCTTTTTATGACGGAGTAATATTCCATCGTGTATATGTACCACATCTCCTTTATCCATTCATCTGTCAGTGGACACTTAGGTTGCTTCCATGCCTTGGCTGCTGTGACGCAGGCTGACATGAACACTGAGGAATATTCATTTTCTCTGAGGTCCGCTTCCGCATAGGCTGTCCACCAAGAGTGGACCTCAAAGTAGACCGTGGACTTTGCGTGCTGATGATGAGTGCATGGAGGGTCGCTGACTGGAATGAACGACGCACCTGGCGGGGGTGGGCACAGCAGGGTGACGGGCTATAGGGACTTTCAGTGAGAAAGCCAGGCAAGTCCTGGGCACCCGGGGCCAATTGGTCCCAGAGCGCCCCTCACAGACTAAGCTCTGTTGGTACTGTGGATTCTGACTGCTAACCCTCCAAAAGAACCTTATTCAGAACCTGCTGCCTGGCAGGGCCGCTGTTTCATTATGCTTATTCTTTTTTTTTTTTTTTTTGGCCACACCCACAGCAACCAGACATTCCTGGGCCAGGAATAGAACCCAGCTACAGCAGTGACAATGCCAGATCCTTAACCTCTAGGCAGCCAGGGAACTCCTATAATTATTCATGATTTTGGCCCCTGCAGGGCCTGCCTGTGGGGAGGTTTCTATAAATGATGACTGGGTTGCACTGGGCCGAACGGTTCTGGATTCCTGAATGGGGGTCTCATTTGCCACTCCTTGGGGCTCACCCCTTCCATGACAGCAGGGCTTCACCATGCTCTGGCTGAAGGGCCACATGGGCAGAGGCAGAGCAACTAAATGGATCTGCATCCTGTCCAATGGGCCAGATCCAACAACCACAGGCAAGGCTGTCCTGGCAAGGTCAGATGACACTGCGACATCGGGAACGTTCCTGGGAAACCTCGCTTCAGCAACTCTGCACTCTGCTCTCCTTATTTATTTATTTACTTATGTCTTTTTAGGGCCGCACCCATGGCATACGGAAGTTCCCAGACTAGGGGTCCAATGGGAGCTGCCGCCGCTGGCCTACCCCCCAGCCACAGCAACTCGGGATCCGAGCTGCTTCAGTGACCTACACTGCAGCTCACAGCAATGCAATGAATCCTGAACCCACTGAGCGAGGCCAGGGATCAAACCCGCATCCTCATGGGTATTTGTCAGGGTCGTAACCTCTGAGCCACGATGGGAACTCCCTGTGAGCCCCCTTGAGAGACAGCGATCACAACCTCACCTGCCCTCGGAGGCCAGAGAGGGGCAGTCCGTGGGCAGGAGAGCTGTCGTGGGGTGTGGAGGGGAGCATGCCCACTCCCCAGAGCGATGATGACCAAAGACATTTCACTCCCCTCCTCCCCGAAAACGGTAACTAAGCATGACACATCTGCCAGGGCCATATTCTTTCTAGGTCTGCCAGCTCATGTCCCGTTTTCCAAATTTTCTTAGAATCTAAATTCTCACAGCAGATGTTAATAACCTGAGAGCCAGAGAAAAATCTATCTTTCTCAAGACGTCTCAAAATCTCAAATGCGGCCAGCAGAATCAGAAAATATCCACCAAGGAATTCCCACTGCGGCACAATGGGATCTGCCACGTCTCTGCGGCCCCAGGACAAGGGTTGCTGGCCTGGGAGCTCCATATGCTGCAGGGTGGCCAAAAAAGGAAAAAAGAGAGAGAGAGAAAGTGTCCACCAATGAATTCCTTTGGCTTTCTGCTTTTTAGGGCCGCACCTGCAGCATATGGAGGTTCCCAGGCTAGGGGTCAAATTGGAGATGTAGCTGCTGGCCTACACCACAGCCACAGCAACTCCGGGCTTGAACCGCTTCTGTGATGTACACCACAGCTCACAGCAATGCCTGATCCTTAACCCACTGAGTGAGGCCAGGGATCGAACCAGCATCCTCATGGATACTAGTCGGGTTCATTACTGCTGAGCCATAACAGGAATTAACTCCTTTGGCATTTTAATCAAAAGACATTTTTTTGGGGGGAGTTCCCATCATGGTGGAGTGGTTAACGAATCCAACTAGGAACCATCGAAGATGACTAGGAACCATGAGGTCGCAGGTTCAATCCCTGGCCTTGCTCAGTGGGTTAAGTATCCGGCGTTGCCATGAGCTGTGGTGTAGGTGGCAGATGTGGCTCAGATCCCGCATTGTTCCATAAAACCACATATGTAATTGTTAATATTTATGATGTATATCTAAATGCAGAAATGTGAGTTTTTATACATTTAGATATATCAAATATATAATTGTATATGTTTGTAGTTGCTTAAGTTCTTGTAGGGTTTTTTGTTGCTTTTTTTGTCTTTTGTTTGTTTAGGGCTGCACCTGCAGCATATGGAGGTTCCCAAGCTAGGGGTCTAAGCAGAACTACAGCTGCCAGCCTACACCAGAGCCACAGCAACGCCAAATCTGAGCTGCCTCTGTAACCTACACCACAGCTCACGGCAACGCCGGATCCTTAACCCACCGAGCGGGGCCAGGGATCGAACCCATGTCTTCATGGATCCTAGCCAGGTTCGTTAACCACAGAGCCACAATGGGAACTCCTATTGTAGGGTTTTTTCTTACTGTAGTAAAATATACGTAACATAAAATGTACTGTTTCACCTGTTTTTAAGCAGACGCTTCCGTGGCGTTTAGTAATATCCACACTTGTGCAGCTGTCATCACCAACCATCTCCAGGACTTTTTCATCTTCCCAAACTGAAACCCTGTCCTACCAACCACTGTCTACCGCCCTCTCCCCTCAGCCCCTGGCAACCACCCTGCTCCTCTCTGGTTCTCTGAATCCCCCTCATACAAGTGGATGTTTGTCCCTTTGTGACAGCTCTTTCACGGAGCACAGGCGATGAATCTTGAAGATGTTATGTTAAGTGAAACAGGCCAGTCACAGCTTTAAATTCTGTTTTTCAGGTAGCCAAAGCGTGCACTACAATAGCCATGCATTTTGTAAACACCTCGCCAGAGAGTACGGAATGGGAGTGACCCAGCCCAAAACACGTCTTTCTGCACGAAATACCCAAACATCCAAGCGGCATTTATGAGCGAAACTAAAAAAGGAACTCTGAGCACAGGCTCCTGGCCCATGAAGCTCAGAATAGCTGAGCTTACTTCCCAAGTACAACAGTGCAGAATGTCATGCCGAGAATATTGACGGTAGGCGTGGATCACCCAGGGAAAAAACTCTCTCACCTAATTTAAGGAAACTCAAAACGAATCCATCCTTTCGTGCAGAACGCTGCATTTCAAAAGTCCCATCTGGTACCGACTATATTTACTTAGATCAGCACCACAAAATAAAGGTTATTTGGAGCATATGGTTATGGCTTCTGGGTAGTTCTTCCATATCCTGGAGAACGCAGTGGAGACACAGGAAATGGACCGCAAATCTGGATGAAATCTTGTTGTGTAGACTTTTACTAAACCTTGTAGAAACATCACCCTCTGGGTCAAGAGAACAATCAGACCTTTTATACCTCATACCCTCTGCCGTCACCCTGGGAAGTAAGTCCCCAGAGCACCAGGGCCGCCTCACAGGGGGCCCGCCAGTGAGATGCACACTAGGTTTCGCGATGGTGGCCGAGGCAGAGGCTGGCCTTGCACTGCCTGACGTCCGCGTCACCAGGGGGACATCGTGATGGGGACGGGAAGGCAGCTGGCCGGGCTCCACCCACCCACGGGAACTCACTGCTGTGTTTCCACACAAGGCCTCCACCTCCGCCCTTACCTTGACCCCTTGTGCAACCTCTCTGTGTGCAATTTCCTCCTGTGCAAAGTAGGGTAACAACACGATCTACCTGGGAGAGCCGCCGGCTTTGGAGGTGTTCGTGGGTCTCACGGTGCACGCTCCAGGAAGATCAAATTTCCGCGGGGGAGTCTTGTCTCCCGAGTGGATGATGAGCAAGGGCCATGTTTCAAATTGGGGCTTGAGGGTTTTGTGGATGCTCCTTGTGAGGTGACGTGCATCCCCCCACCCCAGAGATGCTGAAGGCCTAACCCCGCGCGAGCTCTCGTTGGCAGCTGCTGTCTTCGCGGACGTAATTGAGTCGAGCCGTGGTGACGTGAGGACTCGGTGGGCCCTCGAGCCTTTGTGCCTGCTGTCTCTCTACCAGGAGAAGAGGCGCAGAGACAGACCCACAGAGGAAAACACCATATGTGACGACACAGACCCTCAGAGGGAGGCAGCTCACGGGATGGAGGCCGAGACTGGAGTGATGCCGCAGCCGGCCGAGGATGCCAGCGACTGCCCGCCACCACGGGAAGCCAGGAGGGAGGACCGGCCCTGTGGAAACCTTCTGGCCTCCAGGACTGTGAGAGAATCAACCTCTGTTGTTTAAGCCAGGCAGTACGTGATCCTCTGTTAACAAGCAGCCCTAGGAAACTAAAAAAACGTCTGAAACGTTTGAATGCCCTGGAGCTGGTGCACAGGGGGCACTCCTTATTTATTTACTGGTTGAATGAAGGAACAGCTGAAGAGATGAGTGAGGACCAGCCGAGGGGGGCAGGCGATGGGGGTAACAGAACAGGAGTGCGGGCACATGCCCGCCTGGGTGAGGGAGGAGACGGCGGCCCACAGCCACGAGCCCTCACGTCCCCTCGCGGGTGCTCAGTGACAGAGATTTGGCTCTTGGAAGAGCTGCCCCAGGAGAAAGTGTCCTCGAATGCCAAGCCTTCCAACTCCCCAAAGAACCAGAAATCTGGATATTTCGGTGAAACCTCCCATTTCTCAGATGTTAGCTCACAAACCAAACCAGTGTACGAGCAGACACAGCATCTCCAGAGGCTCACCTGCCTCTCTCACGTCCGGCTTAGACCTGGGCAGGAGGCAGAGGAGCTCACTGATGAAACCCAGTCACGTAAGACGGGCATCATTGGAGTTCCCATCGTGGCTCAGTGGAGACATATCTGACGAGTATCCATGAGGACGCAGGTTTGATCCCTGGCCTCGCTCAGTGGGTTAAGGATCCAGCGTTGCCGTGAGCGGTGGTGTAGGCTGCAGATCCAGCTCGGATCTGGCGTTGCTGTGGCTGTGGTGTAGGCTGGCAGCTACAGATCTGATTGGACCCCTAGCCTGGGAACCTCCACATGCCATGGGTGTGACCCTAAAAGAAGAAGAAGAAGAAGAAGGCAGGCATCATTTATTGCCTTGCAGAACTTTTGGGAACAGAGAGGGACCTAAAGTTGTGGGCCACACAGGAACTCCATGAGGGACCTGAAGTTAACTGTGTTCTTCCTTCCTTCTTTCTCCCTTCTTACTGTCGACAAACATAATCAATGAGCAATCTATAACAGAAAGAGAACATAATTTTATTTGGGGACTATAGCCCAAAGTCAGCTTCCCAGATTACTCTGAGAAACTGCTCCAGAGAAGAAGGATTTTCAGCATAGTTTTCTATCTTTTCAGAACAAAAAACATCAAGCAAGGCAGTAGACACAATGTCAAGGTAAAAAAAAAAATCAGCATGTACACAGCAAGTCAGTGTGGTACCTGGAAAGGAAGTCTTATCAATGAAGGAGCCCCAGCATTGGCATCCCAGGAAAGGAGACACTTAACCTTTATTTACCAATTCATTTTTCATTTTTGGCTGCCGTGCAGCATACGGAGTGCCCGGGCCAGGGATGAGATCCCGGTCACAGTTGCCCCCTATGCCACAGCTGCAACAACACTGTATCCTTTAACCCGCTGTGCTGAGCCAGAGATCGACCCTGCGTCCTGGCACTGCAGAGGTGCCACCATCCCGTTGCTCCCCTTTTTAGGGGCGCACCTGCAGCATATGGAGGTTCCCAGGCTAGGGGTCCAATCAGAGCTATAGCTGCCGGCCTACACCACAGCCACAGCAACGCGGGATCTGAGCCATGTCTGCTACCTACACCACAGTTCACGGCAATGCCGGATCCTTAACCCACCAAGCGAGGCCAGGGATCAAACCCAAAACCTCATGGTTCCTAGTCGATTCATTTCCACTGCGCCATGATGGGAACGCCCCCGTGTTGAACACTAGTCCTTCCCTATGTCTTTAGATTGTGTGCCTGTGTGTTAATGTGTGTGTGTAAGAGCCTACTGTTTCTCTTTGTTCACTTGGTGTATGGACTTTTGCCAAACATAATTAAAAATTGTAATATAGTCAAAAAAGTCAGTGGCCTGAGGAAAATGTATTCCCAGCTCTTGGGTCCTGCTCCGCTCTGACATGTGTCTAAAGAAGAGCAGTAGAGCCACTGAAATCCAACTAGAGAAGAAACAAACTGTTAGAATCTGGATGTGCCAAACAGGCCAGTTAGTGCCACAAAGTCCGAAAACACTAAAGCTGCGAGTAAGGACACTTGACCCTAACCTTAAGGTAAATCCTTTCTCTGAGCCCTGCTCTCCTGTCCACGGGAAGGGGGTAACATGCATAGCTGCCACCTCTCTGAAGTGTCAGGATGCCAATGAGAGAACCCGGGTGGCAGGGCTTCTGCAGCAATGCAACAGGATTGGGGCCATGAAGCATAATTCTACTGGGCATGGTCAGTGTAACGCGAAGCCTCTCGACAGCCAGTCCCGTGACTTCACCACCAGGCCTGGTGACACTGCTGTGATACAGGCTCGTGGCATCAGCTCTCTTCTTATCTTGATTCACAGACAGACTGCCTGAATTAGGACACATGGGTACTCTCAAGAGAAAGCACTGAGGAGTTCCAGCTGTGGCTCCGTGGGTTAAGAACCTGACTAATATCCATGAGGATGTGGGTTCGATCCCTGGCCTAACCCAATGGGTTAAGGATCTGGCATTGCCACAAGCTGAAGTGTAGATCATAGACATGGGCCGTATCCAGCGTGGCTTTGGCTGTGGTGTAGGCGGCAGCTGCAGCTCTGATTGGAACTCTAGCCTGGGAACCTCCATATGCTGCAGGTGCAACCATTAAAAAAGAAAAGAAAAAGAAAAGAAAGAAAGAAAGCTACTGAGACTACAGTGAGGGGACAAAGTGGCACGGTCCCTTGGCTTTAAGGCAGTGTTGCCTTGGACCAGCAGCACCAGAAGCAGCTAAATTCTGGGCCCCACAAAGACCTACTGAAGCCCAATTTGGGGAGGGACCCCCCCCCCATCTCTATCTTCATAAGCCCTCTGATGATTCTAAGGCTCATCCATTTGAGAACTACTGGCTTAGGGAAACCAGGCCACGTACAGAGAAGCAGGGTAGGAGTCCTTTAAGAAATACAGGCGTTCCTGTCGTGGCTCAGCAGTTGACGAACCCAACTAGTATTCAGGAGGTCACGGGTTTGATTCCCAGTCTTGCTCCATAGGTTAAGGATCCGGATTTGCTGTGAGCTGTGGTGTAGGTTGGATTTGGTGGTGCTGTAGCTATTGCTGCAGCTACAGCTCCAGTTTGACCCCTAGCCTGGGAACCTCCATATGCTGCGAATGGGGCCCTAAAAAGACAAAAAAAAAAGAAAGAAAGAAAAGAAATACAAAACCCAGGAGCTGGCACTGTCACTGCTGTGGTGCACGTTCAGTCTCTGGTTAGGGAACTTCTACATGCCACAGGCACAGCGCCTCCCCCTGAGAGACTAGACCCAGAGGGCAGGTCCACCCAAAGTGGCAGCTGACTTGGCTGAGAAAGTGCTTCCTGGGAAGGTGCATCTAGGGCTTGATTATAAGGCCCAGGTCACAGCCCATTGGCAATCAGTGAGCTCAGTGGCTGGCATGTGGATAAACCGTGCCACACTCACAGCTAAAGAGGACAGTGTGTGGCAGAGATGGGGACACGTTAAGATCTTCTCTCACAGGGGGTTGCAAACAGCTGTGAGGAATCACATTCTCACAGCAGCACACCGTGCCAGTGCCTTGCCCGCTGCCACCTGAGTCGCACAGGACAGGGTCCTCTCAGCAGCCACACACCTTGCTTCCCTGAAGAAAGCACCTGAGGGGAGCCCAAAGCCACCAGTGGGGGTGTGGCCCCATCCTGGGTACTGTGTGTGGCTGGGACATGATCATTGCAAGAGCAGGACCTGCTTTTGGGGTCACCCACATTTCTGCATCATCTACTGAATCCACACCACTTTATGCCTTTTTCTCTTCTTCCAGGAATGACACGGATAGATTCTGGTTGGAGTTACATACTTGGAAGAGGATGTCCCATCGGCCCCAGCGACACCTCACCTGGATGCCTCATCTTTTCCTCAGAGGCGTCTCTGCAGCCTGCCTTGGTTCCCTTTGTAACTGAAGGCCCCTAGTCCTCTGCCAAAGTTCAGAGTCTTTGGTTGTCCTCAAGGATAGGTTTCCTTGGAGTTCCCGTAGTGGCTCAGTGATTAACGACTCTGACGAGGAACCATGAGGTTGCAGGTTCGATCCCTGGCCTTGCTCGGTGGGTTAAGGATCCGGCGTTGCCGTGAGCTGTGGTGTAGGTTGCAGACACGGCTCGGATCCTGTGTTGCTGTGGCTCTGGTGTAGGCCGGCAGCTACAGTTCCGATTGGACCCCTAGCCTGGGACCCTCCATATGCCACAGGAGCGGTCCAAGAAATGGCAAAAAGACACACACAAAAGAAGGATAGGTTTCCTGTCTGCAAGTTGCTTACACTCGTGAGGAAGATGGAGAGGTAAACTGGCAACTACAGTGAAGTGTTGTGGATGCCAGAGGTGTGGAGTTGGGGTGGGAGCCAGTCACATCCAGCCCAGATGGTCTGGGATTCCACAGAGCAGGGCAAGCTTCATTTGTGCGTCCACCAGGAAGACACTAGCCAGGACTTGTTGACATGTGGTTCCCTGGGCAGGGGCCGAGATGTAGGCAGGACCTGTATCCTTGCTGCCTAGCAACTGAGAAATGTTTACTGGTATGGATGCATTAGATTACCCTGGTTTAGGGGATTAGCCTTCAACACAGCCAACACCCTTCACTACCTCTGTATGCACCAGATAACCTGCAGCTCCTTCCAGAAGCTTTGAACGTCTGCCCTCCACACCCATTTCCAGGCTTGTGCTAGAAAAAGAATGATGCGCATCCCCTGCAGCTCCTCAGGTTGGGGAGACAAGAACTGAAGTGGCTAATCGTGCGCAGCTCTAAACGTGTGCTGGAGGTTAGAGAAAGGAGAGAGGGGAATATCAGAGAGAGAGGCCATCACAGAGGGCAATGCCATGCTCCCTCTGTGGCCCACAGACCAGAAGCACAAGGGTCTCAGTTCACACAGACTTGATCCAGCTTAAGGGGGCTTATTCATGCTAAACAGACTCAGACACCAATAACTAAGCAACTGTGAAGCCAATTTAACAATTTACCTTTTCAGCAGCTGTTCATGTCTGCATTCCAAGGCATTCCCTGAAAGGCAGAATTCAGGCACGTGTTCGACAAGAATTTCGTAAGCACCAAGTAGCCATCACTAAGCAAACTGTGAGAATCTGATTGGGGAAAACAACTCAGCCAAATGAGGCGGAGACCCAGAAATGGGAGGCGGAATTGTGCAATGAGCTTGGCGTCGAACTAGAGTTCAAATGCTGTCAACTATTTACTAGACAGTGACTTTGGGAAAACTACTTAAACTTCCTGAGTCGCCTCACCTGTAAAATGGTCACAACAACACTCCCTCACGTGATAAAGAATTAAATGAGATTACAAATTGCCTCACTTTATGTTTACGTTTAGCTGGAGCGGCTGTATTACATAATGGATAAGGGCTGGACTTTGAGATCAGACGAATCTGGGTTTAAATTCTAACACAACCACCGACTAATATGTGATCTTGGACGAGTTGCTTAATTTTTCCAGTAAGCCTCAGTTTGCTCTTTTTGTTTTGTTTTGTTTCTCAGGGCCACAGGTGCAGCAGGCTAGAAGTCGAATCAGAGCTGCAGCTGCCTGCCTTCACCATAGTGGATCTGAGCTGCGTCGGCGACCTACACCACAGCTCACAGCAACTAACGCCAGATCCTCAACCCTCTGAGTGGGGCCAGGGATCGAACCCGTATCCTCATGGACACTAGTCGGGTTTGTTACCACTGAGCCACAGTGGGAACTCCCCTCGGTTTGTTCATTTTTAAAATGGGATTAAAATTTCCTCATAGGATCTAAGAAGAAAATAAGAGCATGCCTTCAAAGGACTTAGCAAATCCTAGGTTTTGAGAAACATTCAACAAATGGTATGGTTAAAAGTAATTTTTAAAAGTTGTCCATGACTAGACATAAATGAATGGTACACAGACTGAAAATTAAAATTAAAATTAGGGGAGTTCCAGAGTTCCCATTGTGGCTCAGTGGAAACGAATCCAACTAGCAACCACGAGGTTTTGGGTTCAATCCCTGGCCTTGCTCAGGGGGTTAAGGATCCAGCATTGCCGTGAGCTGTGGTGTAGGTGGAACACTCAGCTTGGATCTGGCATTGCTGTAGCTGTGGTGGAGGCCGGCAGCTGTAGCTCTGATTCGACCCCTAGCCTGGGAACCTCCAGATGCTGCAGGTGTGGCCTAAAAAGCAAAAAAAAAAAAAAAAAAAAATTAGGGGCGTTCCCATTGTGGCTCAGCAGGTCAAGAATCCAACTAGGATGCGTGACGATCCAGGTTTGGTCCTTGGCCTCCAGAATTGAGCAGGTTAAGGATCCAGCCTTGCTGCAAGTTTCCACATAGGTCACAGATTCAGCTGGGATGTGGCTTGCTGTGGCTGTGGTGTAGGCTGGTAGCTGCAGCTTCGATTTGACCCCCTAGTCTGGGAACTTCCATATGCCACACGTGCGGCCCTAAAGAGAAAACAAAACTAAAAGAAAAAAAAAAGGTAAAATTTAACACAAACTTCCTTAATGACATTAAATATGGGACCACCAAACATTACCCCAAAAAGTGATCACTTTGTAATTAGCTGTTAAAAACTTTTCTGAGGAAGCAGATCTCTAACCTCAAACTAGTTTCATGGTCATGTTTTTTTTTTTAACAGTTTCTAAAATAAGTTAATTTGTGTGCAGCCATGCAAAAACCCAAGGTTTCAAAACTGCTAAGTCATGCCCCAGCATCAAGCAGAGACGCATGTCTGGGATCTATCATTCTAGTTTGTCTGCCAGGAACTCTGGTACCAATAAAGCATTAAACAACAATTATACACCACTGCATACACTGTGGGATTATAACAAAAGCCCCTGCAGCAATGGACAAATCACTTCTCTCACTTGTGGGTCATCTTTTTGATTTATTCTCCCCTCTGGCTCTGTTCATTTTTAAATGGTTTTTATAAAGCTTATGAAACCATGGAAGAGTAGTCCTAAGCGTTGATTTAAAAAATCAACATATCTTTCAATTCTAACCTTGCAGGTTCCACGGGCCTAAAGCCAAGGTCAGGCCCTTATCCACCCGCCCTGTCTTGAAAACACTGCTCCTTCATCCAGACCCAGGAAACCACACTACTGCCCCCACACTGCTCCAATGGCTCCCTTGAACCAAAGGCTCGGTGTTTTGGCTCTTGCTGTATTAGTCGAGTATGTTTTCAAATTTCAGGGTGTTCTCTGGCTGCGTTCTTGCTTGCGCTGAACCTTTTACACAAAATATAAGTGTATCGGGAGAGTTTCTGTAATCGCCTCAACAGAACTAAAAATATGCCAGGCTCTTTGTAGTCCTTTTCAAGCTTATGTGGGAACCTCGGGAGGAACACCTGCTTTGGGCTGTGCTTTGCCCAGCACGGAAGTCACAACTTATGAACGGGACGTAACCTCACGTGATGCTTATTTCGAGCAAAGAGGTGATAGAGCTCGAGAACCAAGACCGCTTTCCGGAGGCCCCGTAATTACGAACTAAGGTGGTGTTTTTTCGCTTTTAGAAAACGGGTGGACGGGAGCAGCCAGCCAGGCTTGGCTTGGCTTGTAGGCCCGGCGCCGCGGGAGGAGCGAGGCGGGCTGCAGGTCACGACGGCCGCGGCCACGCAGACCCGGGCTTCGGAGGAGACAAGGCTGCGCGCGGGACGGAAGACCCAGGCCCTCCAACCTTCGCCACCTGCCCAGGCCTAGAGAGTGAGGAGGAGAACCAACTTCTTTTGCAAGACTGGACGACGGGCGAACTCAAGAAACGAAAGAGGCAGACGAGGCCCCGAGAGGTGCGGGCCCGGCGCGGGGAGAACTCGCGCGGAAAAGCGGCCTCGGGAGCAGCGAGGCCGCGACAGGGCCCGCGGGGGAGGGGAACCAACCGCCATCTTCCCCGGCTCCCAAACCGACAAAGCACAGCCCGGCGGCCGAACCTCGCCGCCGCGCCCCGCCCACTCTCGCGAGACCGCGAGGGCCTCTGGGAGAGGCGGGGGAGGGGAGAGCGAGAGAAGGAAGCCGGGACGCGGTGCTGGGGGCGGGCTGAGGCGGCGAGCGGAGCCCCAGGAAGCAGAAGGGGCGGGGAAAGACGCGATTGACGCGGCAGGAGGGCCAATGACGGGCGACCTCGGGAGGCCCTCCGGCCAGTAGGCTGTGCGGCCTGGCGCGGGGGGCGGGCGCTGGGGCCGAGGGTAGCTTGAGCGCGGCGGCGGCGTTGTTCAGTCAGAGCGAGAACATTCCAGAGGTGAGTCCGGAGCAGGGGCGGCAGCCCCGCGCCCCCTCCCCCGTCCTCCCCGCCCGCTCGACCCCCCGCGGGCCGCTGGCTGGCGGGGAAGGCGCCCCGACGCCCGCGGCTCACGGCGCCGTCTCTCCGCGCCAGGTCGCCAGGCCCCGGGCGCTGAAGGGTGTGGACCCCGGACGTCGCTGGGACAGCCCCTCCCCGCTGCTCGGCGGCGCCTGGCCCGGCCGCTGCTCGCTGCGCTGCCTCCGCCGCCTCCGCCGCCCCTCCTCGGACTCGGGTTCACACGCGCCTCACTTCATCCCAGTCCCGGGCGAGCAGCGTTGGGTTTATGTCTTTATTTGACGAAAACGGTGAGTCGCGGGCGGGCGCGGGCCGGCGGGAGATGGCGGCCGCACAAGATGGCGGCGCGCCGCGTGACCCGCGCGTGTGGTGTGGCGCAGTTCGGCGGCGGCGCGGCCCCGGCCCCGCTCCCCGCCCCCGCTCCCCGCTCCCCGCCCCCCGCCCGGCGGCGGGCGCGCGCCGCGCGGCCCCGCCGCCGCCGCCCCGGGCTGAGGCCGGCCGGGCGGCCGCGTTTGTGAGTCACCGCCCGCGCCGGGCCCACTCCCCCGCCCCGCGGCCCCCGGCGGCGCACATGGCGGGACGGCGGCGGGGCCCGGGCCCTCGCAGGTGCCGCTGCTGACAGCCCGGAGCCGAGCGCCTGGCGTGCGGACGGGAGCGGAGGTTAACTGTGGGCACGGAGACGAGGCCAAGGTCGGGTCCGGGCCGTCCGCGGGCCCGCATCGAGCCCGGGTGTCCCGGGTGTCATGGTGGAAGGGTTCCTGTGGAGTAAGCGGTCGTTGGCGAAGTGACAGCGGGGCCGGAGTGTAGCCGGGAACGTGGTCGACACCACAGGCTCGGTTGGGGAGAGGAAGAGTCTGCGTTCGGTGGGCAGCAGCTGTTAGGAGGGGGCCACTCCGCAGAAGCAAACCGTTGGCGAGACTGTTTGGTCTGATGTAAACTCAACGCCGCTGAAGCAGCGTCGTCTGTGTGATAACTCCCCGTCGAAGCCACATCTTCGTCAAAATGGAGGCCTTTACTGTTGCTGCAGGTGTTCGGTGTTTCATGAGAATTAGCCGTCAGGTGAAGGGAGATGTTTTTAACCGGGGAGAATTAGGCGTAATTAAAGCGAATGGACAGGCAGGTGTTTCAACGCAGAAATGGCGTTAAATGTGGGGGGGTTGTTCTCTCTCCTCTCTTTCAGAGCTGTTGCGCAGCCATTGGTACCTGTATTGGGGAAACATAGCATACAAGCAAGAAGCTTACAGCCTCAGTGGCGAAAAATTTTTCATGTCAGAGACCAAGAACTCTTGCAGTCGTTTATGTCATCCCTTCTTCTCCAGACAGAGGATACCAAAAAGTTGCAATCAAAGATCTCTTCATCTTATTGATAAAGTCACTAATAAGCCAAAATGTCTGTCAACGTCAACCGCAGCGTGTCAGACCAGTTCTATCGCTACAAGATGCCCCGTCTGATTGCCAAGGTAATGTTAATCTTCATTTTAGTGGTAAGGCTTAAGCTTTCCTCTTCCATTGTTAAAGATTGCTTTTTCTGGGGTAGACATTGCGAAATTAAAATTTTTACTTCCTGTAGGTCGAGGGCAAAGGAAATGGAATCAAGACAGTTATAGTCAACATGGTTGACGTAGCCAAAGCGCTTAATCGGCCTCCTACGTGTAAGTGATACCTCTTCACAAATCTGAAAAGGCATCTTACTGACATAGTTGTGATAACTGGTGGTCTCCAGATGTTGCCTGAATTGTATGCTAATTATTAGCTTCTGGATTAAGTGGAAAGTTGGGCTTTTGAAACTAATTGGTATATTACTTGTACCCACAATTACCTGAGCGACAGATTTTTTTTAATGTAGCAGTTTAAAAACAGTCATGGTTGTATAAACGAGGATGAGTAGCTAAAAATCAACTTGGTTAAATGTAACAAATTAGGTTTATTCTCTCTTCCCAATAGATCCCACCAAATATTTTGGTTGTGAGCTGGGAGCACAGACCCAGTTTGATGTTAAGAATGACCGTTACATTGTCAACGGATCTCATGAGGCGAATAAGCTGCAAGACATGTTGGATGGATTCATTAAAAAATTTGTTCTCTGTCCTGAGTGTGAGAATCCTGAAACAGATCTGGTGAGTGCCTTTGAGGTTTTTGTCGAAAGAAAAAGCAGCATATCTACTTGTGTAATTTCACTAGGTTGTGTTCCAAGAAGACAGCAGACTTAAATAGAAGTAAAGTATGAGGTCTCAAATGTTGTAGGTATTTCCATACTGGTTTTATTTATGTGAGACACTTAGTAAAAAAAAAAAAATTTTTTTACTCAGTGGGTTAAGGACCTGATGTTGTTGGTAAAGATGAGGGTTCAATCCCTGCCTGTAAACTACTGTGTAGAACCTAGCTAAATCTCTGGTTCGAGCCCTGGCCCAGGAGCTTCATGTGGTGTAGGTGTGGCTGTGAAAAGGGAAAATATTCTTTTGGTCATTCCTGCCATGGCACAGTGGGTTAAGAATCTGACTGCAGTGGCTCCTCCCCCATGTTTTCTCCAATAACGCTTGCTGCAGAGGTGTGTTTCGATCCCCAGCCCAACACAGCAGGTTGAAGAATCTAGAGTTGCTGCAGCTGCAGCATAGGTCACAGCTGTGGCTTGTATTCAGTCTCTGGCCCCAGAACTTCCATACACAAGTTTGGCTATAAAGGTTTTTTGTTTGTTTTTGGTCTTTTGTCTTTTTAGGGCCACACCCATGGCATATGGAGGTTCCCAAGCTAGGGGTTGTATCAGAGCTGCAGCTGCCAGCCTACACCACAGCAATGTGGGATCCACGCTGTGTCTGCAACCTATACCACAGCTCAAGGCAATGCGGAGCCTTAACCCAGTAAGTAGGGCCAGGGATTGAATCCTCATCCTCATGAATACTAGTCTGGTTCATTAACCACTGAGCTACGACAGGAACGCCTATAAAGATTGTTTTTTAATTTAGGAGTTCCTGTTATGGCTTAGTCATGAACTAGGATCCATGAGAATGCGGATACCTCAATCAAGTGTGTTAAGCATGTGGCGTTGCCGAGAGCTGTGGTGTAGGTCACAGAGGCGCCTCTGATTGGGTGCGGCTGTGGTGTAGGCCAGCTCCTGCAGCTCCAATTTGACCCCTAGCCTGGGAACTTCCATGTGCCGAGGGTGTGGCCTTAGATAACAAAAAAATTCAAAAACATTTAAAAATTTTGTTTTGACTGTTAAGCTGGGGTCTTTTGATGGCTAGGGATTTTCACATTTTGTTCCTGCCAGGATTTTCATCATGTTACGAGTGATGTAATTATTTTTATTTTTTTGGCAGCATGTCAATCCAAAGAAGCAAACAATAGGTAATTCTTGTAAAGCCTGTGGCTATCGAGGCATGCTTGACACACATCATAAACTCTGCACATTCATTCTCAAAAACCCACCTGGTAAGTCTCTATAATAACCTTCTAAAATCTTAATATAAAGCAACTGATTGTGGGGAGCAAAATGAGAATGTTTCTTTGCTGCTGTAATAAAACTGTGATAAAGTTGACCCTTGAACATCTGTACAGTGAAAAATTGCATGTGACAATACTGCCAGCTCGCTGCAGCTAAAGATTCAGTGAACTGTGGATGGTGTAATACTGTAGTATGTTTTTATCTGAAGATATATGCATGTAAATGGACCTTTGAGGATTAAACCCATGTTGTTTAAGGATCGGTTGTTAAATTCTAACCTTTTTGTCATGTGTTGTTGAATTTAGAACTTTATTTATTTTTAGAGCCAAACCCAAGGCATATGGAGATTCCCAGGCTAGGGGTGGAATCAGAGCTACAGATGCTGGCCTACACCACAGCCACAGCAACACCAGACCCTTAACCCACCAAGCAAGGACCAGGGATCAAATCTGTCCTCAAGGGTGCTAGTCAGACTTGTTAACTGCTGAGCCATGATGGATTTTCCTAAGACTTTTCTGATACAGGTACTGTTGTCTTACATACTGTTACGTGAACTAAACCATATCCTTAAACTTCAAGACACATGTATGAGATAGTTTTTGGTGGAACAAATTGTGACGGATCTACTTCTGGAATACCTCTGTATAGATGCAGGTCTTCAGTCATTAAGCCCAAGAGGCTTTAAAGCATTGCAAGCAACACTCTGTGGCAGATGATCAAAACTGTCTGACACAATTTGAGCTTGCTATAGCAAGAAAGTCTAACCTATTCCGGTGTTCTCCTCTCTGTGAGACAAGCCGTTATATAGACTTAAACAGGGTTCCACTTCAGCTGTTGGCTAAATTGCAGTAGGTAATGCCCTTGTTTGAGTTCACCAGGGGTGGAAGGGGAGAAGGTTGAGTGCCTAATTCACTGGGTCGTCTGCGGTATCATCACTTCATGTCACCTTTACCCAGTAATTAATACCACTGATATTTGGGACATTCCATTCTTAACTTGAGTCACTTGCCTGTGAGATACAGCAGATAAATGTGGTTTGTGAATCCTTTTAGAATTAGAGGTAGCATTCTGAGTGTGATTTTCTGAGAGGGTTTCAAAGGAAAAGGATGGGCAAAGTTTTAAATATTCATGATGGTCAAAAAGGTGTAACATAAGCCATGGTTCTAAGCTTGTACTTCCCTCTTGTTCCTGTAGAGAATAGTGACAGTGGTACAGGAAAGAAAGAAAAGGAAAAGAAAAACAGAAAGGGCAAGGACAAGGAAAATGGCACCGTGTCCAGCAGTGAGACACCACCACCACCACCACCACCAAATGAAATCAATCCCCCTCCACATGCTGTGGTAAGTGTAAGGTTGATGGGTGTGGTGGGCCCTAAAATTGTGTGAGATGTGACCTTTGGTTGACAACTAATAAAGCCAGCCTTCATTGAGCACCACACTATATTGGGTTCTAGGTGCCATTGATGGAGGTGAATGCCATTTTAGAACCAGGAGTCTGAAATACTTTTAAGGTTTCTTTGGCCAACTTTTTTTCTTTTTGGTCTTTTTAGGGCTGTACCATGTCACATGGAGGTTCCCAGGCTAGGGGTCAAATCAAAGCTGTAGCTGGCTGGCCTATACCACAGACAGCAATACCAGATCCAAGCCATGTCTTCGACCTACACCACAGTTCCTGGCAACGCCAGATCTCTAACCCACTGTGCGAGGCCAGGGATCTAACCTGTGTCCTCATGGATGCTAGTAAGGTTCATTTCCACTGAGCCACAGTGGGAACTCTGGCCAAGCATTTTTGTCCGTCGTATAAACAGGAAGAAGAGGAGGATGATGACTGGGGGGAGGATACAACAGAGGAAGCTCAAAGGCGCAGAATGGATGAAATCAGTGACCATGCAAAAGTTTTAACCCTCAGTGATGATTTGGAAAGAACTGTTGAAGAGCGTGTCAATATCTTGTTTGATTTTGTTAAGGTAAAATAGTTGCTTTAATATTCTGTTGATCAGCATATCTGCTTCTACCCAGTCTTAAACTTTTATTAGATTTTGCTTAAAGCTGTGTACTCGGCAAATAATTTTTTTAATACTGTTTTCTGAAATGTTCAAACGCAAGTCTATTTTTTTCTGTTTATTTAAATATTTTTGAGGGTAGTTTCAGGCACTGTCCTTAGCAACTGTGTATCATTTACCCATCTTAGAACTGTCTTGAATTAGGGGAAAGTCAGAGCAAGGACTACCTATCTCTAGAGTAAAATGTGCCTCCACCTACTGAATCTTCCTTTTATTTACAGAAAAAGAAAGAAGAGGGTATTATTGACTCTTCTGACAAAGAAATTGTAGCTGAAGCAGAAAGATTGGATGTAAAGGCCATGGGCCCTCTTGTTTTGACTGAAGTTCTTTTTAATGAGAAGATTAGAGAACAAATTAAGAAATACAGGCGCCATTTCTTACGAGTAAGCAACTTACTATACATTCGTAAGTGAGATTTACAGCTACGATCTTGGATACCTTGTTTTCATCTTTTTATTCCATCTGTCATCCTGAAAATGGAGATAATTGACCTGCTGTAGCAGAGTATCTGGAAAACTATTTGTAAATTACAGATCTGAGACTCCTAAGGCAGAGTTCTGGTTGGTGGCCCAATGGATTAAAGATCTAGCATTGCCCACAAGCTATGGTGTGGCTGTGGTGTAGGCCAGCAGCTGCATCTCTGATTCGACCCTGCACTTGTAAGCCAAAAGTGCAGCCCTAAAAATTTTATTTTTGTGTTTTTGCCTTTTCTAGGGCCATTCCTGTGGCATACGGAGGTTCCCAGGCCAGGGGTCCAATTGGAGCTGTAGGCTATGCCAGAGGTTACAGCAACACCAGATCCCAGCTGCGTGTGCAACCCACACCACAGCTCACAGCAATGCCAGATGCCTAACCCACTGAGTGAGGCCAGGGATCCAACCCGCAACCTCTCATGGTTCCTAGTCGGATTCGTCAGCCACTGCGCCATGATGGGAACTCCAGCCTTAAAAATTGTTTTGAAATTTTTAATTTAATAAAAATTTTATAAAAGGAATTCTCCTAAGGCAATTTAATACACTTGGATATTGGAATTGTCAAGAAAGCTTGTTAATGCCGGGATGTCTATTTGCAGTTTTGCCACAACAACAAAAAAGCTCAACGGTACCTTCTTCATGGTTTGGAGTGTGTGGTAGCAATGCATCAAGCTCAGCTCATCTCCAAAATTCCGCATATCTTGAAGGAGATGTATGACGCAGACCTTTTGGAGGAAGAAGTCATCATTAGCTGGTCGGAAAAGGTGGGGAATATATAAACAAGCTCTTCAAGATGAGAAATACTCTAGGGGCTTGCGGGGGGGGTTATGTTTTTTGAAGTCATAATTTCTAATATTTAGTGTCTATGTTGAAATGCAGTCCCTTTGCGTGACTGGCGTACTCTGAAGTGTGGTTCCCACCATCACCAGGGCCGCTTTCTAGTAGTAACCAAAGAAAACTTCATGCCTTTTAATAATTAACTTGCTGAATGTGTTTATTCTGTTGAGAGTTAAAGGTTAGGGTTTGGCTCAGTCCTCAGAGAGAGATGAGTATGGGCAATTACATGAATTACTCGTTTAAGTTTCTCAAGCTGCAAATTTAATTGAACTTAATTCTAGGCTTCTAAGAAATATGTCTCAAAAGAACTTGCCAAAGAGATTCGTGTCAAAGCGGAACCATTTATAAAATGGTTGAAGGAAGCAGAGGAAGAATCTTCTGGTGGTGAAGATGATGATGAAGATGAGAATATTGAGGTGAACACCAAAGAAATTATTAAATACGGTGTTGGCGATGGGTGTTTGGGAATTATAAAATGCCAGTATTTGGCAATTCCAAATTAAAACTTTTAAATGCAATAATTAGTTTATGGAGGAATTACGTTATTAGAAAAAGTGGGAGTTCCCATTGTGGCTAAGTGGTTAACGAATCTGACTGGTATCCATGAGGACGGGGGTTTGATCCCTAGCCTTGCTCAGTGGGTTAAGGAATTGTCATTGCTGTGAGCTGTGGTGTAGGCCAGCAGCTGTAACTCTGATTAACCCCCTAGTTTGGAGACATCCTATGTTCCCAAACTAGGGGGTGTGGCCATAAAAAGACAATTTATATGGCAATTCTATATACAATCTCCCAGATACTGTATATGATTCCAATTAAATAAAATATTGTCTGAGTTCCCTAAAGGGAGGTTGTTTTATTTCGGTGTAGGTTGAGTGTAGTGGTAATGTCTACAAAAACGAAGATACTCTTAGGCTGCAGAGAGGTTAACTTAGTTTGGAATAACAAAAATTTTCTTGGGCATTCCCATTGTGGCTCAGCAGTAACAAACTTGATTGAATCCCGGGGGACATGGGTTCTATCCCTGGCCTCACTTTAAGCATTTGGCGTTGCTGTGAGCTGTGGTGTAGGTCATAGGTGTGGCTGGGATCCTGCAGTGCTGGTGACTGCTGTAGGCCAGCAGCTATAACTGATTCAACCCCTAGCCTGGGAACTTCTATATGCCACACATGCGGCCTTAAAAGAGACAAAAGGAAAAAAAATTTATTGCAGAATAATGTCTCTAGGTAGTTTTCCTTTTTTGACCATTGGTTTATTTTTGTAGGTAGATTTATTGGGATAGTTTATCAGTTAAAAAAATTTTTGTTTCATCAGGTGGTGTATTCGAAGACTGCCAGCGTACCGAAAGTTGAAGCTGTGAAGTCTGACAACAAGGATGATGACATTGATATTGATGCCATTTAAAGGGGTGGGTGTAGCCCAGCTTAACTGTGTAATGCTGAGAATCTTTTTGCATCATCAGGCAGAAGTGCAACATGTATGTGCAAAAGCTAAAATGGCTTAACATCATGCTACACTTTCTACTAAAAATGTATTGCTGTGAGTGGTCTGTAATTAAACCCAACAAGACATCTAGGGAGTCCATACACATCAGTGAGCAGGTGTAGTTTGCTTATTTATAGCATGTTTCTTTTTGAAAAATTAGTGGTGGACACATTTGGATCACATTTATACAGTTATAAAAATAAAGATTTGATTTTGGTCATTCTTCAGATTTGGGGCTCGAATGACTTAAGTTGAAATGGCTCCTCTAAAAAATGTTGCACCATCATTTAACTTGACAAGATTATTGGAGCCTGTTAGTATTGTTGGGTGCTGAGACTATAAAGAGATCTTCAGCAGAATGTGAACGTAAACTTATAATTATCTTACTCAGCCATTAAGAAATAGTACTTTGAAGTCTTATCTTTAGTCCTTCATGTTGGCGTGTGGTAATGTCCATTCCTCCCGTGCCAAGCTGGACTGTTTACCAGATGACAAACACTTTACGAAGAAGTCGAAATGACCTGAGTGTCCTATAAATAATTTTAAGAGCAGGTTTTGAAACTTGAATTATTTTTGGGGTTTTTGTTTTTGTTTTTGTTTTAGTTCTTCTATACTTGCCCCAGATTGTAGTCTTTGAGGTCATGTGCATTGCACGTTGGATGAGCCAGGGGAATTACTACATTAACATTTAAGCATTTTACGTGTATGTAGCTGTTGCTTTATACTGAGAAAACGGAGACTTTGGGGAGTGATTAGCTCTATGATTTTATTTGGGGGAAGCAGGAAAAGGTGCACTTGATCTCTAGCAAAAACTGAGCATAATTTTTCGTCATTTACTCTTGTGATACAACTTCCCATTTCAGAATATTTAGACATACTGTATCTTTTGTTCAGTGCAGATTTTTCCCCAGATAATATGGTTCTTTGATGCCTTTTACATATTGGACATATAGCTTATGCGTTTTAGGTTTTTGTTGCTATCTTGCCAAAATAAGTGTCAGTTATGTCTTGATTTCTGCCCCCTCTCCCTCAAATGTCTTATTTTTTAAAAAAAAACTAAAAGCATACTTCAAAGTCAGAGCCCTTATTTTGGTATAAGACTTGGGTTTTATTTCACATTGAACGTAGTTACCCAAGAAGTCTGTGGTGATGGCAAGTGAAAGTAAAAGCAGCTGACGGGCCTGATTCAGCCAGTCCTGGGCTGGCTTTCTATTTGGGCATAATTCTTGTGTGTTCCTTGTCCCGTTTGCTGATCTAAACTCAGTTGATATCGAGGTTTCTGACTACATCTGAGAAATCATCTTCAAGGTAAAAATATAAAAGGTATACTGAAAATCAAAAATACATGGAGTGAAGAATTTTGTTGGAGCACTGGCTTAGGTCTTTCACCTCTTTGTGATTCATCTCAGACTACAGTGAAACTCTTAACAATGTAAGTTTTTTTCACATTGAAATTTACAAACAACTGGTATGATAAAACTTTGCTAGCTTGGTATTTTAAGCAAACCCTCGCAATCTTAATGGAAAGGAACAAACTGGTCTCCAGCTGTCCCCCCATCCCTATAAATTTGGATGAGATTGCAGGAGAGCCATATACTTAGAGGGAATGTGCTTTGTCACACCAAAGAGGTTTTTACAAATCCACATCTCACCTAGGTTAAGTTTTTTTTGCCATTGTCTGAAATTCTGTAGGGAACACCGGTTGATCTAAGCCTGTTGTATTCAGCATACCCATGTCAAGCTGATGAGGTCCTGTTATGGAGGGGTTTCCCCCCCCCCCTTTTTTTTTCTTTTATTTGAAGGAAAACATGTTCAGGGCTTCTAAACACTAAAGAGAAAACTTTGGCTTAGACCAGTGTTTTGTCTAGTGCCAAAAATGGAATTCAAATCCACATAGTGAGAAATTGATTCATAGCAGCTATCCTAATAGAGTAATCCTTCACTTTGCTCTATTCAACTGTCTTAAAATTTCCTGTTTCAAACAGCTATGTTACTTGATTAAAACAATGTTAAAATTATTTTTTGTCTCTGCTTTAATATTAAAATTAACCTAAATTTTTGGAGCATTGAAACCTGCCCTATTTTGTAGCCACTGTTTCAAATTTGTGTTTGGTACTTCCTTGTGCAGTTGCCCTCCTACTCACAAAACTGATGTTGCTCATTATAGTGGCTTTAGATCTCGTGTTCCTGTTCTGTAACTCAAATTGATAACAAGCTGAAGAGGTCTGCCTTCATCGATAGCTTCAAAGATACTGCTAAAGATTAGGTAATGTTACGAGGCTGGTCTAAGATCCTTCCAGAGTACTTAGTAAGGGGTGTCAAAAAGATTAGGTAATGTTACGAGGCTGGTCTAAGATCCCACAGTTCATCCACAAAGGGCCTGGATCCCATACAGTCTTAGTTCTGTGAAGGGCTTGGGGTGTGCTTAAGAGGGTGCTTACAAGGTGTCATGTGGACTTTCGAATAACTATTTCTCTTTATAAGAAAGGAATGTTTCTAACCAAGTTCCCTTTGAAGTTAATGAATTTAAAGCATACTATTTGGGGTTCTAAGGTTTGAGTGTTTCCCACTTGGGAGTTAGGGTTGCTTTCCATTGTTTACTCTGCCACACCAAGCCCTGACCTAAATAAAACCTTTGACCTGAAAGCTGGCCAAGACAGTGGAGACTACAGAAGTGTACTGGTATAAATGAGTCTTCTGCATTTCATGTCTGTTAGCCCAATCTTTATGGTAATCTTGAGCTGTAGTTACTGTTACCCCAAGGTCCCAGTCTCTGCGCTGTCACTGGGTGGTGGTTCTAGGTGGTAACATTTTTGACCACTCCAGAGTTTTCATAGTACTCTTAGTACCTAGAACAGTATTGCACTTGAAGCTCTGCCCTCTGCAGCTACCCTGTGGTTTATGTTCTGTCTTTTCTGAATGGGTAGAGTCATGCTTACACTCCTCTGTCTTCAGTATTCAGTTAACCCTTAGGAAAGATGCTGCATGACACCTGCTGGAGTTCTTGTGACTGGCTTGTGCACAGCCTCCGGAGTATGTGCCTTTGAGGCTTTGCTCACTGGAGGTTAGGAGCTCACACTTTATGTCCACCTACCACAGCCTAAAACGAGATGAGTTGTGAGACCTCTGGTTCTTCACTGTCAGGGAACGGAACCATACATGTGTGCTAGGATAGAGAAATAATACAGAGAGGTACCCAAAGCAGGAAATGTACGTTGTTCCCAAAGCCTGGCTCTTGGTTGTGCACTGTGCATTGGGGCTTACAAATCAAGCTAGGTCCTGGAGGCCCTCCCTATAAAACTGGAAGACCATCTTTCTGAATCTGCCTAGTGGGGAGGGCACCCTCGTGTACAGCACCTAAAACACTGAAGTCAGTAGAGGTAATTCCTGCACTGGATCAGCTGGGGAGAGTTGCCCTTTCAGGGAGAGGAGTAAAGGCAGGAGCTTGTGCTGGCACCTCCAGACGTTTGCAACGGGTCACAGACTGAGAGCAGTGAATAGGTGAAGGGGCTGCTTTTGGCTGGGGCAGTTTAAGGGGGGTACAGTCTTTGCCTTAAGCAGCTCCTAATGTGCTCAGACCAGCTCAGCGTCTGAGGACAGGCCATCGCCCCACTTAGGCTCACCTAACAGCTGCAAACACCTTGAACCAGCTGTTGGCTTGGCCTGAGGTGAGGATTGAGGGCCAGTGAGTGAGGCTGGGTTTAGTCCAGGGGTCCTTAAACACCTGGGGGAGGAATCCTTCCAGAGTACTTAGTAAGGGGTGTCAAAAAGATTAGGTAATGTTAAGCTGGTCTAAGATCCCACAGTTCATCCACAAAGGGCCTGGATCCCATACAGTCTTAGTTCTGTGAAGGGCTTGGGGCCTTAAGGTGGCTAGATTGTGGAGAGAAGACTGGGTGGCAGCTCTTGAGGGTCCAAGGTTGACCTTCAGTGAAGCTTCAAACAGGCAGGGTGCCAGCCTCATGCACCTGATCTCTGTGTGCCTGGCCTGCACCAGACCTTGAGCAACCTCACATGTTACAACTTTGTCTCCACCTTAAGGGAGCTCCAAGACCAAAGCAGACACGGGGCAGAGGGCTAGAACTTGGGATTGGGAGGTGGGAAGAAATGATTGGGGACCTAGACGGATGTCTAAGAAAAGAAGTAGCATTTCAAAGGCCAGGTAGGGGAGCTGCTGCTTGAGGTTGAATGCAGTGCGTAGTGGGTAGGAGGTGCTAGCACCTCACCTGCAAGCTGAGCCCTGGAGGACTTAACCCTTCTGCAAACTGCAGGGAGTGGAGTCACATTTGCACCTTGATGCCAGGAGTGCAGAGGTGAGGTAGGGATACAGTGAAGGAGTGGGGTGGAAGGCTCAGGACTGACAAGCTAGCCGCTGCCATGATGATGGAGGGGTCAGACAAGGATGTGCTTTGGCCTCAGAAGGTTGGGGTCGCTGAGAGTCAGGGCCCAGTGTCAGATCCAAATGCAAATCCTTGTCCCACAGGTAGCATCTCTGAGCACCTGGGAGTGACAGGCCCTTCCCTTGAGATCAAATCTGTGTGGTGTTGGGGCAGCACCTAGTAGGGAGTTCTGGGAGATTCAGAGCTCCAAGAGGAAAATGGGGGTTTTCTGCAAGTCGGGAGCAGCCCTCTAGTTGCAGGGTTTGATTCCTCAAAGAGCAGAGAAAAATATCTTCAGATGAGGTTCACAGGTCTTACATGTTAGGTTGTTTTGATGACAACCCAAAGTCTGGAGTCAGCTGCAGGGAGGGCTTTTCCGAGGATTCAGGTAACAAGGGAAGTGTTGGGAACCCTATTGCCACAGACACAACTTTCCAAGGAGCCAGGGACACCGGCAGGTCAGCCTTGACACCCCTTGTACCGATGACGGCTCTAGGTGGCTGGGTAAGAAGAGTGTTCCAGGGCACTGTCCACTGGGCACTTGTCTACTCTGGGCCTCCCTAATTCTCCCAATGCCCATGAACTTCCTGGCCCTGTGGAGTTGCACTGAACCTCCTCCTGACTCAGCTTTCTCAGGGCCCACTGTGGCCAGCAAGCTTCTGTTTCTGCTGCCTATGCCCAGCTTTCTAGGCTTGCCAGCTCAGACCCCTGAGGCATGTCTGACCAGCTCCTTTGGCCTTCCCCATTTCTGTCAGGTTGGCTTTCTCTCTTCAGCATCATGAGCCTCACTGGCAGCTCCAGTCAGATGTGGTCCAGGAGGGCAGCTTGAATTGAAATGTGGCTGGAGTTCCCATCATGGCACAGCGGAAACGAATCTGACTAGGAACCATGAGGTATCAGGTTTGATTCCTGGCATCGCTCAGGTTAAGGATCCGGTGTTCCCGTGAGCTCTGGTGTAGGTTGCAGACCCGGCTCAGATCTGGCGTTGCTGTGGCTGTGGTGTAGGCTGGCGGCTACAGCTCCAATTGGACCCCTAGTCTGGGAGCCTCTGTATGCCACAGGTGTGTCCCTTAAAAGACAGATGTGGCTGCCAAAGGCTGCCTCACAGTAGGGGTTTGTGATTGGAGCAGCAGAAACGCTGGCGCTGGGAGACACTAGGACACATTGCTTTCACTGGAAACAATTTCCTTTGTAAAGACATCTGCTCAACAGCCTCCTCATACAACCAGTCAACTAAACAAGTGAACGCTGCACTTCTGTGAGCCCCCAGCATTTTCAGTTACCCTGTGGGGTGGGCAAAAGAATGGCACACAGGCTCTGCAGCAGAGAACTTAAGAGTCGGACAGGAGAGGCGTGACTTGACCTCAAGAAGCCATCAGAGGTTACCTGATGGAAAGGGGGCCTTGCACAGTTGTGGTTAAAGTCTGAAAGGCTGTTGGAGACGGGTTTCCTAGGAGGAGGCAGAGTAGAGGAGTCCCTGAGTTAGGTTGTATACTCTGGGCCACAAGGAGCCCCAAGAGGAACATCTCATGTGAAGGAAAAATGAGACTGATGATGAGGCTAGGTACGGCCGGAGGGACATCAAGAGAGGGATAGTTTGCATGAAAGGAAAGCAATTCAGCCTAAGATCTGATGGGTTTGATTGCTTTTGGCATAAGTAGGTTGAGGGGTCCAGGAATGAGCTGGATGTGAAGCTAGAGCTGGAAATCCTGTGAAGGCAGCAGCGGGGCCTGTGCTCAGTTTGCATTTTTCTGCAAGGGCAGGGGCAGATGTGACTCAACTGCACCCCCCAGGTACCCAGAACTGGGCTTGTACACAGGTGCTTGGAATCATCAGTGTGTGGCTGGGTGGGTGGAGGAGTAAGTACTCAGGGAGATGAGCAGGTGGGTGGCTGGACATTTGGGTGAATGAACAGATGGGTGGCTGAAAGGATAGAAGGTTAATTCGGTGGTTGGGTGGGTGGATGGATGGGGCAGTGGGAGGGAGGTCAGTGATTTAGAGCCTGCTTTCTCCCGGTGAGCCAGTTCGTACTGTGTAATTCTACTGAAGTCCAAACAGTGATTTATGTGTCTTTTCTCTGTCCCTTTCCATGCAGCCCTTTACCAGCCAGACTGCTTTTTATTTTCTCTGTTCTTTTCACTGATGACCCTGCCATCAGAAGGGATCTTCCTTCCATCCCACCATCACCCCTTTGACACACTCATTCTCCAGTCCACTTGTCAGTTTACATTACCCATTATCACTTATTTTATAACTTATTTAGGAAGTCACATGGATAGTCTGAGACCTCCCAAAATGCGTGCTGCCCTGGAGGGCCGCATTAGGGCCCAGTGAAGAACTTGAACACCTAGCCCAACCTGAGAGCCTTCGAACTCAGCTCTTCTATCAGGCCATTCCATTTCGGTTGAACCCAATTAGTAAGGTTGCTTTATTACAAAAAGAAATGGGGAGGTGATCAGTAATGGAAGTTCAGAGTGTAGTAGAACTTCCAATTTAACAAAAAGAGGAAGTTCCTGTCGTGGCTCAGTGGAAACGAAACAGACTAGGAGCCGTCAGGTTGCTGGTTCGATCCCTGGCCTTGCTCAGTGGGTTATGGATCCATTGTTGCCACGAGCTGTGGTGTAGGTCACAGATGCGGCCTAGATCCTGTGTTGCTGTGGCTGGGGTGCAAGCTGGCAGCTGTAGCTCTGATTAGACCTCTTGCCTATTGCATTTCTATGTGCTAACAATGAAAGATCAGAAAGAAATTAGGGAAATAGTCCCCTTTGTCATTGCATCGAAAAGAATAAAACACCTAGAAATAAACCTACCTAAGTAGACAAAACGCCTGTGCACTGAAAACTGTAAGATGCTAATGAAAAAAATCAAAAATGACACAAACGTGTAAAGATGCAAAGATATACTATTCTCTTGGATTGGAAGAATCAATATTATCAAAATGACTATACTACCAAAGTAATCTACAGATTCAATGAAATCCCTATCAAATTACCAATGGCATTTTTCACAGAACTAAAACAAAATATATAATGATTTTTAGGAGTTCTCGGCATGGCACAGCAGAAATGAATCCAAACACGCAACCTCATGAGGGAACTATGAGGAACCATGAGGTTGCGTGTTCAATCCCTGGCCTCCCTCAGTGGGTTGAGGATCCTGCGTTGATGTGGCCGTGGTGTAGGCCAGCAGCTGTAGCTCTGATTCAACCCTTAGCCTGGGAACCTCCATGTGCCACGGATGTGGCTTTAAAGAGAAAAGGAAAAAGAAAAAAAAAGATTTTTATTTATTTTTGTTGTAGCTGGTTTATAGTGTTCTATCAATTTTCTCCTGTATAGCATGGTGACCCAGTTACACATACACGTATGGATTCTTTTTTCTCACATTATCATGCTCCATCATGCGTGACCAGATAGAGTTCCCAGTGCTACACAGCAGGATCTCATTGCTTATCCATTGCAAAGGCAATAGTTTGCATCTGTTAACCCCAAGTTTCCAGTCCATCCCACTCCCTCCCCCTCCTCCTTGGCAACCACAAGTCTATTCTCCAAGTCCATGATTTTCTTTTCTGTGGAAAGGTAGAACAAAAAAAAATTTTTTTTTTGTCTTTTTTGCTATTTCTTTGGGCCGCTCCCGCGGCATATGGAGGTTCCCAGGCTAGGGGTCGAATCAGAGCTGTAGCCACCAGCCTACGCCAGAGCCACAGCAACGCGGGATCCGAGCCGCGTCTGCAACCTACACCACAGCTCACAGCAACTCCGGATCCTTAACCCACTGAGCAAGGGCAGGGACCGAACCCGCAACCTCACGGTTCCCTAATTGGATTCGTTAAGCACTGCGCCACGACGGGAACTCCTAGAACAAAATATTTTAAAATTTCTTTGGGAGCACAAAAGACCCAGAATAGCCAAAGCAATGCTGAGAAAGAAAAATGGAGGTACAACCCAATGGAAAAATGGACAAAAGACCTGCATAGGCATTTCTCCAAAGATACACAGATGGCCAACATGAAGAAATGTTCAACATCACTGATTATTCAAGAAATGCAAATCAAAACTACTCTGAGGTACCTCCTCACACCAGTCAGAGTGGCCATCGTAATAAGTCCACAAAACAACAAATGCCGGAAAGGGAACCCTGCTGCACTGTTGCTGGGAATGTAAATTGGTACAACCATATGGAAAACAGTATGGAGGTACCTTAGAAAACTATAGGAGTTCCCTTCGTGGCGCAGTGGTTAACGAATCCGACTAGGAACCATGAGGTTGCGGGTTCGGTCCCTGCCCTTGCTCAGTGGGTTAACCATCCGGCGTTGCCGTGAGCTGTGGTGTAGGTTGCAGACGCGGCTCGGATCCCCGCGTTGCTGTGGCTCTGGCGTAGGCCGGTGGCTACAGCTCCGATTAGACCCCTAGCCTGGGAACCTCCATGTGCTGCGGGAGCAGCCCAAAGAAATAGCAAAAAAAAGACAAAAAAAAAGAAAACTATATAACTACCATATGACCCAGCAATCCCACTCGTGGACATATATCCGGACAAAACTTTCCTTGAAAAAGACACATGCACCTGTATGTTCATTACAGCACTATTCACAATAGCCAAGACATGGAAATAACCTAAATGTCCATCTGCAGATGAATGGATTAAGATGTAGAAGTTCCTGTCATGGCTCAGCGGAAACGAATCCAACCAGGAACCATGAGGTTGTGGGTTTGATCCCTGGCCTCCCTCAGTGGGTTAAGGATCCAGTGTTGCCATGAGTTGTGGTGCAGGTTATAGACACGGCTCAGATCCCGTGTCGCTGTGGCTGTGGGCTAGGCCGGTAGCTGGAGCTCTTAGAGCCCTAGCCAGGGAACCTCCATATGCTGCTAGTGCGGCCCTAAAAAAGACTTTAAAAAAAAAAGATGTGGTATATGCACACAATGGAATACTACTCAGCCATTAAAAAAAAGCCATTTGCAGCAACGTGGATGGAACTAGAGACTCTCACACTAAGTGGAGTAAGTCAGAGAGAGAAAGACAAATGCCATATGATATCCCTTATATCTGAAATCTAATATACCACACAAAGGAACCTTTCCACAGAAAAGAAAATCATGGACTTGGACAACAAACTTGTGGTTGGCGAGGGGGAGGGAGTAGGATGGACTGGGAATTTGGGGTTAATAGATGCAGACTATTGCCTTTGCAATGGATAAGCAATGAAATCCTGCTGTATAGCACTGGAAACTATATCTAGTCACTTAATGATGGAACATGATACTGTGAGAAAAAGAATATGTATGTATGTGTGACTGGATCACCTTGCTGTACAGTAGAAAACCGACTGAACACTGTAAACCAGCTATGATGGAAAAAATAATCATTAGAAAAAAAAGAGTTCCTGTTGTGGCTCAGTGGTTAACGAATCTGACTAGGAACCATAACGTTGCTGGTTTGATCCCTGGCCTTGCTCAGTGGGTTAAGGATCCAGTGTTGCCATGAGCTATGGTATAGGTCAAAGACGTGGCTTGGATCCCATGTTGCTCTGGCTTTGGCAAAGGCCAGCAGCTACAGCTCTGATTAGATTCCTAGCCTGGGAACTTCCATATGCCATGGGTGCAGCCCTAAAAAGACCAAAAAAAAAAAAAGAGCTAGAGGACTCACGTTCCCTTAATTCAGACTGTCCTAAACTACAGTCATCAAGACAATATGGTACTGGCACAAAAACAGAAATATAGATCAATGGAACAGGATAGAAAGCCCAGAAATAAACCAAAGCACCAATGGTCAACTAATCTATGCCAAAGGGGCAAGAATATACAATATCTTCAATAAGTGGTGCTGGGAAAACTGGACAGCTGCATGTAAAAACATGAAATTAGAACACTGTTAGAGTTCACATCGTGGCGCAGAAATGAATCTGACTAGGAACCGTGAGGTTGCAGGTTCGAGCCCTGGCCTTGCTCAGTGGGTTAAGGATCTGGCATCGTGGTGGCTCTGGCATAGGCTGGCAGCTGTAGCTCCGATTAGACCTCTAGCCTGGGGACCTCCATATGCCATGGGTGCAGACCTAAAAAGATTTAAAAAAAAAAAAGACAAAAGAAAGAAAAATTAGAACACTGTTTAACACCATACACAAAAATAAACTCAAAATGAATTAAAGACCTAAATGTAAGACCAGATACTATAAAACTCTTAAGAGGAAAACATAGGCAGAACACTCTGACATAAACCCAAGCAATGTCTTTTTCAGCTCCACCTCCTGGAGTAATGAAAAAAATTTTAAAAATTAACAAATGCGACCCAATTAAACTTAAAGTTTTTTGCACAGCAAAAGAAACCATAAACAAAATGAAAAAAACAACCCACAGAATGGGAGAAAATATTTGCAAATGAAGCAACTGACAAGGGATTAATCTCCAAAATAGACAAGGAACACACACACATGCAGCTCAATATCCAAAAAAAAACAAAAAAACTAGGAGTTCCCGTCGTGGTGCAATGGTTAACGAATCCAACTAGGAACAATGAGGTTGCGGGTTTGGTCCCTGCCCTTGCTCAGTGGGTTAACGATCCGGCGTTGCCGCGAGCTGTGGTGTAGATTGCAGACGCGGCTCGGATCCCGCGTTGCTGTGGCTCTGGCGTAGGCCGGTGGCTACAGCTCCGATTCAACCCCTAGCCTGGGAACCTCCATATGCCGTGGGAGCGGCCCAAGAAATAGCAACAACAACAAAAAGACAAAAAAGACAAAAGAAAAACTAATTGAAAAATGGGTAGAAAACCTAAATAGACATTTCTTCAAAAAAGATATACATAAGACCAAAAAAAAAAAAAAAAAGATGCTCAACATTGCTAATTACTAGGATAGAAATCTAAACTACTATGAGGTACCACCTTACGGCCATCATCAAAACGTCTACAAATAATAAATGCTGGAAAGGGTGTGGAAAAAGGGAACTCTCTTACACTGTTGGTCGGAATGTATATTGGTACAACCGCTGTGGAAAACAGTATGGAGATTCTGCAAAAAAAAACTAAAAATAAAACTACCATTTGATCCAGCAATCCCACTCCTGGGTATCTATTCAGAGAAAACTGTAATTTGAAAAGATACATGCAGGAGTTCCCACTGTGATGCAGTGAGATTGGTGGGGTCTCTGCAGCACAAGTTCAATCCCCAGCCCAGCATAGTGGGTTAAGGATCCAGCATTGCCACAGCTGTGGTATAGGTCACAACTGCAATTCAGATCTGATCCCTCACCCAGGAACTCCATATATCCCTCGGGGTGGCCAAAAAGAAAAAGGAGTTCCCGTCATGGAGGATCTAAATCCAACTAGGAACCTGAGGTTGCAGGTTTGATCCCTGGCCTCACTCAGTGGGTTAAGGATCTCACGTTGCCATGAGTTGTGGTGTAGGTCACAGAAGCGGCTCGACTCTGGCTTTGCTGTGGCTGTGGCATAGGCCAGTGGCTACAGCTCTGTTTGGACCCCTAGCCTGGGAACTTCCATATGCCATGGGCACGGTCCTAAAAAGACAAAAAGAAAAAAAAAGTAAAAGGAAAAAGAAAGATACATGCAACCCAATGTTCATTGCTGCACTATTTACAAGAGCCAAGAGTTTGGAAGCAAACTAAATGTCTATTGACAGGGGAATGGATAAAGAAGATGCGGTACATATATACAGTGGATTATTACTTGGCCATAAAAAAGGATGAGTTAATGCCATTTGAAGCAACATGGATGGATCTAGAGATCATCATATCAAGTGAAGTTAGACAGTAAAAGATAAACATTATATGATATCGCTTATATGTGGAATCTTAAAAGAGGATACAAATGAACTTATTTGCATAACAGAAGTAGACTCACAGACTTTGAACACAAGCTTATGCTTATGAAAAGGGACAGGTGTGTGGTAGGGGATGGCCTGGAGGTTTGGGACTGGTATACGCACACTGTGGTCTATGGAATGACTGGGCAATGGGGACCTGCTGTATGGCACACAGAACTCTACCCAATATTCTTGATAATTTATGTGGGAAAAGAATCTGAAAAATATTGGACGTGTGTACATGTATAACAGTCACTTTGCTATACAGCAGAAATCATCACAACATTGTAAATGAACTACTTCAATAAAACTGAAAAAAATTAAAAGTTAAAAAAAAAAACAAAAATTGGTTCTTTGAAAAGATCAACGAAACTGACAGACTCAGGAGTTCCCACTGTGGTGCAGTGTGTTAAGAATCTGACTGCAGTGGCCTGGGTCACTGTGGAGGTGTGGGTTCAATTCCTGGCCTGGTACAGTGGGTTAAAGGATCAAGCACTGCTGCAGCTGTGGCATAGGTTGCAGCTTCAGCTCCGATTCAGAAGTTCCCTGGCCCAGGGACTTCTGTATGCTATGGTGCAAGCCAAAGAAGAAAAAAAGGGAGTTCCCGAAGGTGGTGCAACAGGATTAACAGAATCTTGGGAGCACTGGGTTGCAGGTTTGATCCCTGGCCTGGCACAGTGAGTTAAGGATCCCAAGTTGCCACAGCTGTGGCTTAAGTTGTAACTGCAGCTCGGATCTGATCCCTGGCCTGGGAACTCCTTATGCCACAGGGTGGCCAAAAATGGAAAAAAAAAAAGAAGAAGAAGAAGAAGAAAAAGGGGAAAAAAAGACCTTTTTAGCTGGATGGAATAAAGAAAAAAAGATCAAATTACTAAACTCAGAAATAGAAATGGGGATATTACTTCTGAGTCTACAGAAATAAAGAGGGTTGTAAAAACTAAGCATGATTGTACACCAACAAATTGGATAACCTAGATGAAATGGACATTCCTATAAACACAAAGGCTAGTTACCAAGAAATAAAAAATCTGAATAGACCTGTATCTAGTAATGAGATTGAATCAGAAATATAAAATTTCCAAACAAAAAAAGCGCCAGAACTATGGTTTTACTGCTTAATTCTACCAAACATTTAAATAAGAACTAATGCAATCCTTCAAACTTTTCCAAAAAATTGAAGAGGTAGGAACGTATGTAATTCATTCTATGAAGCCACCTTATCCCTGATACCAAAGCCATACAAAGACACTACAAGAAAACTATCATTTAAGAATATTGATGCTATATTTCTCAATAAAATACAAATTCAAGAGCATATTAAAAGAATTATACATCATGCCTAAATGAGATTTATTCCTGGAATGAAATGATGGTTCAGTGTAATAAATCATATTAACAGAAAGAAGAAAAATCTACATGACACACATCTTGATTGAGGCAGAAAGAGAATTTGACAAAGTTAAATTATTTTCATGATTAAAAACATGCAACAACCTAGGAATAGAAGGAAATTACCACAACATAATAAAAGCTATAAATGAAACCCCCACAGGGAACATCATATTCAATGGTAGAAGACGGAAATCTTTTCTTCTAAGATCAAACGAAGAAGAATGTCTGCTTTCACCTCTTCTATTCATCATAGTACTGGAAGTTCTAGCCAGAGTAACTAGGCAAGAAAAAGAAAAAAGAAAAGTATCCAAATAAGAAAGGAAGCAGAAAACTATCTGTTTGCAGATGACCTGATTTTATATGTAGAAAGCCGTAAAGATCCCCCCCCCAAAAAAAGGGGAAAAAAAACCCTTTAGAACTAATGAATGAATTCAGTAAAGTAGCAGGATACAAAGTCAATGCAAAAATCTGTTGCATTTCCTTTTTTTTTTCCTTTCTAGGGCCACACCCATGGCAAATGGAAGTTGCCAGGCTAGGGGTTGAATAGGAGCTGTCATTGCCAGCCTATGCCACAGCCACAGCAACTCGGAATCCAAGCCACATCTTCAACGTGAACAACAGCTTATGGCAACGCCAGATCCTTAACCCACTGAGCAAGGCAGGGATTGAACCCTCATCTTCATGGATAATAGTCAGGTTCATTACTGCTGAGCCACAGTGAGAACTTCTGTTGCATTTCTACACACTAACAACAATCTGAAAAGGAAGTAAAGAACAATCTCATTTATAATACCATCAACAAGAAAAAGTACTTAGGAATTAACCTAAGCAAGGAGATGAAAGACAGTGAAAACTGTAAAACACTGCTGAAAATAATGAAAGAAGACACGAATAAATGAAATACATCCCATGTTCATGGACTGGAAGACTTAATGCTGAGAAGTCAATGCTATCGAAAACAATTAGGGATATTTAGGATTACATCCTAAAGTTAAAACACTCGAATTCAAATTTATACCATTTTAACTTCAATAGCATCCTCTGTTCCTATCCAGCTTTGTTACTACCCCTTTCCTTACTGCTGTCAGAAATTACATCTTTATGGGAGTTCCTGTGGTGGTTCAGCGGGTTAAGAACTTGACTAGTGTCCATGAGGATGTGGGTTCAGTCGCTGGCCTCCCTCAGTGGGTTGGGGATCTGGCACTGCCATAAGATGTAGTGTAGATCGCAGACACAGCTTGGATCCTGTGTTGCTTTGGCTGTGGTATAGGCCAGCATCTGCAGCTCTGATTTGACACCTAGCCTGGGAACTTCCTTATGTCACAGGTGTGGCCATTAAAAAAAAAAAAAAAAAAAGAAATTACATCTTTACTCATTGTGTGTCCCAAAACAGGCTAATAATTTTTTATTCATTAGTTTTTTAAATCATACAGAAGATAAAAAGTGGAGTTACAAACGAAAATTCCAATAATACTGTATGTGTTTATAATTGCCTATGTATTTACCTTTACCAGAGATCTTTATTTCTTCATATGTTTGAGGTACTGTCTAGTGTTCTCTCATTTCAACCTGAAGGACTTCCTTTAATATTTCTTGTAGGGCTGATCCAGTGGTGATGAACTCTAAGCTTTTGTTTATCAGGGAATATCTTTTTTTTTTTTTGTCTTTTTGCTATTTCTTGGGCCGCTCCCGCAGCATATGGAGGTTCCCAGGCTAGGGGTCGAATCGGAGCTGTAGCCACCGGCCTACACCAGAGCCACAGCAACGCAGGATCCGAGCCGCATCTGCAACCTACACCACAGCTCACGGCAACGCCGGACCCTTAACCCACTGAGCAAGGGCAGGGACCGAACCCGCAACCTCATGGTTCCTAGTCGGATTCGTTAACCACTGCGCCACGACGGGAACTCCTCAGGGAATATCTTAATTCCTCCCTCATTTTCGAAGGACAGTTTTCCCAGATACAGGATTCTTGATTGACAGTTCTTTTTTCTTTCAGTACTTTGGATGTATCAACCCACTGCCTCCTGGCCTCTGAGGTTTCCAATGAGAAATCTTGAGTGGGGATTCCTGTATGTGATGTCTTCCTTCTCTTGCTGCTTTCAAGATTCTCTTCGTCTTTGTGTTTGGAAATGTTGTATATAACGTGAAGCTCTTCTTGAGTGTTTCCATTCATGTCTGTCATCTAAGTTGAGAAGTTTTCAGCCATTGTTTCTTTTATTAATGTCTCTGCCCCTTTCTCTCTCTCTTTTCCTTCTGGTACTCTCATAATGCATATTTTGGTCCCTTGGGCTCTGTTTACCTTTCTTTCTATTCCTCAGACTCAATAACTCCCATTGTCCCAGGAGTTCCCATTGTGGCTCAGTGGAAAAGAATCTGACTAGTAGCCATGAGGATGCAGGTTCAATCCCTGGTCTTCCTCAGTGGGTTAAGGATCTGGCACTGCCATGAGCTGTGTTGTGGGTTCCAGATTCTGCTTGGATCTGGTGTTGCTGTGGCTGTGGGGTAGGTCGGCAGCTGTAGCTGTGATTAAACGCCTAGCCTGGGAACTTCTATATGTGGTGGATGCGGCCCTGAAAAGCAAAAATAATAGTAATTCCTATCATCCTATCTTCAAGTGTGCTGATTCTTTCTTCTGCCTGATCAAATTTACTTTTGAATGTCGCTGGAGAATTCTTCATTTCAGTTACTGTACGTTTTGCTTCCTTTCAGTTCCTTTTTACACTTTCCATCTCTTTCCTGATATTTCCATTTTGTTCATATATTATTTTCTTGACTCTGCTTTTCTTAACTTTTTGAGTATATTTAAGACAGTTGTTTTAAAGTCTTTTCTAGTAAGTCCACCATGTGCTCTTAGACAAAGTTTTTGTCAATTTATATTTTCCTTTGAATGGGCCAAACTGTCCTGTATCTTTTGTGTCTTGTGATTTGTTGCTGAGGTTGAAAACCAGATATTTGAAATTTGTAATATTGTACCTCTGGAAATCAGACTGTCTCCCTTTCTCAGGGTTTTCTTCCTCCCTTCCTTTCCTTCTTTCCTTCCTTCACATCTTTTTCTTTTTCTTTCTTCTTTTTTTTTTTTAATAACTGTTGTAGTGTCTCTGTTCTGGGGAGGATCAGCCTGAGGGACAAACTTAAGGTCTTCTCAGGTCTTGTCTGAGACTGTGTCTTTTCCTGAGCATGTGCAGTGACTTTCTAAATTTCCCTCTATATGTGGTTGTTCTGTATGTCCTCATCCTTAAATATCTGGGTCCCAAAAGGAGAAAAGGGGAAAATAAAAGGGGGAGCAAAGGCTCTGTGTAGGCTCTGTGGTGTAGGTTAGCCACTTCAGCTAGCGGGAGTGTGCTCTAATAGTGACTGCCCGTCTCTGAATCTGCATGTCTGTGATATGAAGAAGCAGTAGGCAATCGATACCCTGACCCCTGATATTTAGAAAACAGGGTCCTTATTACTTACTCTGGCTCCCATAAACCACTCCAGCAATATGGGCATGACTTGCTACTGCACTAAGGGGACTGGTACCTGCTACTATGCATACTGAAAGATAACTGGCTGGAATTAACTAGGGTTTACCACCTAAGCCTTCCCTGGAAACTGAAAGCCTTCCAGTAGACTCCAGAGTTCCAAAATAGTTCCATCAGTCAGATTCTGCCAGTGCAATTGTTGTCTAGATGTGGAGACAGATTCCTGGCATTTCCTACTCCATTATCTTCTCTGATATCACTGCTATTTTTAAAACTCTTATGTAAAGTTAACTAACCCAGAGTTCCCATGTGGCTCAGTGATAACAAACACAACTAGTATCCATGAGGATTCGAGTTTGATCCTTGGTCCCCCTCAGTGGGTTAAGGATCTGGTGTTGCTGCATGCTGAGGTGTAGGTTGCAGATCCAGCTTGGATCTGGATCTGGTGTGGCTGTGGCTGGCAGCTGCAACTCTGGTTTGACCCCCTAGCCTGAGAACTTCCATATGCTGCAGGTGCAGCCCTAAAAGGACAAAAAAAAAAAAAAAAGATAAATAACCCAGTTTAAAAATTACAAAGACAACCTAATTGAAAACTGGGCAGTAGTTCCCATCAGTGGTTAATGAATCCCACTAGGAACTGTGACATTGTGGGTTCGATCCCTGGCCTTGTTCAGTGGGTTAAGGATCGGCCATTGCCATGAGCTGTGGTGTAGGTCGCAGACGTGGCTTGGATCTGGTGTTGCTGTGGCTGTGGTCTAAGCTGGCGGCTACAGCTCCAATTCAACCCCTAGCCTGGGAACCTCCATATGCTGAGGATGCAGCCCTAAAAAGACAAAAAGACAAGAAGACAAAAAAAAAACAAAAAAAAAACTTGTCCTTGAATATTATGGCAGTATTATTCATGATAGTCAGAAAGTAGAAACAATGCAAATGTCCCTCAGCTGATGACTGGGTCAATAAAATGTGGTGTATACAATGGATTGTTATTTTGCATGGTATTGTTTGCTATTTCTTAGTGCCTTATGGGAATTTCTTATGTATTCAAGATCTAATCTTGGAGTTCCCGTCGTGGCGCAGTGGTTAACGAATCCGACTAGGAACCATGAGGTTGCGGGTTCAGTCCCTGCCCTTGCTCAGTGGGTTAAGGATCCAGTGCTGCCGTGAGCTGTGGTGTAGGTTGCAGACTCGGCTCGGATCCTGCATTGCTGTGGTTCTGGCGTAGGCTGGTGGCTACAGCTCCGATTAGACCCCGAGCCTGGGAACCTCCACATGCCGCGGGAGTGGCCCAAGAAATGGCCAAAAAAAAGATCTAATCTTTGGTTAATGGTGTTTATGAAAATACCTTCTCTAAGTTTGTAGCACGTCTTTTCCCTTTCTTGATGTATTTTATTGTAAAGTGGATTTAATTTGTATTTTCTTGATTGCTGACAAAAGTAAGCATCCTTGGATTTCCCAGCATGCCTCAGCAATTAATGAACCTGACTAGCGCTGCAGGTTAGATCCCTGGGCTCAATTGGTGGGTTAAGGATCTGGCATTGCTGTGAGAGCTTTGGTGTAGGTCACAGACACGGCTTGGATCCCGAGTTGCTGTGGTGTAGGCCGGCAGCTATAACTCCTACTTGACCCCTAGCCTGGGAACTTCCATATGCCATGGGTGTAGTCCTAAAAGACAAAAAAAAAAAAAAAAGAAAAAAGTAGGCGTTTATTTGTTTGTTTACTGGTTATTTGCTTGCCAGTTTGTGAAGTCTCTCGCCTATTTTTCTGCTGTGTCGTTTGGGTTTTTCTTAAGGATTTATAGAAGTTCTTTATATATTCTAAATATGAGCCTTTGTCAGTTATATATGTTACAAATTTCTTTTCCAAGATATTTGCTTGACTTTGTTTGTTACTCTTTGAAAGATGTCTTTTAGTGAACAGAAGTTCTTAATTTTACTGTAATCAAATTTATCAGTCTTCCCTGCTTAAATTCCTGAAGATATTATATTATTCATATTATATTCTACAAGCTATATATATATACTTTTTTTTTTTTCCCTTTTTAGGGCTGCACTCACGGCATGTGGAAGCTAGGGGTCAAATTGGAGCTTCAGCTGCCAGCCTATGCCATAGCCACAGTCACACTGGATCCTTTACCCACTGAGCGAGGCCAGGGATCAAACCTTCGTCCTCATGGATGGTAGTCAGGTTCACTAACTGCTGAGCCACGATGGGAACACCACTAGTTGGATACTTAACCCACTAAGCCACAATGGGAATCCCACTTTTTCTTTTGACCATGCCTGTGGCCTGTGAATCTTCCTGGGCCAAGGATCAAATCCGTGCCACAGTAGCAACCTGAGTCTCTGAAGTGACAATGCCAGATCCTTCACCCGCTGCACCATAGGAGAATTCCCTTGAAATACAATTTATTTTGATATCCTATCCAATAACCTTATTGAAGTCATTTATTTATTAATTCTAATAATTTATCCCTATATGATTTTAGATTTTCTATGTACACAACCTGTCATCTGCAAACAATGACAGTTTAATTTTCCCTTCCAATTCTTGTATCTGTTATTTCCCTTCCTGCACTTACTAGGAACACCAATGCAATCTTGAGTTAAAGCTCTTGTGTTTCTTGATGACAAGGGGAAAGTTGGAAACATTTTAACTTTAGGGATGACGATAATGTTTGCAGCAGATTTGTTTAGATATTCTTAACAGAACAAGGAAATCCCAACCAACTTCTAATTTGGTAGGAATCTTTATTTTTAACTCTGAATTTTATTACATTTATAGCTGTACAACAATCATCACAACCTAATTTTATAGCATTTCCATCCCAAACCCCCAGCCCATCCCCCCACCCCCAACCTGTCTCCTTTGGAAACCATAAGTTTTCTTTTAATTAATTAATTAATTAATTAATTAATTTTTGTCTATTTAGGGCCACACCCGAGGCATATGTAGGTTCCCAAGCTAGGGGTCAAGTCAGAGCTGTAGTCAGTGACCTACACCATACCCACAACAACCCTGGATCTGAGCCACGTCTGCAACCTGCACCACGGCTCACAGGAACACTGGATCTTTAACCCACTGAGTGAGGCCAGGGATCGAACCTGCATCCTAATGGATACTAGTCAGGTTCGTTGACCACTGAGTCACAACAGACACTCGCCATAAGTTTTTCAGTCTGTTAATCAGCATCTATTCTGCAAAGAAGTTCATGGTGTCCTTTTTTTAGATTCCACATGTAAGTGAGGGCATAAGATATTTGTGTCTCACTGCCTGACTAACTTCACTTAGCATGATAATTTCCAGGTCTATCCATATTGCTGCAAATGCCATTATTTCTTCCCTTTTAATGGCTGAGTAATATTCCATCGTGTTTATGTACCACATCTTCTTTATCCACTCCTCTGTTGATGGACATTTAGGGTGTTTCCATGTCTTGGCTATTGCAAATAGTGCTGCAATGGGAGTTCCCGTCGTGGCACAGTGGTTAACGAATCCGACTAGGAACCGTGAGGTTTCGGGTTCGATCCCCGCCCTTGCTCAGTGGGTTAACCATCTGACATTGCCATGAGCTGTGGTGTAGGTCACAGATGCGGCTCGGATCCCAAGTTGCTGTGGCTCTGGCATAGGCTGGCGGCTACAGCTCCAATTCGACCCCTAGCCTGGGAACCTCCATGTGCCGCAGGAGCGGCCCAAGAAATGGCAAAAAGACAAAAAAAAAAAAAAAAAGAAAAAGACAAAAAAAAGGAAATAGTGATGCAATGAACATTGGAAGACAGCTATCTTTTCCAGTCATGCTTTTCTCTGGATAGATGCCCAGGAGTGGGATTGCTGGATCAAATGGTAGTTCTATGTTTAGTTTTCTGAGGCATCTCCATACTGTTTTCCACAGTGGTTGCACCAGTTTACATTCCCACCAGCAGTGTAAGAGGGTTCCCTTTTCTCCACACTCTCTCCAGCATTTATTGTTTGTAGACTTTTTGATGATGGCCGTTCTGGATGATGAAAGGTGGGACCTCATAGTGGTTTTGAGTTGCATTTCTCTAAGGACTATTTCATCAACTGTTTTTCTGCACATATTCTGATATGCATACGATATTTTTCTCCTTTATCTACTATTCCAGTGAGTCACACTGATTGATTTTTTTATAGGCAAGAAATAGATTTATTAAGATAGGACACTTGTGAGAGATGCAAGCGGGCAGACAAGCAGGCTTTGCCCTGAGGACTAGGTGGCTACATTTTTATAATCCAAGAGAAGTGGAGAGAGGGAAAAGACCGCCTCTTCCCTGTCCTTCCTGATTTATTTTTTAATGTTAAACCAAACTTGCCTTCCTATAGTAAACCCAACTTGGTTGTGATATACTGTATTTTCAGTAATCACTGGACATGGCTTATTAGTATTTCATTTTGAATTATTATTATTATTGTTGTTGTTTTGTCTTTTTAGGGCTGTACCCATGGCATATGGAAGTCAGAGCTGCAGCTGCCAGCCTACGCCACAGCCACAGCAATGCCAGATCCGGCCCACATCTTCTGCCTACACCATAGCTCATGGCAATGCCGGATCCTTAACCCACTGAGCGAGGCCAGGGATTGAACCTGCATCCTCATGGATTCTAGTTGGATTTGTTTTCCTAATCCGTGTTCTTAAGCAATATAATTAATATGTAATTTTCTTTTCTCATAATGTCCTCATCAGGTTTAAGAAGAAGGCTGCAATGTCCAACTAAAACAAACTTGTGTCTCCTCTTTTTTCCTCTGGAAGAGTTTGTGTGAAAGTAGCCATTACTTCTCAAAAGTTTGGTAGGACAGGAGTTCCCTGTGGGGGAAGATTTTAAATTGCACATCTAATGTCTTTGTTGGTTAAGTGACTATTTAGATTTTCTAGTAATTTTCATGCCAGTTTGGTTAGGTGTATTTTTCTAGAAATTTGTCCATATTATCTATATTTCTAAATGTATTATTATAAAATTGTTCATAATACCCACTTATTGCCAGTTTAGTGTCTGAAGGATCTCTGATAATGTCCTTTTTTTACCTCTTGACATGGTTTGTTTATTTTTTTTGCTTTTTAGGGCTACACCCCTGGCATATGGAGGTTCCCAGGCTAGGGGTCGAATCAGAGCTGTAGCCGCCGGCCTACGCCAGAGCCACAGCAGCATGGGATCCCAGCTGCATCTGCGACCTACATCACAGCTCTCAGCAACGCCAGATCCTTAACCCAGGGAGCAAGGCCAGGGATCAAACCTGCAACCTCATGGTTCCTAGTCGGGTTTATTTCCTCTGCGCCACGACGGGAACTCCTACCTCTTGCCGTTGTTATCTGCACTGTTCTCTTTTCCCATGACCTGTCTCACCAGAGCCGAGACTTTGTTTTCTCTGAGTTATTTTCCTTTCTTCTACTTTGGGTTTAGTTCTCTCTTTTTAAAGCTTCTGGAGAAGCTGGCTTAAGTCATGGATGTTCACTCTTTCTTTTTCTGGTCTGAAAGAACTTCTATAAAACTGAAATAATGTGTTCTTTTGACTATTTGGTACAGCTGAGCTGTAAAACCATTTGGGCTTGCTTCAATTTCTTTAATAGTTATAGAGCTATTCATTTTCTATTTCTCCTTCAGTAGTTATGATGTTATAGTTTCCTAGCAATTAATTGGTCTCATATAAGCTTTAAAATTATTACACAATTTGTTGATAGTATCCCCTTAATTTTTTATTCCCTGCAACACCTGTAGTCATGTCTTCCTCCATATGTCCTAACGGGCTTCTCATGCACTCTCTTCTTAATTCTTAGCTAACCGGACCAAAGTTTTGCATTTTTTCCTAGTTTTTTTCAAAGAACTGTTTCTTGGCTTTGTTGATCTCATTCTATCTTTGTTCTCTATTTCAGTAATTTCTGCTTTTCATTATCATCTTTTTACTTCCTTTGGGTATACTGTGTTCTTTTTCTAACTACATGATATTAATACATAGCTCAATTTCTAGCCCTTCTTCTTTTTTTCTTTTTTGTATTTTTGGTCTTTTTAGGGTCACACCCGCGGCACACGGAGGTTCGCAGGCTAGGAGTCCAATCGGAGCTATAGCTGCCGGCCTTTGCCGGAGCCACAGCCTCTCCAGATCCAAGCCTACACCACAGCTCACGGCAACGCCGGATCCTCAACCCACTGAGTGAGACCAGGGATCGAATCCTCAACCTCATGGTTCCTAGTTGGATTTCTTTCCGCTGTGCCACAACGAGAGCTCCTAGCCCTTCTTTTTTTATTTAAGCATGTAAGTCTATAATTTTCTCTCTAAATGCCCCTTCATTTGTATCCCACAAGTTTCGATGTATAAAATTTTCATTAACATTCAATTCTACTGTTTTTATCTTGATTTCTTTGGTCTATAAATTATCCCTATGTATGTACGTGTGTGTAGATTTCTGTTTTCAGGGGATATTTAGGAGGTTTGGGGTTTTGTTGTTGTTGTTTTTATGTTTGTGTGCCTGCCTTCAATCTAGTTTCAAGAGTTTACTTTACCAGAATCTCTTTTGGGCCTCCCTGGCTATAGAAACCAGTTCCCACTTATTAATATTCAAGCACATGTATTATTCATCCAAGCTTGGACACATCACGCACTCCGAGTCATCCACGCTCCTGCCCTCTTTGTGAAAAGAGGCTTTGAGCCTGGTGGCCCCACAGGGAGGGTGTGTAGCTGGGACTCAGGGCTGACTCAGAAGGCCAGTCCTGGACAGCTCATGTCTGAGGTCGCACCCACCAGAACAGAGTTTGGTTCTAACAACTTGACGGGCTCCAGGCTGCCTGGCCCTGCCCAGCTCCTGAGCTGTCTGTGGGAGGTCAGGGATTTATCAGGATGAAATGCTAGGCCTTTGAGGGTTTCACTCCTGCAGTTCCACCCTTGTCTTTGACCTGTACTTACAGCAAATACTTCCCAAATGCAATTGTGGCAACTGCTTTCCCAGCTGACGTGTGCTGGGGAATATGATGAAACATCAGAATCGTGATCAGCACATGGGGAAATAGAAGCCAGGGAGGGCAGGAAGGGCCTCGGGCAAGACCAGTGAGCCAGTTGGTGCAAAAGGGCCAGGGCTTCGCCTGGGGGTCAGTCCCACATGGGTCCAGAACGAGGGACAGAGAGGTGCTGGTGACTGCAAATTACATACCTGTGCGCTGACTTCAAGGTAAAATTAAATTCATTACCAGTGGGTTAAGATTTACCTTAGTGTCTCTCAAAACCACACAAAATAGTCAAAATAGATAGGGAGTTCCCATTGTGGCCACTGGAAACAAATCCAGCTATCATCCATGAGGACATGGGTTTGATCCCTGGCCTCACCCAGTGGGTTCACTTCCATATGCCATGGGGGCAGCCCTAAAAAGCAAAAAACAAACAAACAAACAAAAACCCACCCCGGTTTTCCCGTCGTGGCGCAGTGGTTAACGAATCCGACTAGGAACCATAGGTTGCAGGTTCCATCCCTGGCCTTGCTCAGTGGGTTGATGATCCGGGGTTGCCGTGAACTGTGCTGTAGGTCGCAGATGCGGCTCGGATCCTGCGTTGCTGTGGCTCTGGTGTAGGCCGGTGGCTACAGCTCCGATTAGACCCCTAGCCTGGGAACCTCCATATGCTGCAGGAGCAGCCCTAGAAAAGGCAAAAAGACAAAAACGAACCAAAAAAACCCAGCCCAAACCGATGAGAACTGCCATTCTCCTAGATATACACCATAAACAATGGAAAACGGGGGCTCGCACAGGGGTGTGCATGTACATGGCCGTTGCACGGCTGTTCACGGCAGCCAACTGGAGCAGCCCCGGGTCCATGAATGGACGAGTGGATAAGGACAGTGTGGTCCATCCCGGCAATGAACTATCACTGGACCATGAAAAGGACCTACTACAGGAAAATGATCCACTACGATGTGGACGGACCTTGAAAACATTATCCAAAATGAAAAAGGCAAGACACGGAGGATCAAACAGCATCTGGTTTCATTTATGTGAAATACCCACAATAGGTAAGTCCAGAGACAACACACAGATTGGTGACTGCCTGGGGTTAGGGGTGATGTTTGCACAACATCGCCAGTGCACGAAATGTCTCTGAATTGTCCACTTTATCTTTAAAACAATTTATCTCATTTCTTTTCTTTTTTTTTTTTTTGTCTTTTTGCCATTTCCAGGGTCACATGGAGGTTCCCAGGCTAGGGGTCTAACTGGAGCTGCAGCCGCCGGCCTACACGAGCCATAGAAACGCAAGATCCGAGCTGAGTCTGTGACCTACACCACAGCTCACGGCAATGCACAATCCTTAACCCACTGAGCAAGGCCAGGGATTGAACCCACAACCTCATGGTTCCTAGTCAGATTCGTTAACCACTGAGCCATGACGGGAACTTCTCATTTCTCTTTTTAATTTTATTTTATTTTTATATTTTTTCATGGCTATACCCATGGCATATGGAAGTTCCCAGGACAGGGATCGAATCTAAGCCACAGCTACAGCAATGCCAGATCCTTAATCCACTGATCCACCTATGGAGGCCAGGAATTGAATCCACATTCTCATGAATCCCTTTTTTTTTTTTTTGCTTTATGGGGCTGCACCCATGGCATATGGAAGTTTCCAGGCTAGGGGTCGAATCAGAGCTATAGCTGCCAGCCTACGCCACAACCACAACAACATGGGATCCGAGCCATGTCTGTGACCTACACAACAGCTCACGGCAACACCGGATCCTTAACCCATTGAGCGAGGCCAGGGATTGAACCGGCATCCTCATGGATCCTAGTCAGGTTCATCGTTAACCACCGAGCCACAAGGGGAACTCCCTGTATTTTCACCTTCTTGATGATGTTTTTGAAAAACAAATTGTTATAATGCCATTTGGAGCAATATGGATGAAATTAGAGATTATCATACTAAGTGAAGTAAGTCAAAAATAGAAAAACAAATATGGGGGAGTTCCCGTCGTGGCGCAGTGGTTAACGAATCCGACTAGGAACCATGAGGTTGCGGGTTCGGTCCCTGCCCTTGCTCAGTGGGTTAACAATCCGGCGTTGCCGTGAGCTGTGGTGTAGGTTGCAGATGGGGCTCGAAAAACAAATATGATATCACTTGTATATTTGCAATCTAAAATATGACACAGGAGTTCCCTGGTGGCTCAGTGGATTAAGGACCCAACATCGTTACTGGTTACTGCTGTGGTGCAAGTTCCATCCCTGGCCTGGGAACTTTTGCGTGCAGCAGGGTGGCTAAATAAATGAGTAAATAAATAATAAATAGGACGCAAATGAATTTATCTATGAAACAGAAACAAACTCACAGAGAACAGACTTGTGGTTGCCACCAGGGAGGGGGTGGGGAAGGGAAGGACTGGAAGTTTGGGATTGGCCAATGACAACTAGTTTATATAGGATCATAAAACCAAGGTCCTACTGTGTAGCACAGCTACTGTATTCAATATCCTGTGATAAATCCTAATGGAAAAGAATATAAAAAAGAATCTGTATGTACAATGGAATCACTTTGCTGTACAGCAGAAAGTGACACAACATTGTAAATCAACTAAGCTTCAATTAAAAAATAAATTAGGGGGAGTTCCCATCATGGCTCACCAGAAACGAATCTCACTAGCATCCATGAGGGTGCAGGTTCGATCCCTGGCCTCACTCAGTGGTTAAGGACCTGGTGTTGCTGTGAGCTGGGGTGTAGGCTGGCAGCTACAGCTTCTATTAGACCCCTAGCCTGGGAACCTCCATATGCCATGGGTGCGGCCCTAAAAAGCAAAAAATAAACAAACAAATAAATAAATTAGGGAGTTCCCATTGTGTCAGCAGTAACAAATCTGACTAATATCCATGAGGATGCAGGTTTGATCCCTGGCCTCACCCAGTGGGTTAAGGATCTGGCATTGCCCTGAGCTATGATGTAGGCCAGCAGGTGTAGCTCCGATTTGACCCCTAGCCTGGGAACTTCCATATGCCATGGGTGTGGCCCTAAAAAGAATGCTAACATGGCTTTTCATGGGGGCTCAGTGGCTCCAAGGGTTGGGCAGGAACCAAAGTAATGAAAGAAATATCATCTTTCCTTAAAACAAGCTTAGACTTAAAAGTTTTTTGTATTTAGGAGCACTGTATTTGTTTTGGGGTGCTAGCTTTAGTAGCACAACCCCAAAGGAATGAGCAGATAGGAGGCTCCGGGAGAGAGCTGGTTTTACTGACCCACCCATCCCCATTCTTTCATTGCCCATCTGTCTTTGCAGCCGGCACGGTATCAGAGCCCCCAGACTAGAATCTGAGCGCACTGCATTCTGCCCAGGGCCGCTTGAGCAAGCCTCTCGCCCTTCCTGAGCTTCACGTCCTGTCTGCAACATAGAGGCAATGAAGTGAACACTAACACATCCTTTTAGTGCAGGACCCCAGCCAGGCACTCTTGCACCATATTACCTCCTATAATGAGCTCCATACCCCGTGAGCTAAGGCGAAACGGGATAGGGAGCGATTCTCTAACTCCTCGCCACGTGGGGCTTCATAAGCCTCGACCGGCACCTCCAGATTCCAAGTCCCGTGCTCATGCGGTGGGGGGGGGGAGGACTGAGAAGTGCAGCCGCCCAGGAAGTTGGGGCCTCTCTGCACACACATGCTGGCTGTTCTCTGGGCACCACCTCTGTGGATCTCCCCAGCAACCATGAGTGGAGGGTTCTATTATTTTCTTTCTTTCTTTCTTTCTTTTTTTTTTTAAAGCCTTGTAAGCTCAGTTACTTTATTTATTTATTTATTTTGTCTTTTTGCTATTTCTTGGGCCGCTCCCGCGGCATATGGAGGTTCCCAGGCTAGGGGTCGAATCGGAGCTGTAGCCACCGGCCTATGCCAGAGCCACAGCAACGCGGGATCCAAGCCGCGTCTGCAACCTACACCACAGCTCACGGCAACGCCGGATCTTTAACCCACAGAGAAAGGGCAGGGACCAAACCCGCAACCTCATGGTTCCTAGTTGGATTCGTTAACCACTGCGCCACAACGGGAACTCCAGGTTCTATTATTTTCATTTGACTGATTAATAAATTGAGCCTTGGCGTTCCTGCTGTGGCACAACAGGATTGGTGGTGTTTCGGGAGCGCTGGGATGCAGGTTCAATCCCGGGCCCAGCACAGTGGGTTAAGGATCCGGCATTGCCACAGCTGCGGCTTAGGTCGCAGTTGTGGCTCGGATCTGATCCTGGCCCAGGAACTCCACATGCCTCAGGGCAGCCAAAAAAGAAAAGAAAGAAATTGAGCCTCTAAGACATGAAGTGATTTGCCTAAGATCACCTAGCATTCAGGGTTCAAATCCAGCGTTGAAATTCCAGAGCCCCTGCTTTTCTCCTACTTCCACTGTCTCCATAGACCTTTGGACATGATTCTAGTTGGAGGGTTTTCCCAGCTCAGAGCCGAGTGGATGCAGGAGAGGGTCTGCACAGGAAGCTACGATCTGGCTTCCTGCTGCCTTTTTGCTGTGTAACTTCAGACAAGCCACGTCGCCATGTCACCTGTCGGAGGCTCAGTTTCTCTTCTGTCCTCCCGCAGCAAGGGTGGGACCAGGTTACCTTCAGGCCCCCGCTTCTCAGGGTGACCTTCCTTCTCGACATGAAAGTAAGCCCTGCCTAGGCACATACACAACTGATATGTGTAGTTATGTCTTCTCTGTTTAAGGAGCCTGAGTTAGAACCTATTTCAACATGAAGGCAGGAAACAGGAATATAAAAACGGTCAGAGGAACACATTCCAAGAACAACTTCCAGGTCCTGCCCTTCCATTCCTTCCAGGCTGTAGATCCATAGATGCACATAATTCAGGCTACAGAGAGTCCTTCAGACAAAACAATACGTTGCTTTTTCTTTTATTTTTTTCTTATTTCTCTTCCTCATCCTCCTCTATTTTTTCATGTAACATTACACTTGCCTCCTTCCTATTTCTAACTCTTTATAGTGCCATAATATCATTTGACCCAAGTGCTATGACAAGTTTAATGCTAGCCATTGCGAAAACTGGAAGCATCTTGCGTTAGGCACTGTCAGCTTCATTTCCTACCTTTGGCATTCACTGACTCATTATTTAATGTGTGGCTTTAGTGAATAAACCATTGAGGTGGAAACCTCATCCCCCCAGCCACTTCTCTGGCCAATGTGGAATGTTCTGAATCGTCCAAACCCTTTCTCTCAGCTCCCGCCCAAGGCTGAAACCCTTTTGTGGGTCCTCTGGGTATTTTCCCAGCTGACCTAGTTGACATTCCTGCCATCAGGAGTAGCGTGCTCTGTCCAAATGTGGCCTGGCCCCAGCCCGCCCCCCAAGTCTCACTTCTCACCTCTTGACATTGAGCTAAACCCACTGGTTGTTCCTTATCTCTGTGCCCCCGAACAGGCCACCCACTTGGAATCCTTCTTTGCCCATCCTCACCTAGCTAATGGTACTCATGCTTCTGGACTCAGCATAAACACATGCTTCCAAACTGGGCTGACCGTCCCTGCAGCAACTCCCACAACCTTGTGCTCACCCACACTTCACTTGAACTATGTGACACACTAACAAGAGTTCAGCCATCTCTGCTAGGCCAAAGAATGACAAAGAGAATGATATTTTATTTTATTGTCTTCTTAGGGCCACACCTGTGGCATATGGAACTTTCCAGGCTAGGGGTCAAATTGGAGCTACGTTTGCTGGCCTACGCTACAGCCGCAGCAATGCTGGAGCCGAGCTGTGTCTGTGATCTACACCACAGCTCATGGCGATGCTGGATCCTTAACCCACTGAGAGCGCGCCAGGGATCAAACCAGTGTCCTCATGGATACTAGTCAGGTTTGTTACCGCTAAGCCGCAATGGGAACTCAGAGAATGACATTTTAAACAGGGCTGCCCTTGGCCCAATGAACACTTGGCTGAGAGGGTGAGATGGAAGCCCTGACTGCATCTTAGTCCTCACTTTTTTTTTTTTGTCTTTTTGCCTTTCCTAGTGCTGCTCCCACAGCATAAGGAGGTTCTGAGGCTAGGGGTCTAATCAGAGCTGAGCTGCTGGCCTACGCCAGAGCCACAGCAACACGGGATCCGAGCCGTGTCTGCAACCTATACCACAGTTCACGGCAACGCTGGTTTGTCAACCCACCGAGCAAGGCCAGGGATCGAACCCGCAACCTCATGGTTCCTAGTCGGATTCATTAACCACTGAGTCATGACGGGAACTCCAGTCCTCACATTTTTACATTGTGAGCATCTGTCCTCTCTGGGAATGATTCTGATATTTAAAGACATATATGGGAGTTCCTGTTGTGGCACAGCAGAAAGGAATCCCAACTGGGAACCATGAGGTTTCGGATTCAATCCCTAGCATCACTCAGTGGGTTAAGGATTCAGCGTTGCTGTGAGCTGGGGAGTAAGTCAGCAGCTATAGCTCCGATTAGACCCCTACCCTGGGAACCTCCGAATGCCGTGGGTGAGGCCCTAAAAAGCAAACAAATAAAAAAATAGACATATATGTTTTGGGATTCCTGTTGTGGCTCAGCGGTAACAACTAGTATTCATGAGGATGTGCCCTCCAGCCCTGGCCCTGCTCAGTGGATTAAGAGTCCAGCATTGCTGTGGCTGTGACTGGCAGTTGCAGCTCCGATTTGACCTGTAGCCTGGGAACTTCCATATGCTGCTGGTGCGTCCCTAAAAAGACGACAAAAAAAAAAAAAAAGATACAATGTCTCACAGAGCAGGAAATGTCCCAGACATAGCAAGAGAATCCACATCCTGGGGGACCAAAAAAGAAAACATTAAAATAGAAAAAAAGGGAGTTCCCATGATGGCTTAGCGGAAACGAATCTGACAAGTGTCCATGAGGATGCAGGTTCGATTCCTGGCCTTGCTCAGTGGGTTAAGGATCCAGTGTTGCCATGAGCTGTGGGGTAGGTCACAGACACGGCTTGGGTTTGGCATTGCTGTGGCTCTGGGGTAGGCCAGTGGCTATGGCTCCAACTTGACCCCTTGCCTGGGAACCTCTATATGCCGCGGGTGTGGTCCTAAAAAGAAGACAGAAAAAAAAAAAAAAGAAAGAAAAAGAAAAGAAAGAAAGAAAGGAGTTCTCAATGTGGCAAAATGGAATCCACGGCTTCTCTGAGGCGCCAGGACGTTAGATCCCCACTGGGCACAGTCAGTTATAGGATCCTGCATTGATGCAACTGCCGCTTGGATCTGATTCCTGGTCCCGGAACTCCACATGCTGTGCGGCGCCCAAAAAGGAAAAAAAGAAAAGAAAAAGCAAGACATACCCACTACAAGGGTTTATCTCTTACGGAGGTTTTAGGATGTGGGTTCAAACCCCGGCTTTGCGGCTAGCCAACTTGGATACTTTGATCAAGTCACTGTAATGTTCAGACCTGAGGTCACAAGGTGTGTCTGCCCATCTTACAAGGTTACCCTGAGGCTTAAATGAGGTAACAAATGTAATGTACCCACAAGGTAGACTCTGAACAGTTCATGTTACTCCAGCCCGTACAGCTCTCCTTCCTCAGAACTCTGCACCAGAGCGTTCCATCTACTGTTGGCCAGCCTCCAGGCAGGTCCACCGTACGTATTCAGAGACTAGAGAACAAGGAAGGCGTCCAGGGGAGGTACCATTTCCAACATCCCAGTCTGCAAGCGTTCACTCAGCTCCGCCCCAAGGTGGGACCCGGGGATACTTCCAGCCCTCCAAACAGCTACACGCTGGTGTATAAGAAGAGGCTGGTTATAAATCCCCTACTGGCTAAACCCCTGAGGGCTTCTAGGGGTCCCCGCCCCAAGTCCCCTTCTAGAACCCTTCCTTCCGGAAGGCGTTTAGCTGGGTCCGGGTCCATTTGCCGCCTGACCGCGAGCTTCCCGAGCGCAGGACACGTCTGCTGCCCCTGGGATACTGAGATTAGCCCCCGGCTAACCCAGAGCCGGAGGCAGGAAGGGTTACTGAGTCCTCGGCTGCCGGCTAAAGAGCAGGAACTCGTCTCCTCCCTACAGCCCCGGCCCTATAATTGCTGTCACGGCTCGATTGGGAGCAGAGCGGGCCCAGCTTTTGAGGAACGCGACCTCAGCTTTTGCACGCAGCAGGCGCTCGATCAACACTGTAAACTTCAAACTAGCAGTCGAGCTCAGGCCGCCGCCCAGGGTGGTTTGCCGGCTCTTTCGCGGGTCCCGCAAGCTCCAGACGCGGAAAACCCGCCGCCCCAGCCGCCCGCTGGGGAACCGCCACCCCTTCCCAACCTTGAGCACCGCCCCCTCGGCCCGGGACCAGGCAAGTCGCCCCTAGCAACAGCAGCCGGGCCGGCTTCCTTGGGCCGCGACGATTGGCTGAACTCCGGGAGGCGGCGGTGCCGTCACTTCCGGCATCCGGAGGCCGCAAAGGAAGCCGAGGGCGGCCATCTTGGGTCCGTGAGGCTCCAAGGTGCCGGGAGCGGCGGCGTCGGCGGCCAGCGGGCGGAGGCTGAGGCTGAGGCTGAGGCTGAAGCTGAAAGCGAGCCGAAGGGAGAAGAGCCGTCCGGCGCAGGCGCCGCCTCCGCAGCCCCCTCCATGGTCGGCGCCCGCACTCTGCGGCGACCTGTCTTGCACTCCGCCTCCCTCACAGCCTCCTCTTCGTCTTCAGGGGCCGTCGGCGGCGCTGCGTGGAGGCTCCGGCGCTGAAATTCGCCGCGCGACGGGCGGGGGCGGAGGAGGAGGAGGCGAGGGGCTCCGGGCTCGCGGGGCGCCCTGAGGCGCGGGGACGCCGCCGGGCCGACCCGCCGCCCGCTGCCGCCGGCCCAGCCCCGCCACTGCCGCCCGCGGGGCTGCTCGGCGCGGCCGCCGGGGCCGGGGGAGCATGAGCCCCGCGACCCGCCGGGGGACGGCCCGGGCCCGGCCCGGGATCTAGACGGCCGTGGGGGAGGGGAGCCGCCCTCCCGCCGCGCCTGCGGAGCCGCCGGGCGCTCGACGCCGCGGTCGCGGGCCCCCGAGGGCCGCGCTGTTTGTTTCAGCCTCGCGTCGTGCAGAAGTGAAGGGAAGTAAAATGTCCACTAGGACCCCGTTGCCAACGGTGAATGAACGAGACACTGAGAACGTGAGTAGCCGCGTCGACTTCCCGGGTCGGGGGCGCCCCCCGTCCGGGCCGCTCGGGGACTAGCGGGCAGGCGTGGGCACCGGGAGGCGGCCGGGCGGACCGTTTCCTGAGCGGGCAGCGCTCCCGCCGCTCGCGTGCGGCCGGGGAAGCGCGTCCGCGATGACGCCGGGTCTGGTTCGGTCCCGAAGCCGGGTCTGGTTGCGGCGTTACCAGTCGGTGCCCGGAGAGGCTGGGTTGCCGCGCAGTGGGTCCTCCGAGTGCGGCCGGCTCTGCCGTGTGTAGGGCATCTTCTGGCTGAACTCCTCCTTTAAACTAGGCAGACTGTCAGGGTGAAAAGTCCGTGGCGTTGATGAAAAGTAATTGATTGCATCAGGTGGACCGTCCTTTCTGCCTCGTTCTTTAAATTGCCTGGGACTGAGTTTAGTGAGAGTCACTAAAACGAAGGGCCCAGTGCGGGATCTTTTCGGACTCCTTAGATAGCACTGCAGAGCTAGTCAGAGGTTCTTGGAGAGAGCTTAAACTTTATTAAAGAGGAGCCTCATTTCCGTACGACTCTGTTTTGAAGGAGCTGGTTAAGTACACTTTTGAAAGGAAGCGGTGTAGTAAAGCTGCCCTGCCACGCGCTGCCTAGCCCAGGGCCACCCACTCTGGGCTTAGCCTTCCCCCTGCCTGGAGAGAGGGTGGCTTAGAGAAGTTCTTGGGTCCCTTCTGGCACTCACATTCTGTGATTCTGTAAAAGGAACCTTCGATTTTGTTCATATAAACTTTGCAGAAAGGCCAGGAACAGCAGTTGAGAGAACGACAAAACGACGTTTCTCCAGTAGGAGAAATTCTGCTGGAGAAACGTTGACTCTGTCCAAGTGCCTTCTGAACAGTTCTCTAGGTTCAGAAGTGATCCAGTCTGGCTGTGGGTTACCTTCTGTTAAAAACAGACATTTAGAAATTAACTTGTAAAGAAACTTCACTGTACTTTTATTATAAATGTTATGAGATAATTCCTGGCAAGAACATGCTATCACTTAGGAAAAACTTCCTTGCTCTGCCTGTTTTCATGCTTTCAGTAACATCCTGAGACATTGTGGCCTAATGGTATCAAATGCCTTCATTTTAATCTTCAAAATGCCACTTGTTTGCTGGATAGCTATCAGGTGATTTAATCTGTTTATACCTTGGTCTAAAGCATCCGTGTAGTATATTAGGGTATGGTATTTAATGCTCTTTAACCTGACAGATTAGAAAATTACATAAAGAGTAATCAAAAATCTGTACCAGGTGAATGGAAGTTATTATTGTTTGTTTTTTATTTTTTTGTCTATGCCCGTGGTATGTGGAAGTTCATGGGCCAAGGATTGAACTTACACTACAGCAGTGAGACAAGCCACTGCAGTGACAATATCAGATCCTTAACCCGCTGCACCACGAAAGAACTCCCTGAACTCATTTACATATAGACCTTTTGAGGAACCTTATTCTAACTTCATCATTTTCCTGTTCCCTGACTATCCTGTAGGGTGGAGCAAGCAAAAAAGTGGATTGGTTAACTTTGATCACAGTCTTTTTTTTTTTTCTTCTTCTTTTGTCTTTTTAGGGCCACACCCAAGCCATATGGAGGTTTCCAGGCTAGGGGTCTAATCAGAACTGCAGCTGCCGGCCTACAGCACAGCTCACGCCAATGCCGCCAGATCCTTAACCCACTGAGAAAGGCCAGGGATCGAACCTGCAACCTCCTAGTTCCTAGTCGGATTCGTTAACCACTGCGCCACGACGGGAACTCCCTGATGTAATCTTTTTGTGTGCCATTAGGAATTAACTCACTTTAAAAACAATGTAGTGTATGGAGCATGCCTTTTTCTCATGGAATGTATTTAAAATTGAATTTTTGACAGTGCTAAATAGAAAATTATACCACATCATTGCATTAATTCACCATGCCTTGTTCCTTTTGTTCCTTTTTTTTTTTTTTTGGCTGCACCTGCGGCATGCAAGAGTTTCTGGGCCAGAGATTGAACCTGCGTCACAGCAGTGGGTGGCCTGAGCTACTGCAGTGACAACACCAGATCCATAACCTGATGCACCACCAGGGAACTCCACCCTGTTCCTTTTTAACTCTGGTATTGCCATGTTCTGGACATGCAGTTGTGTGCCTTTCACAGTGTGGTGCCCCTGTGTCAGTGTTATACATCTGGCACATACCCTACTTACCTACCATTGCCGAATTGCTAAGTATTAGACTTCCTGCCAGTTGAGTGATGAGGGTACGAGGATGAATTGGAGTTCTCGATCTATTGGGCAGTTTTCTTGTTAAAGTCAGGTTGATTGAGATAGAATGTTTACTCTTTTTAAGTGTACAGTTTGGTGAGTTTTGACAAATATTTAGTCATGTAATATCACAGTCAAGTTAGAGAAGGATTCTATTGCCCAAAAAGGTCTCTTGTGGCTCTGTACAGTCAGTCCCCTTTCCCTTCCCCTGGCCCCTGGCAACCGCTAATCTGTTATCTGTCCCTAGAGTTTTATCTTGTCTAGAACATTATTTAAATGGAGTCAGAGTTGGAGTTCCCATCATGGCTCAGTGGAATTGAATCTGACCGGCATCCATGAGGATGCAGTTTCGATCCCTGGCCTTGCTCAGTGGGTTAACGATCCGGCGTTGCCGTGAGCTGTGGTGTAGGCCGAAGACGCAGCTGGAATCCTGAGTTGCTGTGGTTGTGGTGTAGGCCGGCAGCTGTAGCTCCGATTAGACCCCTAGCCTGGGAACCTCTATATGCTGTGGGTGCAGCCCTAAAAAGACCAAAAATAGATGGATGGAGTCAAAGTTGGGAGTTCCCCTTGTGGCTCAGCAGTAACGAGTCTGACAAGTATCCATCAGGACGCGAGTTTGATCCCTGGCCTTGCTTAGTGCGTTAGGGATCCGGTGTTGTTGTGAGCTGTGGTATAGGTCACAGATGCAGCTCAGATCTGGCATTGCTGTAACTGTGGCATAGGCCAGCAGCTGTAGCTCGGAATTGACCCCTAGCTTGGGAACTTCCATACGTCTCAGGTTCGGCCCTAAAATGCAAAAAAAAAAAAAGGAGTCAAAGAGCATATAATCTTGGGTCTAACATCCTTTACTTGGCATAATACTTTTGAGATTTATTCAGGTTTGTGTGTTTATCATTCCTTTTTATTGCTGAGTGGTGAGGAACTCATTGTTAGGGTGAACCACAATTTTTTAATTCGTTCACCAGTTGAGCATTTTGGCTGATATGATGAACAGCTTTGTCTTTATATTTTGTAAAAAGACTCCATTTTGCTTAGCCTAGGAATCTTTTTTTTTATGATTTTTATTTTTTCAATTATAGTTGATTTAGTGTTCTGTCTAGCCTAGGAATCTTATATAAATTTTAAGTAATTATATGTAATTGTGCTAAGATTTTGCCTATACATCAAGAATAATAAAAGGCAGATAATTTATAGGAAGAACAATATCTACATCTTGGTACACTACTCTATTTTAAAATTCAAAAGGAGGAGTTCCCTGGCAGCTCATCAGGTTAGGGATCTGGCATTGTCACTGCTGTGGAGTGGGTTCAATCCCTGGCCCAGGGAACTTCATATGCTGAGAGTGCAGCAAAAAAAAAAAAAAACAAAAAAAAACAACCAACCAAACAAAAAACTTTAAAAGGACTAGACATATGTTCTTACCTAATGAGAATGTTGACACTCAGGTGACAGGAGCTGTTTGTGACTTACTGCTATTTAGCAGCATCACCTCTACTAGGCCTTGGATCTCCATCTCATTTCTTTTTGCTTTTTTGTGTATCACACTGTTTCTGAAAAGCTTGTGTACTGGAGTTCCTGTCATGGCTCAGAAAGTTAAGAACCTGACTGGTATCTGTGAGGATTCAGGTTTGATCCCTGGCCTCGATCAGCGGGTTAAGGATCTGGTATTGCAGCAAGTTGCGGTGTAGGTCACAGATGTGGCTTGGATCTGGTGTTGCTGTGGCTGTTGACTCCTAGCCTGAGAACTTCCGTGTGCCACAGGTGTGGCCCTGAAAAAAAAAAAAAAAAAAAACTTATGTACTGATTATTCAACTAGGGAGATGTAGTTGTACCATTACACAGAGTGTGATTAAAATAAGACTTAAAGGTATTTTGTTATGAAAAATTTCAAACAAATTAGAGAGAATTTAGTAAGTATTTATCAATGGTTCTCAGCTGAGGACGGTTTCGCTGTTCCCTCCCTCCCCCTCGTGGACATTTGACAATGTCTATAGACATTTTTGGGAGTTCTCGTCCTGGTGTAGCAGAAACGAATCCAACTAGGTAGGTTGCAGACGCGGCTTGGATCTGGCGTGGCTGTGGCTAGGCCGGCTACATCTCAGATTAGACCGCTAGCCTCTGTATGCCGTGAGTGATGCACTAAAAATACAAAATATATATATATACACACACACATGCATACACATACATACACACACATATATAGACATTTTTGGTTGTCACACCTGAAAAGGGTTGCTACTGACCAGGAAGGCAGCTAAACATTTTACAGTACATAGGACAGCAGCCCTGTCCCCTCAACGAAGAAATGTTTAGCCCACAATGTCAATAATGGCAGGATTGGAAAACCCTGGTGTAGAGTTACCCCCCAAAAGGTACTCAACAGCTCAGTGATCAGTCTTATTTTATTCTCTCTCTAAGAAGCAAGTTCAATAGATCACATCACTTCATCTCTAAACTTTTAGAAGAGATAAAGCTTCTTTTAAAAATGTAATCATAATCCTAATCCCTTTATCATAATTTTTTTTTCTTTTTACAGCCAAACCTGTGGCATATGGAAGTTCCTAGGCCAGGGATTGAATTGGAACTACAGCTGAGGCCTGTGCCACAGCCATAGCAACACCAGATCTTCATCTATGACCTATGCCACAGCTTGTAGCAACACCAGATCCTTTACCCACTGAGCCAGGCCAGGGATCGAATGTGCATCCTCACAGAGACAACGTAAGGTTCCTAACCTGCTGAGCCATAATGGGAACTCCCTTTATTATAATTTTTTTTTGCTTTTTAGGGCTGCGTCTGTGGCATATGAAAGTTCCCAAGCAGGGGTTGGACACCCACATGGGCTCTGAGCCACGTCTGCGACCTACACGGCTTACAGCAACACTGGATCCTTAACCCACTACAAAAGGCCTAGGATCAAATCCACATCCTCGTGAATACTAGTTGGGTTCGTAACCCGCTGAGCCACAGTGGGAACTCCCATCATAATTTTTTTAATATCAAATATTCAGTTGGGGAGTTCCTTTCGTGGCTCAGTGGTTAATGAACCCGACTAGTATCTATGAGGATGCGGGTTCGGTCCCTGGCTTTGCTCAGTGGGTTAAGGATCCAGTGTTGCAATGAGCTGTGGTATAGGTCACAGACACAGATTGGAACTCGTGTGGCTGTGGCGTAGGCTGGCAGCTGCAGCTCTGATTCAACGCCTAGCCTGGGAACCTCCATATGCCACAGGTGCAGCCCTAAAAAGACCAAAAAAGGAAAAAAAAAATCCAGTTGGTGTTCAACTCCTCAGTTGTCTACTTTTTTAACACTTTGTTCAAATTAGACTCCATATTGGGTCCATGTATTATAGTTGGCTAATGTGTGAAACAAGGCTACTCTTTTCTTTCTTTCTTTCTTTTTAGGGCGTACCTTTGGCACATGGAGGTTTCCAGGCTAGGGGTTGACTTGGAGCTGCAGCTGCTGGCCTACACCACAGCTACAGCAACAAGGGGGTCTGAGCCGTGTCTGCAACCTACATCACAGCTCAAGGCAATGCTGGATCCTTAACCCATTGGGTGAAGCCAGGGATTGAACCTGCATCCTTATGGATGCTAGTCGAATTTGTTTTTACTGAGCCACAATGGGCGCTCCTTAAATTTTTAAAAATAAATGAGGAGCAGAGTTCCTGTCATGGCTCAGCGGTTAGCTAAACTGACTGGCATCCATGGTGATGAGGGTTTGATCCCTGGCCTTGCTCAGTGGGTTGAGGATTTGGCGTTGCCATGAGCTATGGTGTAGGTCACAGACGTGGTTCGGATCCTGCGTTGCTGTGGCTGTGGTGTAGGCTGGTAGCTGCAGTTCTGACTTGACCCCTAGCCTGGAAGCCTCCATATGCCAGAGGTGCAGCCCCAAAAAGACAAAAAATAAAAAAGTAAAAAACGAGGAGGAGTAAACACATCTCTTCCTTGGGCATCTCCCAGCTTTAATGTCGTCCTCTGCAGGAATGTAAAGAATGCGCTTGGAGTCAGTTTGCAAGTAGTAATAAGGGGTTGTGTGCTGACCCATGTGTACCTGTTTGTACAGTGATTGAGAGGGCAGAAGTTGGCACTGGAAGAAAAGGACTTTTTTGGGGGAAATCCCAACTTTTTCTTCAAGTTAGAGTTCTTGGGCACTGCACTTTAGTCACCTGAGCTGCTCACCATAGTTAGTCTTATACAATCTTATATAGACTAGATGAGGCATTGTTTCTTTGGGTTACCTGGGATTTTTAGTGTTTGTTTATTTATGTGTTGTTGCTTTTTAGGGCTGCTCCCATTGCTTATGGAAATTCCCAGTCTAGGGGTCGAATCGCAGCTATGGCCACTGGCCTACTCCACAGCCACAGCAACGTGGGATCCGAGCCGCATCTGCGACGTACACCACACAGCTCACGCCACAGTGGGAACTCCATCTTTGGTGTTTATAAAGTTGAAGTTTGAACAAAGCTTGCGGTGGTTTGTTTGTAATTCTTGCTAATAGTTAGGCATTTGCTTTTGGATGGAGGTTAAATATTGTGGGGTTTGTATTATGGACATTTTAAGTGAAAAACTGCATTGGGAGAATTTAATATAAAGTGTGAGTAAGTGGAACTCAGAGGTTTTTAGTCCATAATTTTATATAACCCCATTCTTTTTGTCATCATTACCTTTATGACCTCATCGACTACTGTTACAGATTAGAATGAGAATCCTGGAGAGGAGCAGATCTAGAACCACTTCCTAACCTCAGCTTTCTGCCTTTAGCCTTACGTTCTTTGTCCAGAAGAATAATTTCAACTGGGCGAGCGCTTTTGTTGTTGAAGGCATTTGAGGTGTTTTTGGTGACTTTCTTTTCTCACACTGTCTCCACCTCTTTCCTTGTTTTCCTCTCTTGTGTACCCTTTCTTGTCCTAGGCCTTCCTTGATCCTCGTAGGCATATATTAGCTTTACAAGTGGACTAGACTAAAGGAACTTAGATTTTCTTTTCTTAAAAGGAGGTTGCCTTCTAGACACTAAAGATATTGAGTGATGAAGAACCTTCTACATACCATGGTAATGTATTTCTCATTTCTTTTCCATTTTTGTTAACTTAGGTCAGGTGCTTAACATTTATTTCCTGCTTACTGTATAGTTGTCCTTCTTATTGCTGTGGAACTAGCCGCTCCACCACTCAGTAGTGTAAAACAACTGTTTCCTTATACTTAGAGACTTTGTATGAGGAATTCACATGAGAATGGCCTGTTGCTGCTCCATTACGTCTGGGACTTCAGTTTGGGGGAATCAAGAAAGGCTGGGGGGTCTTGAATAGCTGGACTGGAATATCCACATCCTAGACTCGTTCTTCACTCATGTATCTGGCACCTTGGCAGATACTGTTGAAGTGCTGGGCTCAACTGGGACTCTTGGCCAGAGCCATTTATATGGGCCTCTCCTGCATGGAGGCCAGTGTGATCGGACTTTTGAGGTGGCTTGGTGTTTTGACAAACAAGACAGAAGCTGCCTGCCTTTTATGACCTAGCCTCTTAAGCCGTATAGTATCACTTCTGCCATTTACTCTTTTTTTTTGGCTTTGTCTGCACCCTGCAGAAGTTGCCAAGTCAGGGATCGAACCCGTACTGCCGGTATATCCAAAGCCACAGCAGTGACACCAGATCCTTAATCCAGTGAGCCGTGAGGGAACTCCCTGCCATTTATTCTTTTTTTGTTTGTTTGTTTTTGTTTTTTTTTGTCTTTTTCAGGGCCGCACCCGAGACATATGGAGGTTCCCAGGCTAGGGGTCTAATCGGAGCCGTAGCTGCTGACCTACCCCACAGCCACAGCAACACCAGATCTGAGCCGCATCTGCAACTTACACCACAGCTCACAGCAACGTCAGATCCTCGACCCACTGAGTGAGGCCAGGGATCGAACCCTCAACCTCATGGTTCCTAGTCAGATTCATTTCTGCTGTGCCACGACAGGAACTCCTTATTTGGGTTTATAATCTGACCTAACATTTTATTGTGTAACCTTGGACAAATTATTTAACTTCATGCCCTAGTCACCTCGTCTTTAAAATGGGATTGACGGTGGTAATGACCTGACAGGGTATTATAAGAATAAGCCCTTCCAGGAGTTTCCACTGTGGCTTAGGTTAAGGACCCGCTGTTGTCCCTGTGGGGATGTGGGTTTGATCCCTGGCCTCCAGTGAGATAAGGTCCAGGGTTGCTGTAAGCTGCAGTGTAGGTCCCAGATGTGGCAGGGATGCGGTGTTGCCCCAGCTGCACCTCTTTGTGATGAGGGTTCTATGAATGTGAGTTCCCTCTTGGGATAGTTTTTGTAGTATTATTCCCCAAACTGGATAATCTAAAGTCCTTGGTTTAATAGTCAAAGCTCTTGACCCATATTTCTTGCTTTGTGATTTCTCTTGACCTATAACTTAACTTTAGAGCCAGAGAGTTCTCCTTGGATGTTTATTTACTCAGCAGTTTCATACCTGCTGGCACAGGTCCTGTGCACTGAGGTGAGACAGTTCTTGCCCTCAGAGAGCTCATAGTCAAGTACTTTAGTGTGGGAATTAGCTAAGCAGGGGAGCATAAGACAGAGTGACAGCCTAGTCAGGAACATAAAAATAAGAAATTGCCAGCAATCTTGATGTCAGGGGACTAAAGCTGTCCCCCCCAGTGTTAGCAGTGCATGAAAGAGTTGTGAGAGATGAAACTGGCTAGACCTGTAGGTTAAGGGAGGCCTTTGGTCCGCCCTCCCCGCAACATCTTTTTAAGCTTTCCTTGTGCTGGTGCCTGGTTTGAAATTGTCTTCATCTCCTATTAGAACTCTGTTACTTGTCCTTCAGACTCTCTTCACCTCTAGACTCCTTTTTCATTCATCTCGCCCAGATGTGATCGGATCCTCTGAGTGCCTAGAGCTGCGTTGTCCAGCACAGTAGCTACGAGCCATGTGTGGCTACTGAGCACTTGAAATGTGGCTAATCCAAATTAAGATGTTCTGTGTGTATAAAACATATACTAGATTTCAAAGACAGTATGCAGAAAGAAATGTAAAATCTTACTTTTTTTTTTTCTGCACCTTTGGCATGTGGAAGTTCCCAGGCAAGGGGTTGAAACTGTGCCACAGCAATGACCCCAAGCCACTGTAGGGGCAATGCCAGATCCTTAACCTGCTGTGCCACAAGAGAACTCCCAAAATCTTACTCTTTTTCTATTATGTGTTGAAACATTGGGGAATATATTGGATTAAATATTAATAAAATTAGCCTATTTCTTTTTGTGTTTGTTTTTTATGTTATTACTAGAAAATTGAAAATTATATATGTAGCTCACAAAGCTGTCAGATGGTGCCTGGAGTATTCGCGCTCTGATTTTTCTTGGGGCAAGGATTGTCCCTTGTTTGAGTTACTGTTCCCTGTGTTAGCCTTTCAGGTAGATTATGGTGCCTTCAAGGATTGACACCATGCTTTTCTATTTCTTTTATTCTCTTGTAGTACCTGCTACTTAATAAGTGCTTAGCGTATAATTAACTGGTCAAAAGCTACGGAGTCAGTTTTCTATAGACACAGTTTATTTGTAACTTATTCTTTTGAGGATCAGGCAAGTAAACTTTTTGGTGTTTTTTGTTATTATGATAGTTCACCTGCTATACCAGTAATAAGTATTTTATTACAAGTGAAACCAATGTGACTGAACTTTTGGATATGAACAGTAATAGACCCCTTCCCTATTAACCATATTCTTGGAAATATTTTTATAAACTCAGCTGTAAAAACTAGTGTTATCAGGAGTTGTCTTTGTGGCTCAGTGGTTAACGAACCCAACATAGTGTCTATGAGGATGCTGGTTCAATCCCTGGCCTTGCTCAATGGGTTGAGGATGTGGCATTGCCGTGAGCTGTGGTGTAGGTCGCAGATGTGGCTTGGATCTGTTGCTACTAACTGCTGCATAGCACTGTGGTATGATTCTATCCCATTTTACCTGTCTCCTTACTGGGGCAGACATTCACAGTACCTCCAACTCCCTGCCCCCCCCCCCCCCGCCCCCCGCCCGGCGCAACAGTGACTGTACATAGCTCCTTGTGCTGGGGATGTGAGGCTGGGAGTGGACTTGCTGGATGACAGGAAATGTCAAATAGTGCCAGGTTGCTCTTCTGTATGGTTAAATCACTCCACACTCCCACCAGTAGTGCACAGGGATTTTTTAAATCTCTGGTTCCTGGAGTTCCCGTCGTGGCGCAGTGGTTAACGAATCCGACTAGGAACCATGAGGTTGCGGGTTTGGTCCCTGCCCTTGCTCAGTGGGTTAACGATCTGGCGTTGCCGTGAGCTGTGGGGTAGGTTGCAGACGCGGCTTGGATCCCGCGTTGCTGTGGCTCTGGTGTAGGCCGGTGGCTACAGCTCCGATTAGACCCCTAGCCTGGGAACCTCCATATGCCGCGGGAGCGGCCCAAGAAATAGCAGCAACAACAACAACAACAACAAAATAAAAAAAAAAATCTCTGGTTCCTACCACATTTAGAATTATCCAGCTTTCCTAATTTTCCTAATTTGAGAGCATTCTGTAAATTTCTGTTTTCCTCTTGTCCCTTTTTCTCTGTTGATCTGTAGATGTTCCTTGATTTTCTAGATATTAAATCTGATGTAGGTTTTAGTGCCTGTATCTACTATCATCTTTCTATAATGCCTTTGTTGGGAGTTCCTGTTGTGGCTCAGAGGAAACAAACCTGACTACTATCCATGAGGACCCAGGTTCAGTTCCTGGCCTTGCTCAGTGGGTTGGGGAGCCTGCATTGCTGTGAGCTGTGGTGTAGGTGGCAGATGTGGCTTGGATCTTGTGTTGCTGTGGCTATGGTGTAGGCTGGCAGCTGTAGCTCCTATTCAACCCCCAGCCTAGGAACTTCCTTATGCTGCAGCTGTGGCGCCCAAAAAAAAAGCAAAAAAAAAAATCGTAATGCCTATGTTGGATAGAAAGCCTTAATTCTGGTATAAATAACATAAACTTTTGCCTTGTGATTGTGCTTTTGAAGTTTTACTTAAATACCTGGGTCACAAGGATATTCACTTACATTTCATGTTAACCTTTTATCATCCAGCTTTCACATGTAAGTTTGTGTTTTTTGCTTTTTAGGGTCAAACCTGCAGCATATGGAGGTTCCCAGGCTAGGGGTCTAATCGGAGTTACAGCTGCTGACTTACACTACAGCCATGGCAACACCAGATCCAAGCTGAGTCTTCGCCCTGCACCACAGCTCATGGCAATGCTGAATCCTTAACCCACTGAATGAGGCCAGGGATCGAACCTGCAACCTCATGGTTTCTAGTTGGATTCGTTTCCTTTGCACCATGACAGGAACTCCACATGTAGGTTTTTTATCCCTCTATATTAAAAGGGAGACTGACCGCCTTTTGCAAATTGATTTAGAGAGGGATCTAGTTTTTTCTCTGTAGGCTGATACACCGAACCACTTTTCCCACTGCTCTCTACTCAGTAGTCCATCCTTTCCCCACTGGTTTGTAGGACTGCTTTTATTGTATCTTACATTATCATACATTCATGTCTCTCTCTCTTTTTTTTTTTAGGGCCGTACCCGCAACATACGGAGGTTCCCAGGCTAGGGGTCTAATCGGAACTACAGCTGCCAGCCTACCCCACAGCCACAGCAACGCCAGATCTGAGCCGTATCTGCGACCTGCACCACAGCTCATGGCAATGCCAGATCCTTAACCCACTGAGCGAGGCCAGGGATCAAACCCGAAACCTCATGGTTCCTCGTCGGATTTGCTTCCGCTGTGCCTCGACAGGAGCTCCCATGTTCATGTCTTTTAGCTTTGTATTTTTTTTATTTTGTCTTTTTGCTATTTCTTGGGCCGCTCCTGCGGCATATGGAGGTTCCCAGGCTAGGGGTCAAATCGGAGCTGTAGCCACCGGCCTACGCCAGAGCCACAGCAACGCGGGATCCGAGCCGCATCTGCAACCTACCCCACAGCTCACGGCAACGCCAGATCGTTAACCCACTGAGCAAGGGCAGGGACCGAACCCGCAACCTCATGGTTCCTAGTCGGATTCGTTAACCACTGCACCACGACGGGAACTCCTAGCTTTGTATTTTGATGCATTGGTCTGTTTTTCTGTTGTGCCAAAACCGCATAGGTTTTGTTTTCTTTAAAAATTTCTGTGGCTGTGTGGTATGTTGCACTCTGTCTATTTATCGACCTTTTTATTTTGAAATAATTTTAGACCAAGATAAAAATTGCAGAATTGGTACAGAGTCCATGTATACTTTTCACTCAGCTTCATTTCGTGTTAATACCTAGATAACTATGGTACATTTATGAAAACCAGAAAATTAACGTTGGTCTGATACTGTTAATGATGACTGCAGAACCTGTTTGAGTTTTCACAAGTTTTTCTTCAGGGTTCTTTTTTCAGCTCTCTGATCAGAGAACCCACAATTTAAGTTTGATTCTTTTTCAAAATTAGATTAAGTTAATATCTTTTTGGCAATGATACCACGGAAAAGATGCTGTGTTCTTCTCAGTGCATGCCTTTAGAGTGTGCAGTGATAGAGATGTGTGTTGTCATTGGTTTTAACCTTGATCGCTTTTTTGTGAGCTTTTTTTTAAGCTCCTTTTTTTTTTTGCTTTTTAGGGCCACACCCAAGACATTTGGAGATTCCCAGGCTAGGGGTCGAATCAGAGCTGTAGCTGCTGACCTACACCACAGCCACAGCAATGCAGGGTCCGAGCCACATCTAGGACCTGCACCACAGCTCACGGCAATGCCAGATCCTTAACCCAGAGTGAGGCCAGGGATCAAACCTGCGTCCTCATGGATGCTATTCACATTTGTTTCTGCTGAGCCACAACAGGAACTCCCATGTATACTTCAGAATAAGTTTAAAAATACTCATAAACTAGAGTTCCCATGTGGCTCATCGGGTTAAGGATCTGGTGTTGTCACTGCAGTGGCTCAGGTTGCTGCTGTGTGGTGAGTTCAATCCCTGGCCAGGCTACTTCTGCATGCCACAATTGCAACACCCCCCCAAAAATTATTCATAAACTACTGGCTGGAAAATTTTTTTTTTACTTTTTTTTTTTCAGGGCCTCACCTGCAGTATATGCAAGTTCCCAGGCTAGGGTTTGAATCAGAGCTACAGCTGCCAGCCTCCATCACAGCCACAGCAACGCTGGATCTGAGCTGCGTCTGTGACCTATACCACAGCTCAGGGCAACACCAGATCCATGACCCAGTGAGCGAGTCTAGGGATCGAACCCGTACCTTCATGGATACTAGTTGGATCTGTTTCTGCTGAGCCACAAGCATGAACTCTCTATTGGCTAGGAATTTTAATTGAGATCCCATTGAACTGAAAGATTAATTTGGATAGAATGTATATATTTATTCAAGAGCATGAAATTCCCCCCCCCCCCTTTTTTTTTAGGGCGGCACCTGTGGCTTATCAAGATTCTCAGGCTTGGGGTCGAATTGGAGCTGCATTTGCTGGCCTGTGCCACAGCCACAGCAATGCCAGATCCAAGCTGCATCTGTGACCTATACTACAGCTCATGGCAACACCAGGTCCTTAACCCACTGAGCGAGGCCAGGGATCAAACCTGTGTCCTCATGGATACTAGTCAGATATGTTTCCGCTGAGCCATGATGGGAACTTTGGGGACTCCCTTTTTTCCCCCCCTTTTAAGGCTGCACCTGCAGCATATGGAAGTTCTTGGGCTAGGGGTCAAATTGGAGTTGCAGCTGACAGTGGGGGATCTGAATTGCCTCTGTGACCTATGCGGCAGCTTGAGGCCATTAAGCATCCTTAATCCACTGAGCAAGGCCAGGGATCAAATCCGCATCCTTGTGGACTCTCTGTAGGGTTTTTAACTTGATGATCTACAACAGGAACTCTGGAATTCTCTTTTATTCAGAGTATTTTTTATGTCTTTTATTAAAAATTTTAAAGCTTTCTCCAGAGAGTGCTTATATAGTCTTGGTACTTAAGTTGCTTTTTACCTACTTTTTAGTTTTTGTTGCTATTATGAACAGTTATTTTTAGTGAAATTTTGTAGTAAGTTACTACTGTTGTAGAGAACTCTTTTATTTTTTTATATTTTAGGACTGCACTTATAGCATATAGAATTTGAGCTGTAGCTGCTGGCCTCTGCCACAGCCATAGCACCATGGGATCCAAGCTGCGTGCTCATTATACCCCATGGCTTGCGCCAGCTCGGATCCTTAACCTACTGTGAGGCCACGGATTGAACCCACATCTTCTTGGATACTAGTTGGGTTCTTAACCCACTGAGCTGCGATGGAAACTCTTAGAGAACTGCTTTTATAGGTTGATCTTGCAGCTTGCCATACTCTCGTGTTCCAGTGGTATTTCCAAGTCTTTTGGTTTATGGCTAGATCATATCATCTACAAATAATATTTTTCTCTCTTTCCTTGTGATTCTCATATTTTATAACTTTTTCTTTCCTTAAAAAGTATTAGCCATGACGTCCATTATTATGTTAAATAATGGTAGTGATAACAGGTAGCCTTGTCTTATTTTTTATCTTAAAAGAAATGATTCTAAAGTTTATTTTTATTTTTTGCTAAAGGTTTTAGTCCTGTGGTTTTTACCATATTAAGAAAGTTCCAGGAAGTTTCCTGATGGCACAGTGGGTTAAGGATCCAACATTGTTACTTTAGCAGCTTGGGTTGCTGCTGTTGGGCAGGTTTGGCCCCTGGCCCAGAAATTTCCACATGCCATGGGTATTGCCAAACAAAAACCAAACCAAAACAAAACCAAAAAAAAGAAAGTTCCATTATATTCCAATTTGCTAAGAGTTTTTAAAACCACAGATTATCCAATCTTTCTTTTTCCTTCAGTGAATGAAATAACTGCCCAGCTGCTTTCTTGTTTATTTTAAACTCAGTGAATTTTATTATATTTATAGTTTTACAACCATCATCACAACCCAGTTTTACAGCATTTCCATCCCAAACACCCAGCCCATCTCCCTCCCCACCTGTCCCATTTGGAAACCATAAGTTTTTCAAAGTCTGTGAGTCACTTTCTTTTCTGCAAATAAATTCATTGAATCCCTTTTTTAGATCCTACATGTAAGTGATAGCATATGACATTTGTATCTCACTGTCTAACTTCATTTAGCATGATAATCTATAGTTCCATCTATGTTACGGCAAATGCCTTATTTCATTCCTTTTTACTGTTGAGTAATATTTCACTATGTGTATGTACCGTATCTTTATCCACTCCTCTGTGGCTGGACATTTAGTTTGCTTCCATGTCTTGGCTATTGTATATAGTGCTACAGTGTACATTGGGATATATGTATCTTTTTGAGTCATGGTTTTCTCTGGATAGGTGCCCAGGAGTGAGATTGCTGAATCAAATGGTAGTTCTTATTTTTTTTCAAGAAATCTCCATACTGTTTTCCATAGTGGTTGTACCAATTTATATTCCAGCTTAACAGTGTAAGAGGGTTCCCTTTTCTCCACACTCTCTCCAGCATTTATTGTTTGTAGACTTTTTGATGGTAGCCATTCTGGATGGTATAAGGTGGTAACCTCATAGTAGTTTTGATTTGCATTTCTCTAATAATTAGCGATATTGAACATCTTTTCATGTGTTTTTTGGCCATCTCTGTATCTTCTTTGGAGGATTGTCTGTTTAGAGCTTCTGCCCATTTTTTATGGGGTGGTTTGTTTTTTGGTATTGAGCTGCAGGAGGTGTTTATGTTTTGGAGATTAATCCCTTGTCAGTCGCTTCATTTGCAAATATTTTCTTCCATTCTGTGGGTTTTCTTTTTGTTTTTAGGGTATCCTTTGCTGTGCAAGAACTTTTAAGTTTAATTAGGTCCCTTTTTTTTGTTTGTTTGTTTTCATTGTCATTATTCAGGGACACGGATCTGAGGAGATATTCTATGGTTTATGTCGGAGAGTGCTTGGCCTATGTTTTCCTCTGTGTTTTATAGTATCCAGTCTTATATTTAGTTCTTTACTCCTTTCTGCATTTATTTTTATGTATGGTGTTAGTGTGTTAATTTCATTCTTTTCCATGTAGTTGTTCAGTTTTCCCAGCACCACTTATTGAAGGGACTGTCTTTTCTCCATTGTATATTCTTTTTTTGTCTTTTGTCTTTTTAGGGCTGCACCCGAGACACATGGAGGTTCCTAGGCTAGGGGTCTAATTGGAGCTCTAGCTGCTGGCCTATGCCACAGCCACAGCAACGCTGAATCCTTAACCATGGAGCAAGGCCAGGGATTGAACCAGCAACCTCATGGTTCCTAGTTGGATTCGTTTCCACTGCACCACGGCGGGAACTCCTCCATTCCATTGTATATTCTTGCTGCCTCTGTTGTAGATTAGTTGGTCATAGGTGCATGGGTTTAACTCTGGGTTTTCTATCCTGTTCCACTGATCTGTATTTCTGGTTTTGGGCCAGTACCATACTGTTTTGATGGCTGTAGCTTAGTAGTATAGTCTGAAGTCAGGGAGACTGATCCTTTCAGTTCCATTTTTCTTTCTCAGGATGGCTTTGGCTATTCTGGGTCTTTCATGCCTCCAAGCAAACTTGAAAGTATTTTCTTCTAGGGAGTTCCCGTTGTGGCACAGCAGAAATGAATCTGACCAGTATCCATGAGGATGCAGGTTTGATCCCTGGCCTTGCTCAGTGGGTCAAGGGTCCGGCATTGCCGTGAGCTGTGGTATAAGTTGCAGACACGACTCAGATCCTGCATTGCTATGGCTGTGGTGTAGGCCGGCACCTGTAGCTCTGATTTTACCCCTAGCCTGGGAATTTTCATATGCTGAAAGTGCAGCCCTTAAAAGAAAAAAGAAAAAAAAAATTCTAGCTACGTAAAAAAAATGCCATTAGTAATTTGATAGGGATTGGATTCAATTGTAGATTGTCTTGGGTGGTATGCTCATTTTGACAGTATTGATTCTTCCAATCCAAGAGCATGCTATATCTCTTTCCACCTGTTTGTGTCATCTTTAATTTCTTTCATCAGCATCTTACAGTTTTCAGAGTACAGGTCTGCTCTGATTTCTCTTCTTTCTTTCTACTAACTTTGAGTTTTGTCTGTTCTTTCTCTAGTTGCTTTAGGTGTAAAGCTAGGTGGTTTATTTGAGATTTTTCTTGTTTCCTGAGGTAGGCCTGTTTTAATTTGGTGGTCTCTTAATTGCAAATGCATCTCCAGTGTCTTGCATTTGTTCCTCCTCTTCTCATGGTTGCTGGTTTTGGTAGCATATGTGTGTGTGGATTACTTCCTACCTTTACTATATGTTTGCCTTTACCTGTGAACCTTGTCATTTATAATATTTTTGTTTCTAGTTGTGGCCTTTTCTTTTCCACCTAGAGAAGCTTCTTTGTTGTAAACCTGGTTTAGTGGTGCTGAATTATCTTAGCTTTTGCTTGTCTGTAAAGCTTTTGATTTCTCTTTCAAATCTGAATGAGAGTCATACTGTGTAATCTTGGTTGGAGGGTTTTTTTGTTTGTTTGTTTGTTTTTGTCTTTTTTCATTGGAGGGCCATACCCACAGCCACTACGGGAGCTCCTTGGTTGGAGGTTTTTCTTTTCGTCACTTGAAGTTTATCATGCAACTCCCTTCTGGCCTGAGAGTTTCTACTGAAAAATCAGTCAGTAACCTTGTCAGGGTTCCCTTGTATGTTATTTGTTTCCTCCCAACCTGCTTTCAGTGTTTTCTCTGTCTTTAATTTTGGTCATTTTGATTAACATGTGTCCAGGGGGGTGTCCTTCCTTCGGTTTATTTTATATGCTACTCATTGTGCTTCCTGGATTTGAGTGAGTGATTTCTTTCCCAAGTTAGGGAACTTTCCTGCTATTATCTCTTCAGATGTTTTCTCTGGCCCTTTCTCTCTTCTCCTTCTGGCACTCCTATAATACGGATGTTTGCGTATTTAACATTGTCCCAGAGTTCTCTCAGACTGTCTTAGTTTCTTTTCAATCTTTTTTCTCTTCTGTTCCACATCAGTGATTTACACTAGTCCGTCTTCCACCTCGTTTACTCATTCTTCTGCCTCCTGTATTGTGCTACCTATCGCTTTTAATGTATTTTTTATTTCAGTTACTGTATTATGCATCTCTGCTTACCTAATCCTCAAGTCTTCTATTTCTTTGTTCAGTGTTTCTTGTAATATATCAATTTTTGCCTCCAGTTTAATTTCCAAGATCTTGCTATCATTAGTCTAAAGTCTTTTTCATGGAGATGGGTAATCTCCAGATATCTTAGCTGTTTTTCTGGGTTTTTTTCTTATTCCCTTATCTGAATCAATTATCTGCCTTTTCATTTATATAGACTTTTGGTGTGGTCTCCTTTTTGCAGAAAATGCAGAGTTGTAGCCTCTCTTATGATGTCTGCCCTCCTTGTGGCCGAAGTTGGTTGGGGGGGGGTGCTGCAGGCTTCCTGATGGGAGGGACTGGTTTCTGCCCACCGGTAGGTGGAGTTGATTCTTATCCCTTGGTGTGTGGGGCTTTGTCTCTGGGTGTGGATGCAGCTGTGTACCTGGCGCAGGGGGGTGAGGGGTGTGTTGGGGGGTGTCGTTAGGCAGCCTGTTTGCTGATAAGTGGCTATGTTCATACCTGGTTTGTTGTTTGGCCTGGGGCTTCTCAGCTCTGATGGGTGGGGCCAGATTTTTTCCAAAATGGCCCCCTCTAGAAGAGTTCCCACTGATGATTATTTCCCAGACCTTTGCCTCCAACGTCCTTCCCCCACAATGAGACATAGTCACCCCCTAAAACAGGAGATCCTCCGAGAACTGCAGGTAGGTCCAACCCAGATTCCTATGGAGTCTCTGCTTTGCCATGGAACCCAGTGCACATGAAAGCCTGTGTGTGCCTTTCAAGAGTGGAGTCTCTGTTTTCCCCTAGTCCTATGGAGCTCCTGCATACATGCCCCGCTGATCCTCAAGGCCAAATGTTCTGGGGGCTCCTCCTCCCAATGCCAGATCCCCAGACGTGGGAACCTGATGGGTAGGACTCAGAACTCTCACCCCCGTGGGTGAGCCTCTGCGATATAGTTACTTTCCAGTCTGTGGGCCACCTATCTAATGGGTATGCGGTTGCTTATATCACGTAATCGCTCCTCCAACCGTCTTTTCTATTTTGTTTTTTTGCTTTTTTAGGGTCGCACCTGCGGTATATGGAGATTCCCAGGCTAGGGTTCCAATCAGCTACAGCTGCCAGCCTACACCACAGCAACACCAGATCTGAGCCATGTCTGTGACCTACACCACAGCTCACAGCAACGCCAGATCCTTAACCCACTGAGCGAGGCCAGGGATCGAACCTTCAACCTCATGGTTCCTAGTCAGATTCATTTCTGCTGCGCCACAGTGGAAACTTCCCTCCTACTGTCTTGATGTGGCCTCTTTACCTTTTGGAGTAGGATATCTTTTTTGATGGTTTCCAGTATTTTGTTGAAGGTTGTTCAGCAGTTGGTTGTAATTTTGTTGCTTTTATGAGAGAAAATGAGCTCCAGTCCTTCTACTCCATCTTAATCCCACAGCTCCATCTTCTCCACAGCTGCTTTCAAAAGTGAGTTTTGAGGAGTTGTCATTGTGGCTCAGTGGGTTAAGGACCCAGCTAGTATCCACGAGGATGTGGGTTCAATCCCTGCCCTCGTTCGGTAGGTTAAGGATCTTGTGCTGCCCTGAGCTTGTGGCATTTGGAGATGCAGCTCAGATCTGGCGTTGTGGTGGCTGCGGCCTACGCCGGCAGCTGGAGCTTCGCTTGGACCACTATTCCAGGAACTACACATGCCTTGGGTGTGGCCTGAAAAAGAAAAAGAAAAAAGTGCATTTTGATTTTGTGACTACTTCTAAAGTACAGTATATTGAGGGATAGCTGTGTGTTGTCACAATTTTTTTTTTTTAACGTGAAAAACCTGTCCATATCTTAAGGAGGCGGCTTGTTATTTTAAGGATTAGAAAGGTTGTGTAGGCACACGTCTTATGTTTTACAAGAAGGACACAGACACAACTTAGAATAGATTTACAAGGAGATCCTGCTGAATAGCATTGAGAACTTTGTCTAGATACTCATGTTGCAACAGAACAAAGGGTGGGGGAGAAATGTAATTGTAATGTATACATGTAAGAATAACCTGACCCCCTTGCTGTACAGTGGGAAAATAAAATATTTATTTAAAAAAAAAAAAAGAAGGACAAAGCTCTGTTCAGGAAAAGTAGTATAAATTTGTTATTGTAAAAATTTTTTTTTTTGCTCTTCAGGGCTGCACCCCCACAGCATATGGAAGTTTCCAGGCTAGGGGCTGAATTGGAGCTGCAGGCACTGGCCTACACCACAGCCATGCAGGATCCAAGTCGTGTCTGTGACCTACACCACAGCTCATGGCAACGCCGGATCCCTGACCCACTGAGCGAGGCCAGGGATCTAACCCACATCCTCATGGATATTAGTCAGTTTCGTTTCCGCTGCACCACAGCGGAAATGCTCCATTTAAAAAATTTTTATGACAGTACATGGAGTTCCCATTGTGGCTCAGCAGTTAATGAACCTTACTAGTATCCATGAGGACTTGGGTTCAATCCCTGGTCTTGATCAGTGGGTTAAGGATCCGGTGTTGCTGTGAGCTGTGATGTAGGTCCAAGACGTGACTTGGACCTGGTGTTGCTGTGGCTGTGGTGTCGGCCGGGAGTTGCAGCTTTGATTCAGCCCCTAGCCTGGGAACCTCCATGGGTGTGGCCCTAAAAAGACAAAAACCATTTTATTGCTGTATAATTTATTTACAACGTTTTAATTTCTCCTGTACAGCCAAGTGATTCGATTATACATATACATGTAATCCATTCTTTTTCAGATTCTTTGCCCATACAGGTCATCACAGAATATTGAGTAGAGTTCTTTGTGCTATACAGTAGGTCCCTGTTGACCATCCATTTGGTATACCACAGTGTGCATACGCCAATTCCAAACTCCCAATCCATCCCTCCCCTCCGCCAGTATTTAGTAAGTACCTGTCACATGCCAACTACTGTTTTTTGGTTTTGTTTTGTTCTTATCTTTTTAGGGCCACACTTGCAGCCTGGGAGGTTCCCAGGCTGGGGTTTGAATCGGAGCTATAGCTGCCGGCCTACACCGCAGCAACTCGGGGTCTGTAACCTACACCACAGCTTATGACAATGCCGGTCATTAACCCACTGAGCAAGGCCAGGGATCGAACCTGCGTCCCCATGGATACTAGCTGCGTTCACAGCTAGTACCACAGTGGGAACTCCCCAACTACTGTTCTGAGATCTAAGGAAGAATAAATTACCAGTCCCAGTTTTTATGAAACTTATATCTAGCTTGGAAATAAACATATAACAAACATGGTTACCAAGATCTTTTAAAATTGTACTCCAGCTGGTGTACAAACCTTAGATTGCAGTTGCACATCTTGTATACAACGAAGTAGAACTGTTTTGTGTAAAGCCTTAGTGTTGTAACTTAGTTGTTGTTACAGTTTTTTCTTTAATCAGCAAGTCCTCATTTATAATAGATTATTTGCCAAAGTTTGGAAATTAGAATTCTCTTTGTTATAGGAACAAAATTGCTTAGATTTGTAACTAATCTTGTAACCAATTTGTAAAAGTCTCTTTTTTTTTTTTTTTTTTTTTGCTATTTCTTTGGGCCGCTCCCTCGGCATGTGGAGGTTCCTAGGCTAGGGGTCGAATCAGAGCTGTAGCCACTGTCCTATGCCAGAGCCACAGCAACGTGGGATCCAAACCGCGTCTGCAACCTACACCACAGCTCAGGGCAACGCCGGATTGTTAACCCACTGAGCAAGGGCAGGGAACTCCTGCCCTAGTCGGATTCGTTAACCACTGCGCCACGACGGGAACTCCTAAAAGTCTCTTTAACCTAAATAGTATGTGTTTATAGTAAAACACATAGAAATTGTTGTTTGCAATGTAGTATTTTATATATGATAATTGAAAAAAACAGAAGAGAACCTATCCCCAAACTTAGTACATGAGAGACAGAGATTTGATTAAGAGGATAATGAGAAAGTAAATGAAAGTTAATGTGGACCTTCTGAAAGGGACATCTTTTGAAGGCTTGAGGGTTGATGGCACAAATTCCTAAGCTTTTCCTGTAAAGATACTTGTTTTTCCCTTGATATTAACATGTTACAAAGTATGCTTTCTTATGTTGATCACCTAGAATCAGGCTTGTTTTGTCAGACTGGTTGGGGTGGGGGGAGAGAGGGAAAGAGAGCATAGGAAACAAGGAGGGAGTTCCCTTGTGGCCCAGGGGGTTAAGAACCTGACTAGTATTCATGAAGATGCAGGTTTGATCACTGGCCTTACTCAGTGGGTTAAGAATCTGGCATTGCTGCAAGCCGTGGTGTAGGTCACGGATGTGGCTTGGATCCTGCATTGCCATGGCTGTGGCGTAGGCTGACAACTGTGGCTCTGATTCGACCTCTAGCCTGGGAACTTTCATATGCCCCAGATGGGGCCCTAAAAATAAAAAATTAAAAAAATAAAAAAAGGGAAATTTTCCTGGACAAAAAGAAGAGAATGAAGGAGGTTGGAAGTGTGTGAGTGTCCTGAGAGTGAGAAGCTTTCCTTGAGCAGGAAGGAGTTGGCAGCCAGGAAAGGTAGGCAGTGAGGCTTGGCATCCTTTGAGCACATGTATGGAAAAAGGAAGCACTAGGCAGCTGGCTGCTTGCAGTACAGAATTGCACACATCAGGCGTTTGCAACTCTAGTACCTTTATATTTCATGTGGTTAGAGACATAGATGATTTGGTTTATTACCCTTACGGAGCATACTGAGTACTGTATTCATCTATTCAACAAATGCTTATAAAGAGCCCCAGAGTCTGGCAGTTCCTTTAAACACATTGTTTGAAATCGTTAGCAGCATAGTTTAGAAAGAAATTGGGAGTCAAGTTACTCTTTAGATTTTTCATAGGTGATGTGTCCATAAATAAATCTCAAAGTTATCCTCATCTGATGAATGGTGATATTAGCTGTTCTGCCAGTTTGACAAGGTGTGTTAAGTATAATATGTGCTGGTGCATTTAATAGCATATGGAAAAGTTGAATTCTGTATGACTGAAGGAAGTCTTGTTTCTCTCCTATTTTATGCTACAGCCACATAACAAAATAGCTCTTTCTGAACACCTGTTTGATTTCAACACTTGGTGTTTCTGTCTCAGCATTCTTTTGTTTTCCTCATAAATTTATGTCATGTGGGCAACTTAAAGTGCTAGACACATTGGGGTTAAAATTAAAGCAGCTAGGTTTTATTACTTCAATTAAAGGCTCTTAAAACTTGCCAAATACCATGATTCTCTCATTTCCTTACCTTTGTTATGTGTTATGTTGTAGCACACGTCGCATGGAGATGGGCGGCAAGAAGTTACCTCTCGCACTGGGCGCTCTGGAGCTCGGTGTAGAAACTCTATCGCTTCCTGTGCAGATGAACAACCTCACATTGGAAACTACAGGCTGTTGAAAACAATCGGCAAGGGGAATTTTGCAAAAGTGAAATTGGCAAGACATATCCTTACAGGCAGAGAGGTAAATACAAGTTACGCTTGATTTCTGTTATGACACTGTTCTGTTCAGTTCCATGTGGGAGAAAGAGGAAGAGAATGTGTGTATTGGGCTTTTTCTAAGCTAATTAAACTTTTTTTCTTTTTTAAAGAATAGGAAGCTTATATATTAATTATCTGAGAGTTCTTTTGTTTTCTTATTTCTTTAAATGTTCAAAAGGTTATTTATTCAAAAATAATCTTTTCTTTTTTTTGTCTTTTTGCCTTTTCTAGGGCTACTTCCTGTGGCATATGGAGGTTCCCAGGCTAGGGGTCTAATCGGAGCTGTAGCCGCTGGCCTACGCCAGAGCCACAGCAACGCGGGATCCGAGCCGTGTCTGCAACCTACACCACAGCTCACAGCAGCGCCAGATCCTTAACCCACTGAGCGAGGCCAGGGATCGAACCCGAAACCTCATGGTTCCTAGTCGGATTCGTTAACCACTGAGCCACGACGGGAACTCCTGAATAATCTTTTTGCTTAAGAAGAGGTGGTGGTTTGTTCTTTTTCAGTAGTAAACATCTACCACAGTAAAAATTGTGAACTTCATCTGTAAGCTCATGATTCTTGCAAAAACCAGTAGGGTTGTCTGTTTTTATAGATTTATCCTCAAGAAGTTTCTTCATCTCCCCGAATATTTTTCTTATAATCTTATGTTTAATAGGTTATTGTGCAGAAAGGGCACATGCTTTCCTAATTTTTGTGGTGCTGGTTTTCTGCTCATCCAAATTCCATATTTACAAAAAACACTTCCAATAAAACTGCTGCCTGTAGTTCTTGCTATGGTACAGTGGATTAAGAATCTGAGTGCAGCAACTTGGGTCTCTGTGGAGGCACAGGTTTGATCCCTTTAACACACTGGGTTAAAGGATTGGGGATTGCTGCAGCTGTGGCTTGGATTCAGTCTCTTGCCTGCGAACTTACATATGCCGCAGGTGCAACCATTTTAGAAGTTAAAAATAAAACCTGCCATTAATTCCCTCTTCACGTGTGCAGTACACAATTGGTTTTTCATTTTTTTGTTTTTTGGCTGTGCTTTGCTGTGAAGTTTCTGGGCCAGGGACTGAACCCATGCCACAGCAGTAACCAGAGCCACAGCAGTGACAATACTGCATCCTTGAGCCACTGAGCCACCAGGGAACTCCCTATTTTGCCTTTTTGGACATGGTTTCTTGCATTTAGATTTTTGTATCTGCCATTCCTTTGCATAAAATACACATCAGCTTTTTTGTGCAGGAATCACTTTTTCTGGAAAGTAGTCATTCACAGACTCCCTTTTCCCAGGCATGGGATTCGTGTTAAAAATTCTGATACTTTCCTTAGCATGCTTTACGTTATATTGGAATTACTTATTTAACTGTCTTTCCCCTCTTGTAGGGTAGACATCGGTATTTAAATGTGTTGGGCACATATTAAGTACTTAATAAATATTTGTTGAATCAATTTAATGTTAATTAACATTGGAAGATTTTTATTTATTTTTTAAATTAATTTTATTGTCGTATAGCTGACTTAAAAAGTTGCTTTACTTTCAAGTGTACAGCAAAGTAAATCAGTTATACCTATACATAGATCCATTCCTTTTCATATTCTTTTCCCATGTAGGTTATTATACAGTTTTGAGTAGATTACACTCTGCTATACAGTAGGTCCTGTTACCCATCTGTTTTATATATAGTAGTGTGTATATGTCAGTCCCGTGTTTTATGGGATACTTTATCCCTTCAACCCCTTTAGTAACTATGAATTGGATTTCAAAGTCTTTGAGCCTGTTTCTTTTGTATCATCCTTTGCTAGATTCTACATATTAGTGATGGCATATGATCTTTGTTTTTTCTCTGTCTGATTTACTTCACTTAGTATGATGATTTCTGGGTACATCTATGTTGCTGCAAATGGCATTATTTCATTCTTTTTTGTGGTTGAATAATATTCCATTGTATATGTACCACATCTTCTTTATGCATTCCTCTGTCAGTGGACATTTGTTTGCTTCCATGTCTTGGCTATTATAAATAGTACAGAAGTGAATATTCGGGTGCATGTATCTTCTTTTTATTTTATTTAATTAAAATTTTTTTTGGCTGCCCTGTAGGATATATAGAGTTCCTGGGCCAGGGATCAGACAAAGCTGCAGTTGTGACCTTCATCACAGCTGGGGCCACACTGGAACCTTAACCCACTGTGTTGTGCTGGGGATTGAAACTGCACTGCAGAGACCCCACTGACCCCATTGCACCACAGTGGGAACTCCTGCATGTGTCTTTTCAAATTACGGTTTTCTCTGGATAGATGGCCCAGACTGCTGAATCATATAGTAGTTCTGTTTTTAGTTTTTGGAGGAACTTCCGTACTGTTTGCCATAGTGGTTGTACCAATATACATTCTACCAACGGTGTAAGAGGGTTGCCTTTTCTCTGCACCCTCTTCAGCATTTATTGTTTATAGACTCTTTTTTTTAAATGATTTTTATTTTTTCCATTTACTGTTGGTTTACAGTGTTCTGTCAGTTTTTTTCTGTACAGCAAAGTGCCCTAGTCACACATACATATGTACATTCTTTATCTCACATTTTCCTCCATCATGTGACTAGAATAGTGTGTTTGTAGACTTTTTGATGATGGCCACTGGTGTAAGGTGGTACCTCATAGTAGTTTTGATTTCTGCTCTCTAATAATTAGCAATATTGAGCATCTTTTCATGTATGTGTTTGTTTTCTTGACCATCTGTCTATCTTCTTTGGAGAAATGTCCGTTTAGATCCTCTGCCCATTTTTCAGTTGGTTTTTTTGTGTTATTGAGCTGCATGAGTTGTTTGTATATTTTGGAGTCTATTCACTTGTTCCTTTCTCCCCGTTCTGTGGGTTGTCTTTTCATTTTGTTTAGGGTTTCCTTTGCTATGCAAAAATCTTTAAGCTTAATTGGGTTACCTTTTTTTTTTTTTGGCTTTTTTTGGGCCCCATCCATAGCATATGGTGGTTCCCAGGCTAGGGGTTGAATCAGAGCTCTGCCTGCTGGCCTGCGTCACAACCACAGGATCCAAGCTGAGTCTTCGGCCGGATCCTTAACTCACTGAGCGAGGCCAGGGATTGAACCCGCAACCTTCCTAGTCAGATTTGTTTCTGCTGTGCCACCATGGGAACTCCTGTTTATCTGTTACTCTAGGAGGTGGAGCTGAAAAGATAGTGCTGTGGATTTTGTCAGAGAATGTTCTGCCTATGTTTTTGTCTAAGAGTTTTACAGTATCCAGTCTTGCATTTAAGCCTTTAATCCATTTTGAATTTATTTTTGTGTGTGGTATTAGAAGAGTGTGTTCTAATTTTTTTTTTTTTTTTTTTTGCTATTTCTTGGGCCACTCCCGTGGCATATGGAGGTTCCCAGGCTAGGGGTCGAATTGGAGCTGTAGCCACCAGCCTACGCCAGAGCCACAGCAACGCTGGATCCGAGCTGTGTCTGCAACCTACACCACAGCTCACGGCAATGCCGGGTTGTTAACCCACTGAGCAAGGGCAGGGACCGAACCCGCAACCTCATGGTTCCTAGTCGGATTCGTTAACCACTGCGCCACGACGGGAATTCCTAAAGAGCATCTTGCTTTTTTTTTTTTTTGCCATTATCTAGGGCCACTCCCATGGTATGGGGAGGTACCGGATCGTTAAGCCCGCTGAGCAAGGCCAGGGATCGAACCTACAACCTCATGGTTCCTAGTTGGATGCGTTAACCACTGCGCCACGACGGGAACTATTTCATTTTTTTACTTGTAGCTGTCCAGTTTTCCCAGCACCACTTATTGGCGATATTGTGTATATTTTTTCCTTTTCTATCATAGATTAGTTGACCTTAGGTACTTTGGGTTTTTTTGGTCTTTTTAGAGCCACACCCGTGACATATGGAGGTTCCCAGGCTAGGGGTCCAATTGAAGCTGTAGCTGCTGGCTTATGCCACAGCCACAGCAACTCAGGATCCCAGCTGCATCTGCAACTTACACCACAGCTCATGGCAACGCTGGATCCTTAACCCACTGAGCAAGGCCAGGGATCAAACCCGCAACCTCATGGTTCCTAGTCGGATTCGTTTCTGCTGCACCATGACGGGAACACCAGCCTATTTCAGGGATGTATTTGGTTAAAATTAGATTTTTTTAAGCTATATAAATATGGTTTATTGTTGGAATGCAGTAATTTATTTTCTTTTATAATTTTTTATTTTGTCTAGAATAAGTTCTCTCAAGTTTTTTTTTATTTTTTTAATTTTAATTTTTTTATTTTTACTTTTATTTTTTTTAGGGCTGCTCCTGCAGCATATGGAAGTTCCCAGGCTATGGGTCAGAACAGAACTACAGCTGCTGGCCCACACCACAGCCACAGCAACACCCGATCCTTAACCCACTGAGTGAGGCCAGGGATCGAACCTGCATCCTCACGGATACTAGTCGGTTTTGTTTCTGCTAAGCCACAACGGGAACTCCTTAGGTTTTTTTGTTTTTTGTTTTTTTAACTTTCTTATGGTTCTGTGTATTTTCTCCTAGTTGTCCCACATATTCCAACATGTCTTTCAAATATCTTCCAGTGCCCATGCGTGTAATGTAATACATTAGTTCAAGAGAGAGTAGTGGGTAGAGATTAGAGATAGCAGAATAGCTCTTTCAAGGCACAGATAAATGGGGTGGTGGCTACAGGGAAATGGCAGGCCAAGATATTTTTTTAAAAGATGGGCAGAATACCAACATGTTTGTCTGCCAATGGGAATAATTTCACAGAAAGGATGAAAGTTTTACCGAGGGGAGAGATAGTGGCCTTGGATAATGTGGACAGTTTTTACCTGGAAGCAGGAGGCAAGTAGAGGGAACTATGCCAGTTCTCTGCGTATGAGTTTTTCGCTGTGGTGGTGGGAGCTGGAGGAGTTTTCTTCTCATCTCAGCTCTTTCCTTCAGTCAGATAGAAAGCAAGATTATCAAGGAGTGTGATTATCGGGAGATAGGAGATATCAGAGGTAGACAGTTTCAGGAGAGTGAATGGGTTAGAGAAATGTAATAGCATTTCCAGGCAGCCTTAAAGCTTCCCTGAATGAAGTGAGTGATCATGGATTTAAAGTGGGAATAGACAGTACACCTGTAATTTACTCTCCAGCAACATTCAGTTAATCAGGTGCAGGCTTGGCATTTGTGGATGATTGGATTTTGTTATACTAAGTATGGTGGAGGGGAAATGGAGCATTGTGCATTGATTTGGAATACCCCGAGGAGTGGTTGCAATGAAGGACTAAAGATTTAAGTAGGAGGTAAGACCTTGAGTGAGAGGGCAGCAGTAAGAAGGTGGTGGAATCAATGAATGATAGATCCTGGTGAGTTCAGACAGTTATTCGGGTTCTAGAGTGAGTGGGTGGGAAAGTAGGAGGAGGTGATTAGAGAGTGGGAAACTCAAAATGAAGATTATAAGGGGTTTTTAAATGTTGGTGATTCTAAAGTCTAGGGTATAACCATGTAAGTAGCTTCAACATGTGGCTTTTTCCTCCCCTGTCTAGAAACGTTTTAAGTCTTCACCTTTATCCTCACTGTTCAGAAATATCACACTGACATGCCAGAGTGGGTCTTTATTCCTTGTTCCTATCGTTCATTGAACCTGAGAATCTTATCTTTCAGATCTGGAGAATTACCTCATTTTACTGTTTAAAAATCTTCATTCTGGAATTCTAATCAATCAGAGATGGAACTTTTGAAGAGTCTTGATTAATTGTTTGTTTGTTTTGTCTTTTCTAGGGCCGCTCCTGAAGCATGTGGAGGTTCCCAGGCTAGGAGCCTAATCAGAGCTGTAGCTGCCGGCCTACACCACAGCACAGGATCCAAGCCCTGTCTGCGACCTATCCCACAGCTCATGGCAATGCCAGATCCTCAACCCACTGAGCGAGGTCAGGGATTGAACCTGAAACCTCATGGTTCCTAGTCGGATTCATTACCCACTGAGCCACAGCAGGAACTCCTGTTTGGGTTTTCTATTTCTTTGTTTATATTTTAGTTTTGGGGAGATGTCTTTTCTTTTCTTTTTTTTTCCTTCCATTTTTGGCCACCCTGCAGGGATCAGACCTGAGCTGCAGTCTCGACCTAACCTGCAGCTGTGGCAGTGCTGGATTCTTAACCCACTGTGCTGGGCCAGGGGTCGAACCTGTGTCCGAGTGCTCCCACGACGCCACTGATCCTGTTGCACCCCGGTGGGTCCTCTTTTCTTTCTTCTCTTTTGGCCCCTGCAGAGATGCTGCTGATCCTCTTCTACCACAGCAGGAGCTCCTGCTTCCAGTCTCTCTGTGAAATTTGTGTGTGTTCCTGTGTGTACCCTCTCTTTCCTCCCAGTTATTTCTTGTTCTCTGATTATAGCCTTTATAGTACCCAGTTCTGGTGTCATGAATGCTATTTCTTCTGTTTACTCCTTGAGGATAGTAAAGACTTTATTCTTCCCTTTTTTTTTTTTTTGTCTTTTTGCTATTTCTTGGTCCGCTCCCGCGGCATATGGAGATTCCCAGGCTAAGGGTCCAGTCGGAGCTGTAGCCACCGGCCTACGCCAGAGCCACAGCAGCCGGGATCCGAGCCGCGTCTGCAACCTACACCACAGCTCACGGCAACGCCGGATCGTTAACCCACTGAGCAAGGGCAGGGACCGAACCCGCAACCTCATGGTTCCTAGTCGGATTCGTTAACCACTGCGCCACGACGGGAACTCCCCCTTTTTTTTTTTTTTAAGTGGTTTATATATTTATTTATTGGCTCCCTACATTGTTTCTCTCTGGGATTCTTTCTTGGTGTCTGTCTTTCATACAGAGACTTTCTTTGGAATCTTGTAATCTATGGTTGTCTGTATTTAAGGTGGAACCCAAAGAAGCTGATGAGAAGCTGAGTTTGCATGCATAGGATGTTTGGCCATAGAGATTTCCTGCTGGGAGTTGTCCAGTGTTTGTTTTTTTGTTTGTTTGTTTGTTTGGGTCTTTTGGGAATTCCAGTTGTCCAGTGCTTTTATTGGAGACCCCCAGGTATCTGTGTCTTTAGATTTCTTCTCTGGGACCATTCAGTTCTCTAGATTAAGAATTCTCAGATGTGCCTGGGAGGAGCTGTGGTCCCATCCCTTAGAAGCAGTCTCATACTTAATTTCATCTCCTGCCCTCTCCTGCGTCTGTTGACTTTGTGTCCGGAGCCTCATTATCTTATCTACAGAATAAATTTTTAATCTCTTTAAGAGCCAGTTGTTACTGGTTGTATTGGGGCGGGCAGCAGCATTTCCCCCCCCCCCCACTGCCACACCTGAGTCATATGGAAGTTTCCAGGCCACAGATCATATTTAAGCCACAGCTGCAACCTGTCACAGCTGCACCAACGCCAGATCCTTTACCCACTGCTGGAGGCTGGGGATCGAAAACATGCCCCCACAGAGACAACAGATCATTAACCCACTGTGTCACTTTTGACTTTGGAATTAGCCCAGCAGCTCCCATGTTGCCTTTGGTCTCCCAGGACCTCCAAGTCTGGAGCCCTTGCACGTTGTTCTGGGGGAAATCATGTTGTTTCTGGTTATCGCGTCCTTCCCTCTGCTCTCTCTTCTCTCTGTTTTGGGAAATTACTGAAGGCGTTCCCGTTGTGGCTCAGTGGCAACGCGCCTGACTAGTATCTGTGAGGATGCGGGTTCGATCCTGGCCTTGCTTAGTGGGTTAAGGATCCGGTGTTGCCGAGAGCTGTGGTGTAGGCCGGCTGCTGTAGATCTGATTCAGCACTTAGCCTGGGAACTTCCATATGCCACGGGTGCAGCCCTAAAAAGCAGAAAAAAAGGAAAGAAAAAGAAAATTACTGAAGTATCTTTCCCACTGTTGTCTTTTCAACTTGTTGTGCTTTTGTGGTTTTGTGCTTTTGCTGTCGGCTTGTGTCTGTCCTCTCTCCTACAGTAGAGGAGACAGCAGAGAGAGGGAAAGGTTAGATCTTGAACCTCACTTAGTCTTGGCCTTGAAGCACTCAGTAAGTGGTTGTTGGTTGTAAGATCGGTAAAACCATACCTCTTCATCCTGGAATGTGCTCAGCTTCTTGAGACCTCAGCTGAATGGGTATATATTTTAGTCACAACGTTTTATGTGTGTGAAGATGATATTAATAACTTTACAGGAATCTTTGAGACTAGAGAGGAAAAAATTCCCACAATCAGAACATTCTGATTAATACCATTTTTGTATATTCTTCATATTTTATGTGTATTTTCAGTATACTTTTGGCCATAATTTTGTATCCTGTCTTTTTTCCCCCTCAGAATTTTATCCTACGCATTTTCTTTGTTGCTGCATAATCATAATTGTAGGTTTTCTTGGTGTATGCAGTTCCATTCATTACAACAACTCTAATGTTTTTGTCTCAAAATTCCATTAAACCTTTCAAATTGAGATCTTAAAAGTTTTTGTTTATTTGGGTTATACCTATTGCTGTTTACTGTATTGGGAGTTCAGAGTTCCCACTGTGGCACAACAGGATTGATGGAGTCTCCGCAGTGCCAGGATGCAGGTTTGATTCCCAGCCCAGCACAGTGGGTTAAAGCATCTGGCATTGCCACAGCTGCGGCATAGGTTGCAACTGTGGGTCAGATCTGATCCCTGGTCCGGGAACTCCATATGTCACAGGGCAGCCAAAAATGAAAAAAAAAAAAAAAAAAAAAGAAAAACTTAGCACTAAGAAACTTAAAATACATAATAATTCATTTAAAATAATAACAGACCTATTACATGTTGATAAATAAGTGTGTTTTTACGAGAACAATTTTCAAAGAAAATTGAGAAGAATGGCATTAATTTTTTGCAAGCCTTTTTAATGTCTGGTTTAATAGAAATTAGCTGGATTTTCATGTCTGCCTCTGCATTCAGACTTAAGCCCAGGAGACAGCATCTCAGGGAGCCTGAGAAACCGCTCTGAGAAGCTGAGGTGAGGAGGGAGGATGTATGGGCTGCCTTTTGCACAAAGGGAAGGTAGTAGGAACAGAAGATTCGCCGATAGCCAGGCTTAGAGGAGAGGAGCCGGACTGACGGAAGAGGAAGCGGCTGGGCAATGGCTGGGCGCACTGGAATCCCTGCTCTGACGCCACCTCAGCTGGGGGCCAGTCTTGGTTTCTTTCCCGAACTCCCTCAGGGCTCGCTGGCCTACCCTTGGGGGTGGCTGTTCCCGCAGAGACCGTGACACCTTTTGTCCACTGACAACAGCCCCGATGGCTCTGCAGTACTGCCGCAAAGTCGTGAGGGTGGAGGGGGGTGTTTGCAGCCGGGCACAGGTCTCCTGAAGGCGACTCCTAGTCACAGACGTCAGTCATCCTCGAAGGACTCAGTGTCCTCCCAGACACGAGGAGGTGTGAGGCCTGCGCCCGAAAAATCTCTTCTTGGGTTCCCGTCGTGGTGCAGCAGAAATGAGTCCGACTAGGAACCGTGAGGTTGCGGGTTCTATTCCTGGCCTCACTCAGTGGGTTAAAGCTCCGGCGTTGCTGTGAGCTGTGGCGTAGGCTGGCAGCCGTAGCTCTGAGTGGACCCCTAGCCTAGGAACCTCCATATGCCGCGGGAGCGGCGCTAGAAAAGGCAAAAAGACCAAAAAAAAAAATTTGTTATAATTCTCACTTAAAAAAAGACTTCTCTGAAAAATACCCAACTGGAGTTCCTGTCGTGGCGCAGTGGTTAAGGAATCCGACTAGGAACCATGAGGTTGGGGGTTCGGTCCCTGGCCTTGCTCAGTGGGTTAACGATCCGGCGTTGCCGTGAGCTGTGGCGTAGGCTGATGGCTACGGCTCCGATTAGACCCCTAGCCTGGGAACCTCCATATGCTGCGGAAGTGGCCCAAGAAGTGGCAAAAAGACAAAAAAAAAAAAAAAGCCTATCTGAAGACCCGTTCTTCCAGTTTTTCCAGTGCACAGAGTGCCTCCTTCCTGGTCTCCACCCTGAGCTCCGCTCACAGGTGCTGCAGGTCAGCAGCTACAGTGGCTCAAGTTTTGCTCCGTGTAGAGGCTGAGGGCGAGTGCCAGCGTTCAGTTCCTAGGCCTGGGGTCGAATCAGAGCTGCAGCTGCTGGCCTACGCCACAGCCATAGCAATGCCAAATCCGAGCTGCGCCTGAGACCTACGCAACAGCACATGACAACGCTGAATCCTTTAACCCACTGATTGAGGCCAGGGATCGAACCGGCATCCTCATGGATACCAGTTGGGTTGTTTCTGCTGAGCCACACTGGGAACTCCTAAATCAGTGTTCATAGTGACTTTGCAAAACAATAATTCACATTAATAATAATTTGAATCAGTTGTCTCTCTTTTTTTCGTTTTGAAGAGAAGGCTTAATTATCACTGGCGTTTTCCCCTAAAAACAGATATATGGGAAGGGGGTATTAGAAAAGATCATAGGCTTTGCTTATGTGTCTGATTCTTGAAAACGTTCTCGGGAGTGGGGAACTAAGAAGCAGGTTGAGAGCTGTGTGAGATGCGTGGAGGTGCCCTGTGGCTAGGAGGAAGATTGGCCTCCACTGTGGGTCCTTCCATGTACACAGCAGAGAGTTAATTTTCTCTGGTTAGTAAAACTTTTCCTGGATTGTACTTTTCTTTGAGCATACTCTAGGCTACTGTGTGCCCTGCTGTGTGTGCCTCTGACTTTTGTCTTCCAGAAGTTATTTAAAATCACTTGTCTGCTAATGGAACTTCAAGCCTCCTTGCCATTCTTTGTCATTTTGTCTTTATTGTTTAATTGGACTGTCAGATGGGAGAAGAGAGAGATGCATGTGATTAATATGCCATCTTTAAGCAAATGTTCTCATTATGGATACAAAAATGCTTTTTTTCGTTTATTTTTATTGAAGTTATACAGTTTAGTAGGAGTTCCTGTCATGGCTCAGGGGTTAACGAACCTGACTAGTATTCATGGTGACACGGGTTCGATCCCTGGGCTCACTTAGTGGGTTAAGGATCTCAGTAGGTCTCAGACGTGGCTCAGATCCTACCTTGCTGTGGCTTCGGTGTAGGGCGGTGGCTGCAGCTCTGATTCAACCCCTGGCCTGGGAACTTCCATATGCCTTGGGTGCAGACTGGAAAAGAAAAAAAAATTTTGCAAAAATAATAAAGGAGTTCCCGTAGTGGTGCAGCGGAAATGAATCTGACTAGGAGCCATGAGGTTGCAGGTTCGATCCCTGGCGACACTCAGTGGGTTAAGGATCCAGCGTTGTCGTGAACTGTGTTGTAGGTTGCAGAATCGGCTCGGATCTGGTGTGGCTGTGGCTGTGGCGTATGCTGGCAGCTCCAGCTCCAATTTGACCCCTAGCCTGGGAACTTCTATATGCCGCAGGTACGGCCCTAAAAAGGCAAAATAGTAATGATAATGATAATTTTTAAAAAGTGTTATCTCCCCTCCCTTTCTAATCTCTTAAGATGGCTACTTTCAGTCTTTTAAACTGATTTTTAGGTAGACTTAATGGCATGTTTTATTCTTAATTAGTTTTCAGTTTTAGGTATCATTATGGACTTTTCATTATGGGTCATAATTAACTTTAAAGAATTCATCTCTTTTGAAATATAGCACACATCCAGAAAAAGTGCCCAAATTTTAAGTGTACAGCTTGACGAATTATCATAAGGTAAATACATTTATATAACCATGACCCAGAACAAAAATACACCCAAGGCCCTCCTTTCTACCTCCTTCTAAGTATTTCACTGTCCTTCCTCCCCAAGATAACCACTGTCCTGACTTCTAAAACACAATATAGATTATTGGTTTTTTTCTCTTAAAATTATACTCATGGAATCATACAGTATTTTGTGTCTCCCTCTTTTAGTCCATCTTGTCCTTATGACATGCACCAATTTTTGTTGTGTGTTGTTAGGTTTTAATTGGAGGTTTTATTTTGTAACCAGCTGTTGTAGTTGATAGCTTGGTTTCCATTCATTGCTGTGGACTGAATTGTATCCCCCGAATGCGTATGTTAAAGCCTATTTGGAGATGTGGCCTTTGTGGAAATAGTTAAGGTTAAATTAAGCCATAGGGCCAGGCCCTGATTTGATAGGAGTTGTCCTTACAAGAAGAGATACCAAAGAGCTTGCTTTCTTCACTTTGTGGGGACGCAGTGGCAGAGTGGGCATCTGCAAACCAAGAGGAGAGGACTGTGCTGGCACCTTCGTCTCTGGCTTCCAGCCTCCCAAACTGTGAGAAAATTAAGTTTCTGCTCTTTCAACCACCCAGTCTGTGGTATGTTTTGTTACGACAGCCAGAACTGACTAATGCCATTCTTCTGGATTACTTTACTTTGCCTCTTAAAGGACTTGGGATTTTTTTTTTTTTTGCCTGCTCCTTTAGTGGTTGTAGATGCTTTAGCGTTTGTCAGGAGCAGATCGTAAGGATCTTTTGAGCAGGAGTCAATTGACAGGATATGGAAGACAAGGATTTTTCTCCAGTGGGTGTTTGCCGTGGGTTTGTAGGACTCTTGATTTGAGGAACGTTGGGGGAAGACCTTCTTATGTGTGAGCTCTCTTTATCCCTATTTTGTAATTTTCCACTTTGCTTTAGACAAATAAATGGAATAAATGGAATTTCCCGGAACTTTACACAAGTGGCAGGGACACTCCTGTTGCATCACCTAGGGAACTCCCTTGGCTGTGAGTGCACATGGGCATACCCACACCCCCTTCACAGCTTTGGGAGCCAGTGGGTGGTCTCACCAATCTCTTTCTTGCGATGTCCCACGGTGGCTGCCTCTTTGTAGTGACCTTGCGATTTGAGCTCTTCAGGCTCCAGCCCTGGGCCAAGATTATTTTGGTAGTTGAATCATCCCAGCAGGAAACTGGAAGGAAGAAGGGATTAGGAGCTTCCACTCAGGTTTCACTGCCACACATACACACGTCATGTTAAATGATAGTGCTTCGCTCCAAGGACACTGGCTTTTGATAAGCTGACTCTCTTCTCTACAGTTTGATTTAGCTGTATTTAGCCCAAAACATTTTGAGCTCTGGTTTTTACTGTAGATACTGTTTAAACAACAGTACTTAAATATATGAAAATATATAATAAAATCAGAATAGACTCTGTAGACAGTGGATATTGAGCAGAACCAGAAGAACTAGTGATCAAGGGGCCTATCATGAGAATAGAAGCAAAGTCTCAGAAGGTCAGAGGGAAGAGGAACTGGAAAGGCAGCATGTTTGGAGGATTTGTCCATGAGAAGGAAAAAGAAAACAGGGTTGTGGCCAGAACAGTGTTAGCTAATGGGCTTCTTTGGAAATTGGGAGATTGAGGTATACGACATAAAATTACTTACGAAAGTAAGGTTTGGAGAACATTGATTCATTCAACTTTAAACTAGTGAAAATTGTAAACCATATCGGTATTTGGTAAAATGCCAGAAACCCTGTTTCTCACCGTTGTGTCTCCGTCTCTAATGTGTGTATGGCTTCTGATGTGAGTGTTCAAGGCCTCAGCTCACCTCAGCAAGCATTTATATTTTTTAGGGCCACACCCGCAGCACATGGAGGTTCCCAGGCTAGGGGTTGAATCTGAGCTACAGCTGCTGGCCTATGCCACAGCTCGTGGCAACGCTGCATCTTTAACCCACTGAGCAAGGCCAGGGATCGAACCTGCGTCCTACTGGTTCCCGGTCAGATTCATTTCCATTGAGCCATGCTGGGAACTCCTCAGCAGGCATTTACTGAGTGCTTCTCATGTGCCTACCTGTGGTGTGGTAGGACTCTCACAGTGAGCAGGATGGCTTCTCAGTGGACATACACACAAGGTGATCATTGGTTTCATATTCCCACAGCTGGTGTTTCCATTTCTGTTTGTTTGCCCTAGTTCCCATAAGACCTAATGTTTTCCAGATACGGAGTTAGAATTCTGACTACTTTTCTGCAAGCATACACACTCATTAGCTCTCCCCTGGTCCATCAATTCTGATTTTTTTCCTCCCCCAGGTATAGTTAAAGGGGTAGAGGGTTCCTCCTTCAGGGTCAGACTCACTTTTTCTTTAGCTCCCCTGGAGGTTAGTTGGTTCATAGGGAGTAATCAGATAACATGGGCAGATGGAGGCTTTAGACCAGGTGAATCAGTTTTTAAAAAAAAAGTGTAGTTCAGCAGTTCTCAAAGGAGGAAGGTGAACCCTGGAGGTCTTCTGAGACCATTTTAGGCGGCCTGCAGAGTGAGAGCATTGTGGTAATACTATCAAGACATTATTTGCTTCTTCCATTCTTAGGAGCATGAAGCGGAGTTTTCCAGAGGCTTTGTGACCTGTGATACCGTAAAAGATTGACTACAGGAAGAGACACGCAGATTTCACTGACATGTTATTTATAGTAACGTAGTAGAGTTATTTTTTCAATTTTTTGTGACAAAATACACATAAATGTATTAACTTAAAAAAATTTTTTGGGGGTCTTTTTGTCTTTTTAGGGCTGCACCCGAGGCATATGGAGGTTCCCAGGCTACGGGTTGCATTGAAGCTGTAGCTGCCAGCCTACACCACAGCCACAGCAAAGATCCGAGCCACATATGCAACCTTCACAACATTTCACAGCAAAGCTGTATCCTTAACTAACTGACCGAGGCCAGGGATCGAACCAGTGTCCTCATGGATACTTGTCGGGTTCATAACCACTGAGCCACAATGGGAACTCCTTAACTTTTAAAATGTTTATTCCAGTGATATTAAATACATCCATAATGTTGTGCAGCCATCACCCCATTCATTTTCAGAACTCTTTTCAACTTGTAAAACTGAAACTATACCTGTTAAACATTAACTCCTCGTTTCCCTCTCCCACCACCCCCTGCAGCCACCATTCTGCTTTCTGTCTACGCTTTAGAATACTGTAGGCACCTCATCCACGTGGAGCCACACAGTATTCGTCCGTTTGTGACTGATTTCACTCAGCATAGTGTAGAGTTCATCCATGTTGTAGCCTGTGCCATACTTCCCTTCCTTTTTATTTTATTTTTTTTTATTAAAGTATAGTTGATTTACAATGATTCTTCAATTTCTGTTGTACGGCAAAATGACCCATGCACACACAGTTCCTTGTGCTGTACAGTAGGGCTCCATTGCCCATCCGTTCCAAATTTAACAGTTTGCATCCAGAAACCCCAAACACCCTGTTTATCCCACTCCTTCCCCCCTCTCCTTTGGAAACCATAGGTCTACTCTCTTTGGCCATGATCTGTTTGTTTTGTAGATAGCATCATCTGCCATACTTTAGATTCCACAAATAAATATCATACGGTATTTTTCTCCTTCTGGCTTACTTCACTTAGTATGAGAATCTCTAGTTCCTCCCATGTTGCTGCAAATGACATTATTTTGTCTTTTTAATGGCTGAGTAGTATTCCATTGTAAATATATGTACCGCATCTTAATCCATTTGTCTGTTGATGGACATTTAGATTGTTTCCATATCTTGGCTGTTGTGAATAGCATTGCAGTGAACATAAAGGTGTGTGTATCTTTTTGAATTACAGTCTTGTCAGGATATAGGCCCAGGAATGGGATTGCTGGATCATATACTAGTGTGTTTTTTGGTTTTTTTTGTCTTTTTTTGTGGATCTGCTCCCATGGCATATGGAGGTTCCCAGGCTAGGGGTCGAATTGGAGCTGCAGCTGCCAGCCTACACCACAGCCACAGCAATGCCAGATCCGAGCCATGTCTGTGACCTCCACCACGGCTCATAGCAACGCTGGGTCCTTAACCCACTGAACGAGGCCAGGGATCAAACCTGCATCTTCATGGATACTAGTTGGATTCGTTTCACTACCGACAGTGGGAACTCCCATGTGGTAGTTGTATATTTAGTTTTCTGAGGAACCTCCATACTCTTTCCCTAGTGGTTATATCAGTTTACATTCCCACCAACAGTGTAGGGGGGGTGGGGTACCCTTTTGTCCATACCCTCTCCAACACTTGTTATTTGTTAACTTGTTAATGCTGGCCATTCTGACCAGTGTGAGGTGCATAGTTTTGATTTGCTTTTCTCTAATAGTTAGTGATGTTGAGCATCTTTTCATGTGCCTGTTGGCCATCCTTAAGTCTTTGGAGAAATGTCTATTTAGGTCTTCTGCTCATTTTTCAAATTGGGTTGTTTGTTTTTTTGTTGTTGGCTTTGAGTTGTTTGTGTACTTTGGAGATGAGGCCCTTGTCACATTGTTTGCAGAGATTTTCTCCCATTCTGTGGGTTGTCTTTTCTTTTTTTAAAAAGAGATTTCCTTTGCTGTGCAAAGCTTTTGAGTTTAATTAGGTCTCATTGGTTTATTTTTGTCTTTACTGTCATTATTCTAGGAGGCAAATGAAACAAGATGTTGCTTGTGATTTGTGTTGAAGAGCTCTCTGCCTGTGTTTTCCTCTAGGAGTTTTTTGTACCTGGCCTTATATCTAGGTCTTTAATCTATTTTGAGTTTGTTTTTGTGTGTGGTGTTAGGGAGTGTTCTGCTTTCATTCTTTTACATGTAGGTGTCCAGTGTTCCCAGCACTGCTCATTGTAGAGACCATCTTTCTTCCACTGTATGTTCTTGCCTCCTTTGGCACAGATTGGTTGACCATAGTTGCTTGGGTTTATTTCTGGCCTTTCTATTCTATTCCATTGATCTGTTTTTCTGTTTTTGTGCCAGTACCATATTGTTTTGATAACTGTAGCTTTGTAGTATTGTCTGAAGTCAGGAAGCCTGAGTCCTCCATTTCCGTTTGTCTTTTGAATATTGCTTGTCTAGTCAGGTCTTTTGTGTTTCCATAAACAAACTTAATTCAGTGCTTATATTTATACTTTCTCAGTTTTCATTTGTAATGTGAATATTGATAGATATAACCATATTTGAGGTCATTATATTCTTTAATGTAAAAGGGTCCAAAAAGTATGAGAATCACTGTAGAAAAATCCTGCTGTATAGCACAGGGAACTATGGCTAGTCACTTGTAATGAAACATGATGGAGGGTAATGTGAGGAAAAGAACATATATATGTGTCTGACTGGATCACTTTGCTGTACAGTAGGAATTGACAGAACACTGTAAATCAAATATAATGGAAAAAATAAAAATCATATATGAAACAAAAACAATAAAACAAAAGAATTGTTGAAAAAAATCTTTGAATGCTTCCCCCAGATTTTGACCACAGTCCCTTTCTTCAGTGTGCTTACTGGGTCTCTGTTCTGAAGGACACACAGTAGGAACACAGTTCTACCGGTAGAGGGCCAGATCATTTGTGGTTCTGGACGTCAGGTGCAAAGCTGGGTTAATCACGTTCCGTAGTTCATGGCAAAGCTCTGTCTTCACTTAAGTTCCCTTCTGTCCCTATCATTACCCCCAGCCCCCCTTCGTGATGGTCATGGTTTCTAGTTCTGGATATCCCTAGTTCACTTTTAAGCAAGAAAAAGTGGAGTTCCCTGGTGGCCTAGTGGTTAAGGATCCAGCATTGTCGCTGCTATGGCACAGGTTTGATCCCTGGCCTGGGAACTTCTGCGTGTCTTGGGTGCAGCCCTCTCCACCCTCTCCCCAAAAAGACAAACTTAGTAGGTGAGGATGTAGGTGCAGTCTACTTAGTAAATATTAGTAAAACTTAATTTTTTCTTTTTTAAGATAGACCTTATTTGCATGAAGCTTCTCTTATCAATTATAAAATATTTATAAAATGTCAAGTATTATTGTAACTAGTTGAATTTTAAGTTTCAGCGTTTGTTTACTTGCTTGCTTTTCAACAATGCTACATGTCTGGTCATTTATAAAGTATTACCAGTTAGTCTATAATTACCAAATTCTTTTCTTTTCTTTTTTTTTTTTTTTTTTGGTCTTTTTAGGGCTACACTTGCGGTATATGGAGGTTCCCAAGCTAGGGGTCGCATCAGAGCTGTAGTTGCCAGCCACAGCCACAGCCATGGCAACGTGGGATTGTAGCTGCGTCTGCGACCTACACCACAGCTCACAGCTCAAGGCAATGCCTGATCCTTAACCCACTGAGCAAGGCCAGGGATTGAACCTGCGTCCTTGTGGATACTAGTCAGATTCATTTCCACTGAGCCACAATGGGATCTCCCAAATTCTTAAAGTCCATAAGTATTTATTAATTTATCTTTTTCTAGGTTGCAATAAAAATAATTGACAAAACTCAGTTGAATCCAACAAGTCTACAAAAGGTAAGATTGGTCCAGTGTCCAGTATTTTTTCAGTGATTTTCAGTGCTAATTGCATCTAATTTGTCCCTCATTTACCTCTACTATTGTCTGTATTTGTTGTGTTTAGTACAGTAAAACTTGCTCTTCCTCAAATGCATGCAGTTTAAGTTTAATATTGTTTACATGTGGTATTGTAGTAGTGTTGGATTTTTTTCCTTTCAGTTGAAGATAGGATTTCTAAACGTTCTAAATAGCCTAAACTGAAGGGTGTACTTTTAAGTCGAGTATTCTAAATATTGACTAGAATGGTAAAAAAGACAACATATCTTCATGTAATTAGTCTTAGGCAGAGTGACGCATCTTTCTTACAGCTAATACTGAGTATTTAAAGTCAGCACTTTGGCTTTATTAAACTACCATAATATGACTGAGGAGTGATGATTAGTTCATGTAAAAGGAGAGTACCATAGTTGTAGGCATGTTGGTGGTGTGTGTGGCCGTTTGTATTAACTGATGGAGACCAGAAGTTCTCAACCCTGGAGCGTGCTAAAATAACGTCCTGGTGACTGCCCTGTGGGGGTGATTTAATTGCTCAGGTAGGGAGGGCCTGGTCGTAGGTATTGCATTGGTACATCAGTGAATGATGAATGGTCTTCATAGTAAGAGCCTTCTGGTGCTTTTTAGTTTTGCAAAGCATTTTTATGTATTTCAGCTCATGGTAGTTGGAGGTACAGAAGCCATGAAATAAGAATACTGCCACTTGGCTGAATGTCTAACTTGACCTTGAGCAAGTCACGTAACTTTCTGGACCTTGATTTTCTCATCTTTAAAAATGGGAATAAGTTCACTAAGAGGAATAAGTGAGAAAGACAGGTACTACATGATTTCACTGGTATGTGGAATCTAAAAAACAAATAGACAAAATAAAATACAAACAAACTTATAAAGAGAACAAAACTGTTGGTTGCCAAAGGGGGTTGAGTGAAATAGGTAAAGGGGATTAAGAGATACAAATGTGCAGGTATAAAGTAAGCAGGTCACGGGGATGCAGTCAGTAATACTGTGATAATTCGGCATGAAAACAGGTTGTTGGACTTGTCGTGGTGATCATTTCGTGATGTATTTCATTGTCAGATCACTGTGCTTTACAGCCGAAACTAATCTAATGTGTTATGTTAACTCTCTGTCCATTAAAAATACGTAAATGGAGATTTAATCTTCCCATGATGGATATATTAATGAAATAATACATATAAAAGAACTTTGTAAACTGCAAAGCAAGTATATGTAAGATTTTGTTTGTTTGTTTTTGGTTTTTTGTGTGTTTTTTTTGTCTTTTGTCTTTTTTGTTGTTGTTGTTGTTGCTATTTCTTGGGCCGCTCCCGCGGCATATGGAGGTTCCCAGGCTAGGGGTTGAATCGGAACTGCAGCCACCGGCCTACGCCAGAGCCACAGCAACGCGGGATCCGAGCCGTGTCTGCAACCTACACCAGAGCTCACGGCAACGCCAGATCGTTAACCCACTGAGCAAGGGCAGGGACCGAACCCGCAACCTCATGGTTCCTAGTCGGATTCGTTAACCACTGCGCCACGACGGGAACTCCTGTAAGATATTTTAGGTGTAATGCCCTATGTACATTCCTGATGTATTTCTAATGGTTATTTTCCTTTTTTTTTTTTTTAATTGCTTTTTAGGGCTGCACCCATGGCATATGGAGATTCCCAGGCTGGGGGTCCAATCGGGGCTACAGCTGCTAGCCTGCACCACAGCCACAACAGTGCAGGATCTGAGCCGAATCTGCAAACTACACCACAGCTCATGGCAACGCCAGATCCTTAATTCGTTGAGCGAGGCCAGGGATCGAACCATGCAAACCCACAACCTCATGGTTCCTAGTCAGATTTGTTTCTGCTGCACCACGATGGGAGCTCCCATTTTTATCATAATTTTAAAGCTGTGTGTGTGTGACAGAAATAGGGAGGGAGATAGACTTTATCTTACAATGAAAATGTTATTTAAACAAGTGGTTCTAGGGCATATTGGGCCCTCAGGGGTTCTCAGGGTGGCCCTGGAAAGATCAGAAAATTACAGTCCTTTGTTCTGAAGATGAAATTGTATGCATTTCCTTAAGTTTCATTTCTTCGTATATCTAAGGACTCGATACTAACAAGTTAGGAGTTCCTAAAGTTTGGTATTCAAAACTAAAGTTAACATATAAAAAATTTGCAGAATTTAGTTCACCTGATGATGATAAATCTTTCTCTATTCATTTGTACCTGTAGATAACTGGAATTCTAGCAGTTTTCTAGGAATTTTATTGTAGTGTTGTCTTGAAATTGTTTTTAAATTTTTGGTTGCTTTTTTCATTTTTGGTTATAATTTTTAATTGCCACAGTTCTTTTTTATTATTATTACAAACTTGTATTTGTCACATCATTATCAGTTTAGTACATGGAAGTCGTCTGTCAGCCGCATGGGGTGATTGTGCCCATTCGCATCGCGATTGATTGCGGCACATAAATAAGACTTTCAGCTTTGTTTGTGGTATAGTTCAAGTGTGAACCATCCACAAAAGATTGATGCTAAAGACACATCTGTCTCAGTTAAGTAATTTGATAAGTATAATGTTTTCCATTTATAGGACATCTTTGTGTGTGTGTGTGTGTGTGTGTGTGTCTGTGTTTTTGCCTTTTTGCCTTTTCTAGGGCTGCTCCTGTGGCATATGGAGGTTCGCAGGCTAGGGGTCTAATCGGAGCTATAGCCACCAGCCTACGCCAGAGCCACAGCAATACAGGATCTGAGCCGTGTCTGCAACCTACACCACAGCTCACAGTAACACTGGATCCTTAACCCACTGAGCAAGGCCAGGGATTGAACCTGCAGCCTCATGGTTCCTAGTTGGATTTGTTTCCACTGAGCCACGATGGGAACTCCTGTAGGACACTTTTAAATCATGTGTTCATTTCTTATAAATTAGAAGCATTCTATAACTATTTCTTTCAGATTTTTCTTTGCTGAGTTCCTTTTCCATGGAAAAGTAATAGCAGAGTGAAGTACATCTGGCATCTTTTGCCTTTGGAATAGTTGGTTCTTAGAATTTTTTTTTCTTCCTCAGCACCATTCACAGTTGCATCACACTGGCATTGGGAACAGTGTTTTTGTTTTTGTCTTGTCTTTTTAGGCCTCCCCCAGGGCATATGGAGGTTCCCAGGCTAGGGGTCCAATTAGAACTATAGCCGCTGGCCTACACCACAGCCACAGCAACACAGGATCCCAGCCTACACCATAGCTCATGGCAACTGCAGATCCTTAACCCACTGGGCGCGGCCAGGGATCGAACCTGTGTCCTCATGGATACTAGTCAGATTCGTTTCCTTTGAGCCACAATGGACACTCCTGGGAACAGTTTTTATATTGTGATTTTAAACTTTGGGGTTTAGCGCATGGCCTTAGGAGCTAAGATTTATGTTAAGGAACACTTCTGTCATCAACAATGACAATATGTAATCTCTTTGTACTGCCACTACTAAAAACTGTGGACTGAATAACAGTGCTTGACCACAGGTGTTAAAACACTGTCAATTTCAAAATGTTTGCAGTATCCTGGCGTATTACACATTAAATCATGTACATTTAGTAAAGACATATAAGTAAATCTGAGTTGACGGCATATTTGTAAACTTGTTATTTTCACTAACAAGTTCATTTTATCTTTTTAATAAATGTTACATATTTTAATATATTTTATATAATATAGATTGTTATATATTATATTAATTTATATATAAATAAATGATACTAAATGTTAAATTCTAGTAAGACATTTCTCCATTGTTTTTGTACTTCTCAATTTCTGCGTACTATTCCTGAGACATTTTCTGTTCATAAATGTCTTTTAGGTCAGTCTTTAAAGAACTCTGTAATATTGTGTTTCTATAATTGTGTTGAAAACAGCAGGAATTTTAAAAATATTAGTCTTCTTGGTTTTACAAAGTCATTTTTAGCTTTGATTTGGTTATGTGCAGGTAATCTTGCTGGGTCTTATTTTGTTAAATCTGAGTCTGTCGTTAAGAAGCAGGTCATGGCTCATGTTTTTAAAGTTGTGTTTACCTACTCAGAAATACTAGACTTTATTAAGATATGCCAGGATACCAAGTGTAACCTATCTAAAGTTATTAGCATTCTTTTTGAATCTTGGAGTAGAGTGCTCACAGGAAGAGGGAGTATAGAGTAATGGTTAGGAACACAGGGAGCAAGACTTCATGGGCTCAGCTCTGGGCTCCGGCCTAGCCCAGCTGTGGGACAGACAAGACACCTCCCTGGATCGTAGTTTCCCTGTTTGTAAAGTAGGAACAAAAACAGTATCTCCAGGGCTGTAGTGAGAATTGAATAATACATGAGGGCGGGACCTTAAGAGAGCTGAGTATAGTCCCTGGGCACATGGTCAGGACCTAGTTGTATTTACCGTGTGTCCTGTTGAGTATTAGTGGGGTTGTACTGGCCACACCCACGGCATGTGGCAGTTCCCAGGCCAAATGAATCCACGCCACAGCAGCAACCTGAGCCACTGCAGTGACAACGCTGGATCCTTAACTTGCTGCACCACCAGGGAACTCCCTGAATATTAGGTTTTTGTTTGCTTGGTTTTAGTGGAGTGGGTGATGTTTTTTGGTTTTAATTTTACCCTCACAGAAAATAAATAAAGCTTAAGAATTGAATGGTAGGGAGCTCCCACTGTGGTGCAGTGGGAATGGCTGCATATTGGGAGCTGCTGAGACATAGGTTTGATGCCCGGCCCAGTGGGTTAGGGATCTGGTGTGGCCACAGCTGTGGCTCAGGCCACAGCTATGACCTTCGTTTGCTGGCCTAGGAGCTCCATATGCCGTGGGGTGGCCAAAAATGTGTGTATGTATGTATACACATACATACACATACATATATACATATAGAATGGTAGGTCTCTCTTGAAGGACTTAATTGTAGTAGAGTACTTCTGATAATCACTAATATTTTCACATTTAGCATATGTTGGTAACTGTGTTAGTTCATTGTATTAGTTTGCTCAAGCTGCTATAATAAAATACAGTAGGTGGCCATGGGTGGCTTTAACAACATTTATTTCACACCATTCAAGAGGCTGGGAGCCGTCCAGGATCAAGGCACCAGCATGGTCAGGTTCTGGTGAGCGCTCTCTTTGTGGCGTGTGGAGGGCTGCCATCTCACTGTGTCTTCACAGCAAAGGGGGGAGTGGGTGTTTGATCCTATGTGCCTGCTCTTGGATGTCTCTTCTTATAATGGCACTAATCCCACCATCATGACCTACCCTGATGACCTCATCTAAACCTGCTTAATTCCTGAATGTCCCATCTCCAGATAGCACATTGTCAGACAACTTCACGAGGTAAGTTCTGTCATTTGGGAAAGAAAGGCCAAGGAGACAAAGTAACCTGCCCAAATTCCCCTTGCTAATAAGTGATAGATTACTTGGGCAGTCATTTTTATGATGGGTGTAGTTAGCACTGATTCTGGCATTAATTAACTCTAAATGAAAACATGTTCCCCACAGCTCAGATAATAGACCACTTGCAGTAAGCAGTGTCCTAGGTGTGTTGGCTAAATAGGAATTCCTTGTCATTAGATACTGGAGCATGTGCTTCCCATGTGCTTTTTACACCGTAGGCGTTTCACACTAGCTCGTCTGACAGATGTCTTTTCATTTTCATGCTCTCGTAGGGAGTAATACCATCTTGATTTTCCAGTGAGGAGATAGACTCTGAGAAGGCCATGTAGTCAAGCTTTCTAGTTAGTACAGAATGGAGCAAAGATGTAAATCTTAATCCGACTCCAGAGTACATGCTCTTTCTACTTCGTTGTGGCACCTTACTGTAATTAGTTAAATTTCCCTAATTGAGATGGGGATCCACCTGAGGCCTTTCTTTGTAGTAGCTAGGAAGACGCCAGGAAATAGTTTCAAGTCTGAGGGACTATTTCAAGCACTTAAAGAGAAGTAGGTCTTTATACCTCACCTCCCCTTGCAAACTTCCGTTAAGTCACATTTTTATGCAAGTTTTTATTCACGTTTTCATGTAACACTCACTTATGATTAAATACCTGTTGTAAGCCAGGCACTGTTCTAAGCATTGTGGGTACGACATTGAAATAAAATGGAGTTCCTGTTTTTCTGGAATTGACATCATAGTGGAGGAGCAGCAGTAAACACATAATGTCATGTCAGTGCCATTAAGAAGAATACAGTTAGAAGTATTAGTATTAGCTATATTTTCTTACTTTTTGTGTTCTTAATGCCCTGGCATCTGAGGCCTTGCTAACCTGGGAGAGACTACTCCTCAGGGCTGGCTGATTTCTGGAAACTGAACTGCTGCCCTGTGAGTGCACTGTTCGGGTGCAGACCAGCCAACGCCAAGCCCCTACTCTGAACCATCTCCTCTTTCTGGCTCTTCAGCGCCAGGAAGCAGTAGTTCTCTGTCCTCAGCATTCCAGAGGTGGGGGTCTACCAGACATCTAGAAACCATTGTTACACCCCAGAGCCTGCTGAAATTCTTTTTTTTTTTTTGTCTTTTGTCTTTGTTGTTGTTGTTGTTGTTGTTGCTATTTCTTGGGCCGCTCCCGTGGCATATGGAGGTTCCCAGGCTAGGGGTCGAATCGGAGCTGTAGCCACCGGCCTACGCCAGAGCCACAGCAACGTGGGATCCGAGCCGCGTCTGCAACCTACATCACAGCTCACGGCAACGCCGGATCGTTAACCCACTGCGCAAGGGCAGGGACCGAACCCGCAACCTCATGGTTCCTAGTCGGATTCGTTAACCACTGCGCCACGACGGGAACTCCTGAAATTCTTTAAATAAACCAGGACTCGGCCTGCCTATCCTGCCTGCACTTGCATTTCCTGTGGAAACCAGGGGAACTCTTTCCCATGCTTTCAAACCCTTGCTCCTTGTGCTTTCTTGACCCACCCTGGTGCTCTCATGCAGCCCTGCATGGCACTGTGTGCCCCCTTCTCTTGGGAACCGTAGGTCTTTTTAGTGGCAGTCTTCTGATATCTTGGCTCACCATACCTGAGTAATAATAAAATGTACATTTTAAAACGCAAGGTGTAAGGAGATAGTATTGCAAGGAATATGTGCATTTCCTAGCTCAGGAACTTCCATGTACCACGGGTGCAGCCCTGAAAAGAAAAAATAATAATAATCTTCTTGTTGGCAAAAACTTGTCACCGTACTGTGACACTATCAATTTAAACAGTAAATTGGACCCATTTAATTAAAAACAAGAAATGTGTAACATGTAATGAAATAAATGATTTTTCAAAATGTGTTTATGATAGCTAGTCAGCCAGCTTTTTTTTTTTTTTGTCTTTTTTGGTCTTTCTAGGGCCACACCTGTGGCATATGGAGGTTCCCAGGCTAGGGGTCTAATCAGAGCTGTAGCCGCCGGCCTACGCCACAGCCACAGCCACAGCCCATGCTAGATCTGAGCCTCGTCTGCAACCTACACCACAGCTCACGGCAGTGCTGGATCCTTAATCCACTGAGCAAGGCCAGTGATTGAACCCGAAACTTCATGGTTCCTAGTCGGATTTGTTAACCACTGAGTCACATTGGGAACTCCTAGTTAGCCAACTTTAAACAAAAATAGGGATGGCAGCACACTCTTTCCTGTGTCCTTTGTCTTTTTGTTTGTTTGTTTGTTCACACTCGTGGCAAATGGACGTTCCCAAGCCAGGGACTGAATCTAAGCCACAGCTATGACCTCCGCCACAGGTACCACCATGCCAGACCCTTAACCTGCTATGCCATGTGCAGGAACTCCCGTCCTATGTCATTGTATAGTGGACTATTCTCATTATTAGACAGATTTCTTTTTCTTTTATGGTTTCACTACCATCTGTCTTCTAGAAACTTCTGCAACACTGTTCTCTATTCTGTCATATTGGAGGTATGGAAGCTAAATCTACCAATCCTGCAGCTGTCTGGGGTCTTGTTCCCTTCTCCAGAATAAATACTCAATCTCCTGGGCCAGATGCAGGACTCATCTTCAACACAGGCCTAGTTTATTCCATGTCTGTAATTGATTTTTCTCTTAACTGAATTTATTTGATTTTTATTTTCTTTTTTTAATGGCCATGCCTACAGCATGTAGAAGTCCCTAGGGCCAGGGATTGAATCTGAGCCGCAGCTACAACAATGCTGGATCCTTTAACCCAGTGCCTCTGGCAGGAGATCAAACCCATGCCTCCACAGCAACTCAGACCACTGCAGTTGGATTCCCAACCCACTGCCCGACCTCAGGAACTCCTGAATTTGATTCTTGCTAAAGACTGTTTAATTGGTTTCCTGCCGTAATTCCAGTGTGTGGGGGGGGGTATTTTTGAAAAAAGAATCTTTTGTGCTATCACTTCTACTTTGGTTCTGAATAAATTGGATAAAGAAGTCTTCTTCATTCAGTTAAAATATCCAACAAGGCCCCTCAAGGGGGAATCCCATCCTTTGGTTAATCCTCCTGACCCAGTAAAGCATTTTTTCAGTAAGATTCAAGCATCATTCTCCCCCCCCCCCCCCCCCCCCCCCCCCCCGCCGCCCCTGACACCTTTTTTTTTTTTAAGTATGGTTGATTTACACTGTGCCATTTTCTGCAGTACAACATAGTGACCCAGTCATACATGTATGTTCTTATATTCCATCATGGTCTATCCAAGACATTGGATATACTCCCTGTGCTACGCAGTAGGACCCCATTGCTTATCCATTCTAAATGTAATAGTTTGCACCAAACTCCTAGTCCTTCCTCCCTCCCCCTTGGCAACCACAAATCTGTTCTGTATGTCTGTGAGTCTGTTTTGTAGACAGGTTCATTTGTGCTATATTTTAGATTCCACATAAGTGATGCCATATGGTATTTGTCTTCCTCTTTCTGACTGACCTCACTTGGTATGAGAATCTCTAGTTGCATCCATGTTGCTGCAGATAGCATTGTTTTGTTCTTTTTTATGGCTGAGTAGTATTCCAACGTATATACTGCATCTTAACCCATTCCTGTCGATGGACATTTAGGTTGCCTCTTTTTCTTAGCTGCTGTGAACATAGACTGCATGTCTCTTTTTGAATTAAAATATTGTGTCAGTTTCTGGTGTAGTATCTTTTTGAATTATAGTTTTGTCTGGATATATCCCAGGAGTGGGATTGCTGGGTCATACGGTAGTTCTTTTTTTTTTTTTTTTTGGTCTTTTTGTTATTTCTTGGGCCGCTCCTGCAGCATATGGAGGTTCCCAGGCTAGGGGTCGAATCGGAGCTGTAGCCACCAGCCTACGCCAGAGCCACAGCAATACAGGATCTGAGCCGTGTCTGCAACCTACACCACAGCTCACAGTAACACTGGATCCTTAACCCACTGAGCAAGGCCAGGGATTGAACCTGCAGCCTCATGGTTCCTAGTTGGATTCATTAACCACTGAGCCACAATGGGAACTCCTCTTATGCTCTTTTTATATCAGGTTGTTTGTTTGATGTTGGGTTGTATGAGCTGTTTATTAGATACTAATTTTCCGCATCAGTCATATCATTTGCAAATGTTTTCTCCCATTCATTAGGTTGTCTTTTCGTTTTCTGGATGGTTTCTTTCCTGTGCAAAAACTTTAAAGTTTTATTAGGTCCCATTTGTTTATTTTTGCTTTTATTTCCTTTAGGAGATGGATCCAAAAAATATTGCTGTGGTTAATGTCAATGAGTGTTATAGCTCTATTTTTCTCCAGAAGTTTTATAGTATCCAGTCTTACATTTAGGTCTTTAATCCATTTTTATTTTATTTTTGTATTTGGTGTTAGAGAATGTTCTAATGTCATTCTTCTACGTGTAGCAGTCCAGTTTCCTCAGCCCCACTTATTGAAGAGACTGTCTTTTTTCTGCTGTGTACTTTTTTTTTTTTTTGGCTGTGCCTACAGCATGTAGAAATTTGCAGACCAGGGATCAAACCCAAGCCACAGCAATGACCAAAGCTGCTGCAGTGATGCTGGATCCTTAACCCACTGCACCGCAAGGGAAACTCCTCTAATGTACGTTCTTGCCGCCTTTGTTGTACATTAATTGGCCATAGGTGTGTGGGTTTATTTCTTTGCTATCTTTTTTTTTTTTTGTCTCTTTAGCTGTAACCGCCAGCCTATGCCAGAGCCACAACACCCGAGGCACATGGAGGTTCCTAGGCTAGGGGTTGAACCAGAGCTGAAGCCACCAGCCTACGCTACTGCCACAGCAACGCCAGGTCTGAGCCATGTCTGCAGCCTACATCACAGCTCACAGCAACACCAGATCCTTAACCCACTGAGTGAGGCCAGGGATTGAACCCGTGTCTTTCTTCATGGATGCTAGTCAGATTCGTTTCTGTTGAGCCACAAGGGGAACTCCTGGGCACTCTTATCTTGTTCCATTTTTCTGTGAGTCTATTTTGCTGGGTTTTGTTTTTGTTTTGTTTTGGGTTTTGTTGTTGTTGCTGTTGTTGTTGTTGTTTGCCTTTTCTAGGGCCGCCCCCACTATTTTGCTGTTTTTATGACTACAGCTGTATAGGGGATGTGATTCCTCCACAACTGTTCTTCCTCAAGATTGTTTTGGCTATTTGGGATTTTTTGTGTTTCCCTATAAATTTTAAAATTATTTGTTCTAATTCTTTGAAAAATGCCATTGGGGAGTTCCCGTCATGGCTTAAGTGGAAACAAATCTGACTTGCATCCATGAGGACCTGGGTTCGATCCCTGGCCTTGCTTTGTGGGTTAAGTGGATCCAGCATTGCTGTGAGCTGTGGTATAGGTCACAGACATGGCTCAGATCCCATATGGCTGTGGCTGTGGCAGAGGCGCAGCTACAAGTCCTATTTGACCCTGGCCTGGGAACCTCCATAAAAACGACAAAAAAAAAGAAAAATGCCATTGGTATTTCGTATAGGGATTGCATTGAATCTGTAGATTGCCTTGGGCAGTCTGGACATTTTTAGCAACATTGATTCTTCAGAGCACTCCATCCAAAAGCAGCAGAATACATATTCTTTTCAAGTGCACATGGAACAGTCTCCAGGATAGGTCACATGGAAGGCCACAAAACAATCCTTGACAAATTTAAGAAAATTCAAATCCTGGAGTTCCCATCATGGCTCAGTGGTTAACGAATCCGACTAGGAACCATGGGGTTGCGGGTTTGATCCCTGGCCTCGCTCAGTGGGTTAAGGATCCGGCGTTGCTGTGAGCTGTGGTGTAGGTTGCAGACGCGGCTCGGATCCCGCGTTGCTGTGGCTCTGGCGTAGGCTGGTGGCTACAGCTCTGATTGGACCCCTAGCCTGGTTACCTCCATATGCCGCAGGAATGGCCCAAGAAAATGGCAAAAAGACAAAGAAAAAATTTTTTTTCAAATCCTATCATGTGTCTTTTCTGACCACAGCACTATGAGACTAGGAATCAGCTACAAGAAAAAACTGCAAAAAACACAAACACATGGAGGCTAAATAATATGCTACTAAACAACTCTTGGATCACTGAAGGCATCAAAGAGAAAATCAAAAAATACTTGAATCCTGACTATTATTTACAGTCCAGCATCTGCATTCAGATTTGAGTAATGGATCTGGTAAACTAATACAAACAGGATACAGCAAATGAAATCTAAGACATTTTTCTTTCTTTTTTTTGGTGGTGGTGGGGCTCACTTGTAAGTTCCTGGTTCAGGGATTGAACCTGGTCTGCTGCAGTGACAATGCCAGATCATTAGCCCACTGCATCACAAGAGAACTCCATCAAACCCTTCTTCACTGTACATATTTAAAATATTGAGAATAAAAATATATGTATAAGGAGTTCCTATTGTAGTTCAGTGGTAACCAACCCAACCAGTATACATGAGAATGCAGGTGCAAACCCTGGCCTCGCTCAGTGGCTTAAGAATCCAGCATTACCATGAGCGGTAGTGTAGGTCACAGATGCAACTCAGATCTGATGTTGCTGTGGCTGTGGTGTAGGTGGGAAGCTGCAGCTCCAATTCGACCTCAAGCCTGGGAATTTCCATATGCCGCAGGTGCGGCACTAAAAAGACAAGGGAAAAAAAGTATATTGTTAGATTTCAAAAATGGTAAGAGAAGTGGGAGAAAATACAGCTTTAGTGTTGCTATACTGCTTTTAAGGTAGAATTTTTAATTTATTGCCAGACTTGTTTTGGCAGAAAAGTAGTTTATGAATTGAGAATATTAGAATTTTCCTTTTTTCTTTTTTGCCTGCCCCACGGCATATGGATGTCCCAGGCCAGGGATCAGATCCAGGCCACAGCTGCGACCTATGGTGCAACTGCAGCAATGCTGGATCTCCCGTTTTGGGCTAGGGATTGAACCTGCGCCGTGCGTCTGTAGAGACACTGCCACAGCAGGAACTCCAGAGTTTAGTTCTAATTATACCAACGATTCCTTATGTTATTTTAGAGAAGTCACTGAAAAGCCAAGGTTTTGTTTTTTGTTTTTTGGCCTTTGTCTTTTTTTAGGGCCGCACCTGCAGCGTATGGAGGTTCCCTGGCTAGGGGTCTAATCGGAGCTCTTGCTGCTGGCCTACACCACAGCCACAGCAATGCCAGATCCAAGCCATGTCTGCGACCTACACCACAGCTCATGGCAACCCTGGATCCTTAACCCGTTGAGCGAGGCCAGGGATGGAACCCACAGCCTCATGGTTCCTAGTCAGATGGATCCTTAACCTATTGAGTGAGGCCAGGGATTGAACCCACACCTCATGGTTCCTAGCTGCGCCACAAAGGAAACTCCAAGAACAAGTTACATGAATTAAACTTAAAGCCTAGCATGGATCCATTTTACAGAAAAATGGACAGAAACTAGACCTTTGGGAGAGAATCATAATAACGGCAACAACAGCAAGAATCCCACCACATGTCACTTACTGTGTGCCAGGCATGTTCCAAGATCTCTACACATCAGGTTTCTTTATCCCTGGAGGTCATGTCGCCTAGACTCAGTCAGTGAGTGAGTGCTGGGGCTAGGTGGGGCCAGGTAGAATGCTCCAGGGTTCAAATTCTTAATGACTCTACGTTATCTGCTTCATTCGTTGCCTTTTTTCATGGCAACCCTGTAACATAGCTGTTCTTATTTATGTTTTACAGATGAGCTGATTGAAGCTGTCTAGGATTTTGTAGTTTGTTCAGTCATCCAGCAAGATAGCAGCTGAACTAGCATTAGAACTTAAAGCCTTAACTTCAGATAGCCTTTTAATTACATGTCTCCTTGGAAGGAGTCAGGCCCAGCACCTTCCTTTGTGGAAGGGTAGCAAACATACCTTTCACCTTGCATGTGGTTAAATACCCCGTAGCATCTGTTCTTTATTTTGTAAGTATCAAATTTATTTTAATACTAAACTAATATTTTCTCGTATTTCCCTGATTCCAGGAATCTTGACCACCACCAGAACATTAGGTTTTGAGGGGTAGGATAATTTGTCTTTGAAATATTTGATCATAGAAGTGTACATTGTTCCACTTTTACCTAAATTTTTTTTTGTCTTTTTTTTTGTTGTTGTTGTTGTTGCTGTTTCTTGGGCCGCTCCCGAGGCATATGGAGGTTCCCAGGCTAGGGGTCTAATCAGAGCTGTAGCCGCCGGCCTACGCCAGAGCCACAGCAACTCGGGATCCGAGCCGCGTCTGCAACCTACACCACAGCTCACGGCAACGCCAGATCGTTAACCCACTGAGCAAGGGCAGGGACCGAACCCGCAACCTCATGGTTCCTAGTCGGATTCGTTAACCACTGCGCCACGACGGGAACTCCCGGAACCTAAAATTTTTAAAAACTGCTTAATTTTATTAATCAGCTAAATCTAAGCAGTTATTTAAATTTCAATTTTTATTAAATGCCTCATGTACAGAAAGAATGCAACTTGTTTGCTGTATAAATATATATAGGAAATTTGATTCAAAAAGTGGCGCAGTGGTTAACGAATCCAACTAGGAACCATGAGGTTGCAGGTTCGGTCCCTGCCCTTGCTCAGTCGGTTAAGGATCCGGCGTTGCTGTGAGCTGTGGTGTAGGTTGCAGATGTGGCTCGGATCCCGCGTTGCTGTGGCTCTGGCGTAGGCCGGTGGCTACAGCTCCGATTCAACCCCTAGCCTGGGAACCTCCATATGCCGAGGTAGTGGCCCAAGAAATGGCAAAAAGACAAAAAAAAAAAAAGTGGATCATCCCTGGCATTGCCATGAGCTGTGGTGTAGGTCGCAGATGTGGCTCAGATCCCACGTTGCCATGGCTGTGGCATAGGCCAGTGGCTGCCCCTTGCCTGGAAACCTCCATGTGTCGAGGGTACGGCCCTAAAAAGACCAAAAAAAAAAAAAAAAAGTTGTTCATCAGTAGTCTTTACATCAGTCGCATTGTAGTTTTCTGCACCCTGACCTCCCTTGTTCCTACCAAGGTGACCACTGTTTTCTCAATTGTCCCTCATCAGTATAGTGTAAAGGTTTTAAACACTACATAAATGGAATTGTATCAGTGGAATCCTTCTCCTACTTGCCTTCTTTTGCCCAAATTATATTCCATGTTGATATATTTAGATGTAATTCATTTTCACTACTGTGCTCATTTTTGTGATTATGTAGTACCCCATTATATGACTCTTTCATGATTTATTTATCCGTTATCTGGTTCGCAGACATTTGGATTGCTTATAGCTGTTGGTACCACAGACACTGCTGTGCATTGTCCTGTGTGTGTCCTGGTGTGGTCGTGTGAGAGTTTCTGAAGGATATATATCCAGTAGCAGACTTACTCTTCACAGGGCAGGTACATCCTTGTGTGTTAGGGAAGCCACTTGTTTCTCAGGCAGTTGTGCTAACTTATATTCCTACCAGGAGAGTATAAAGCTCAGTTCATGTCACCTCCTCATCAGAATTTGATTTTGCCTGATTTTTTTAATTCTTGCCTATCTGGTGGATACAAAAATATTTCATTGTGGTTTTCTTTTTATATTTCTGTGATTACTGATGATTATCACATCTTTTCATATTTTTATTGGCTTTTATTTCTTCTTTGAAGTGCCTCTTCAGATCTTTTGTTCAGTTTCAGTGGATTTTTTTCTTAATCATTTGTAGATCATATATTCTGGATGCTGATATATGTGGCAGATAACTTCTGTTTGATGGTATATCTTTTCATTCTCTTGCTGTTCTTTTTTGATGAATAGCAGAGATTCTTAATTTTAACACATCCTAATTTATCAGGTTTTTTTATTAATATGATTTGTACCTTTTCTGTCTTCTTTAAGGAATTCTTCAGTGCCTGGGCCATGAAGATATTTTTTCTATTGTCTTAAAGTTTTATAATCCTTAATCTGCCTGGATTAAGCAACAAGATTAAGTTGTGTGGAGTTCCCATCCTGGCACAGTGGAAACAAATCTGACTAGGAACCATGAGGTTTCAGGTTCAACCCCTGCCCTCACTCTGTGGGTTAAGGATCCAGCATTGCTGTGAGCTGTGGTGCAGGTGGCAGACTCAGCTCAGATCTGGCATTGCTGTGGCTCCAATTAGACCCCTAGCCTGGGAACCTCCATATGCCATGGGTGCGACTCTAAAAAAAGACAAGACCAAAAAAAAAAAAAGATTAAGTTGTGTGCATTGTCAAGTAGGAATCCAATTTCATGTTTTTTCTTATGTGTTGCAACTTAAAGCCTGACTTCTCCTTTCCCCACTGACTTGCAGTACGGAGTTTTCACGTATGCACGCTTTGTTCTTCAGAGGTGGTTATTCTGTTCCTTTCACAATTGCCATTTTATATAAAGGCAGTTATTTTAAATTTATTTTCATATTTTAAATTGTTTAATCTTTTTAAAATTTTTATTGAAGTGTAGTTGGTTTACTGTGCTGTGTTACTAAATTTTTATTTTTTAATAGTAGAATGACAAATGATAAATAGAACCCCAAAATACATGACAGGTAGAATCTGAGCTAAATTAATAGAAACACAAGAGTAACAATGGAGACTTGCCTCTCTCAGGCCAGGCATGATATATTTTAAAGAGAAAAAACGTTGTAGATCTTAATAAAAGCACTCCACTAACCCATATTACAAATTTGTGCATTTTTTCAAGTATCTCATTCTTAGGATACATCATAGCTATGTGCCAGGAAATTATTGTGATAACTCTTCAAATCTATGATGACTATAAAATAAATGATTTCTTCAGGGTTGGGCAGCACATAACTTGCACAACTGTAAGCAGTGGTCCTGTTAATATGATTAATAAGCCTGACTAAGAGGTCTTTCCAGGCTGCATTTTCTGATTGAACAGTAAAAATAGGAACCAATAAAAATAGAAACAAAAAGTACAAACATGCGGAACTTAAAACACACAGGGGAGTTCTCTTGTAGTCCTGTAGCTTAAGGAACCAGCGTTGCTGCTTCAACGCCATTGCTTCCTGGCCTGGAAACTTCCACATGCTGCAGATGTGGCCCTCCCTCTAAAGAGAGAGACAAGGGGGAAGTAGGGCACAAAGGGCTGTAACAGAATATCATCCACATCGCTGTAAGCTGGAAGGAAACGGATCAAGGCCTTTAAATTCTGAGAGAACTGTATATTCCCATGTAACAGAATGAAACTGCACCCCTGTCTTAGAGATACCACCCACAAAAATGACCTACAAATGGATTAAGACTGTAAATGGAAGACCTGAAACCATAAAGCACCTGGAAGAAAACAGGGAAGAAGCTCCTTGACTTTGTTCTTAGCAAGGATTTTTTTTTTTTTTTGGTTGTGACACGAAAAGTCCAAGCAACAAAACCATAAATCAAGTGGGATTGCAGGAGTTCTCTAGTGACCTAGCAGTTAGGCATTCCACGTTGTCACTGCTGTGGCTCAGGTTTGATTCCTAGCCTAGGAACTTCCACCCCACACGTATGGTGGGAAGAAAAAAAAAGTGAGACTACAAATAACCTTGGCAGAGCAAAAGAAATAGTCAACAGAATGAAAAGGCAGCCTACAAAATGGAAGAAAGTATTTGCAAACGTTTGATTAATATCAGAATTCCCATCATGGCTCCTTGGTTAACAAACCCTACTAGGAACCATGAGGTTTTGGGTTCAATCTCTGGCCTTGCTCTGTGGGTTAAGGATCAGGAATTGCCCTGAGCTGTGGTGTAGGTCACAGACGTGGCTCGGATCCCACATTGCTGTGGCTTGTGGTATAGGCCAGCAGCTATAGCTCCTATTAGACCCATGGCCTGGGAACCTCCATATGCCTCAGGTGTGGCCCTGAAAAAGACAAAATAATAATAATAATAATAATATCCAAAATATATAAGGAACTCCTACAACCCAGTAGCAAAACCATAAAAAATTAAAAGGAGTTCCCAACATGGCTCAGGGGTGACAAACCCGACTAGTATCCATGAGTACACAGGTTCGATTCCCTGGCCTCAGTGGGTTAAGGATCCAGCATGGCTGTGAGCTGTGGTCTGGGTACTGGACGCAGCTCGGATCCTGTGTGGCTGTGGCTCCAATTTGACCCCTAGCCTGGAAACTTCCGTATGCTACGGGTGCGGCCCTAAGAAGACCAAAAAAAAAAAATCCAATTGAAAAATGGACAAAGAATCTGAATAGACATTTTTCCAAAGAAGACATTCAAATAGCCAAGTACAGGAGTTCCAGTCATGGCTTAGCAGTTAACAAACCCTACTAGTATCCATGAGGATGAGGGTTCGATCCCTGGCCTCGCTCAGTGGCTTAAGGATCCGGCATTGCTTTGGCTGTGGTGTAGGCTGGCAGCTACAGCTCCAATTTGACCCCTATCCTGGGAACCTCCATATGCCGAGGGTGCGGCCCTAAAAAGCAAAAAAAGCAAAACCAAAAAGGAATACAACGGTAAGGAGACTGGCTCAAGCCCCACTTCTTGATAGTTAGTACTTTCTTGGAAGCATTTATCAAATGAACGAGTTCCTGTTGTGTGCCAGGCTTGGAGTCAAGGATTAACAGTAGTAAAGGGAGACAGAGCGCTCCCTGTGGATGAGGAGGTAACACGAAACTGGTAAACAAAAATGTATCATTGCAGTTTGAAAGACATTCTCGGAAAAAGGTGAATAGATTGCTGTCATGTAAAACATTGAGGTCAGGTTGTTAGAGAATCTGCCTGAGACTTGAAGGACGAAAGGAGAAAAGACTGAGGAAGGAAGGAGCTTATATGTTGTCATATCTGAGAGGAATCGGGAGCCACAGCTGAGGTTGGAAGGGTGGGCAGAGGCTGCCATTGGCCATGGTCAGAGTTTCATTCTAAGTGCCTGCACCGTGTTGGTATAATAACCAATCTGGTGCTCCTCTAATTTAGCAGTTGTGGAATAACTGGGAGATGCAGATTACAGCTGCAAGTCCAGCTATCATGGACTGGAAATTAGGGTTTCTCTGTTAGCTCGACAGAGGGAAATTAAGAAAGAACTCAAGGAAAAAAAAGGGAGTTCCCGTCGTGGCACGGTGGAAACAAATCCATCTAGGAACCATAAGGTTGCAGGTTCAATCCCTGACCTCGCTCAGTGGGTTAAGGGTCTGGTGTTGCCGTGAGCTGTAGTGTAGGTCGAAGACACGGCTCAGATCCTGTATTGCTGTGGCTGTGGCGTAGGCCGGCAGCTATAGCTATTAGACCCCTAGTCTGGGAATCTCCATATGCCACAGGTGCAGCCCTAAAAAGACAAAAAAAAAAAAAAAAACCTCAAGGAGTTCCCGTCATGGCTCAGCAGAATTGAACCCAGCTAGCATCCATGAGGATGTGGGTTCGACCCCAGGCCTCAATAAGTGGATTAAGGATCTGGTGTTGCCATGAGCTGTGGTGTAGGTCGAAGATGCAGCTCGGACCCCAAGTTGCTGTGGCTGTGGCGGAGGCCAGCAGCTACAGCCCCAGTTCTACCCCTAGCCTGGGAACCTCCTTATGCTGCAGGTGCTGCCCTAAAAAAGGCCTGAATAGTTGTCAGGGCGACTGTCTTCTCAGAACAGAAAGTGTTGTAAAGCCCACAACAGCAGTAGGAGGCATTTATGTTGCAGCTAAAAGCTCTCCTGCCTTTAGGGATGATCCAGGATTCTAGACAGGAAGGCTGTTCATCTTGTTTGCATGTTTTGTAGAAGCTCTGAGCTGTTTGTAGGTCGGATACCATGCCCGCATGCCTTTCAGCTGTTAGCTCCTGATTCAGTTCTAGGTTAGACATGGTGGACAAGGACGAGAGCAGTGAGAGTCACCCATTACCTCTTCCCAGAACCAGCTGCTGCTCATCGGCCAAAGCTCCTCCCAGCCTTGCCTCCTGTGGGCTGTCGCATGTCCTGGGAGACTAGTTCTGGCCGATTCCCCACAGAAAGATTAGCAGGACCTCGGAAGATGTTTCCCCTCTCTTTTTCTGCTTTCCACTTGCTTGCCTGAAGGATGGCCTCTAAAATTTCTCTTAGAAAATAAGAGAGGAGTTCCCATCGTGGCGCAGTGGTTAACGAATCTGACTAGGAACCATGAGGTTGCGGGTTCCATCCCTGGCCTTGCTCAGTGGGTTAAGGATCCAGCGTTGCTGTGAGCTGTGGTGTAGGTCGCAGATGAGGCTCGGATCCCCCGCTGGTATGGCTGTGGCATAGGCCAGTGGCTACAGCTCCAATTAGACCCCTAGCCTGGGAACCTCCATGTGCCGCGGAGCGGCCCTAGAAAAGGCAAAAAGACCAAAAAAAAAAAGAACTCTCATATTAGCCCAGGCCGTAATACCGTGACCCTCCTCTGAATTCACATCACATGTTTGTACAGCAGCAATCTAGCATTCCCCTTATTCTGTGTGTCCGCTAGACAGCTTGAAGTGATTTTATTCAAAAGCTTCTCATAGAATTAGTTGGAATTATCAATCTAATGCACTCATGATACAGTTCACTGGGACCATACAAGTTGTAGTTTGTAGAATTAGAATCCCTCGGTAGATACTGAATCAAAGTCTAATCACAAACTCCTACATAAATCTGATCTTATGTGTCCAAGGAAGCAGAATATAATTCAGATTGTGACCGCGCCCTCCTCTGGGATCTCTGCTTGTTCCTAAGATAAAATGGAAGCATTTAGTATTAGGTCACAAAACTACTTCATGATTGCCCCAGACTTCCATGTCTTTAGTAGATGTGGACTACTAAGTATTATCAGTGATCAGTTATCTAAGAGAAAGGGTAGGTTTATATTGCCGCTGTGGAATATACTGTTTAATAACCTGTGTTGGGGGGATTGTGTGTGTTTGTTTTTTAGCTCTTCAGAGAAGTAAGAATAATGAAGATTTTAAATCATCCAAACATAGGTACTTTCTGCTTTCTTAAATTCTTCTGTGTCTAAATGTAAAGAATGTCATGAAGCTGGCCGCACGTGCCAGGAGGGACCGGAGAGCCCTCCAGTCTCCCAGCCCAGGCGCACCTGTATGTAAATTGTTGGTCATTTGTGTAAACTTACTGAAATGTTAAAGACAGGTTAAAAGCTTAGGTAGTAAACGTTAGAATTTAAAGCTTTAATTCAATAGAAACATCTGTAATCAAATTAGAATTTTCTAATTTTAATATATTAGAGAATATTATAATTGTGCTTAATTCTTACATAGAAAAGAGGGAATTGTAGTAAGTCAGAGTCAAGATGTTCAAAGATATAAAACCTTTTGCCCTTGCTATGTATGTTCTTGAGAAAATGCTGGTACATTGAGTCATATTTTAAAAGATGCAGAGGTTTCCCACTGTGGCACAGCAGGATAGGCAGTGTCTCTGCAGCAGAATGCAGGTTCCATCCCTGGCCCAGCACAGCAAGTTAAAGGAACCAGTATTGCCGAGGCTGTTGTGTAGGTCGCAACTGCAGCTTGGATTTGATCCCTGCCCCGAGAACCCCATATGCTGCAGGGTGGCCAAAAGAGATACAGGATACTTGCCATCTAATTGAATTTTGATGTAAATTGTTTCATACAACACAGATGTGCTTTATGTGTCCTCTGTGTGCACAGCTCTGTGCTGCAAACAAGGTGGGTTTAAAGATGAGGAAGGGTCGGAGTTCCCATTGTGGCTCAGTGGTAATGAATCTGACTAGTATCCCTGAGGATGTGGTTTGATTTGATCCCTGGCCTTGCTCAGTGGGTTAAGATTGCAGACCCAGCTCAGATCCTGTGTTGGTGTGGTGTGGGCCAGCAGCCGTAGCTCCGATTTGACCCCTAGCCTGGGAACCTCCGTGTGCCATGGGTGTGGCCCTAAAAAACAAACGAACAAACAAACAAAACAAAAGATGAGGAAGGGTCATGGTTCTGACCTCATCACAATTGTCAGAACAAGATGAAAACTGACCTTCATGTACAGACATCTCAGTGAATATTTGTGATTCTACACGTAGTACAGAGCTTTCAAAATAATGTATACAGCGATATATATAGATATATCGCTTTTTTATGCAGCGATAGCTCTTATGACCTAAAAATATTTCTAGAGTAGAAACATTCTTAAGACAACGAGCTGTATCAGTTTACTATTAAAATCGGTTCTAGGAGTTGGGAGTGTGACGCCTATGATGTCAAGGACGTCTTAGCAAGACTTACTGAGGCACAAGAACGGAGTAAAATGGAGCAACAGGGAGGAGAAACTTATACTCTGTTCCATTTACTCTGAGCTGCCACTGTTTAAAAGACACCATTGTGTTACATACTGCTACTCAGAGAACGCTAACAAGCCACTATCCCCTTGTCAGTGATGTTAGTTAAAATGTGGAAAATTCTGTCTTGGAACCAATGAAATATGAAAAATAATAGGAATGTAATTGTAGAAAGAAAACCTTCATATTTTATTTCAATCCTTTGGGGTTAGCTAGCCAACTCCAGATTTCATGTTCTAACTTCCCACCAAAAAATATCACTGCTGGAGTTCCTGTCGAGGCGCAGCGGAAACGAATCTGACTAGGAACCATGAGGTGGCAGGTTCGATCCCTGGCCTCCTTGAGTGGGTTAAAGATCCCGGGTTGCCATGAGCTGTGGTGTAGGTCACAGACGAGGCTTGGATCCCAAGTTGCTGTGGCAGTGGTGTAGGCGGGTGCCTGTAGCTCCGATTAGACCCCTACACTGGGAACCTCCATATGCCATGGGTGCGACCCTAAAAAGCAAAAACAAAAAAAAAACACTGACTTAAATATATTTATTTTGTTTTTTAAATACTTAAGTTGTACCCTGATTAGAGTTCTCTCTGCTTACTACTAACTGACATACCTGAAAATAGATGTAAATTTTTAAAAACTAAGTTCCTATTGGATTAAAATTGTTTTTCCAGAGGAGCCAATATTTGTATTGGAAGTTTATAAAGGTTTTATTTATATGTTGATGATTTACCAGCATATATCCCTTAAATTTCTTTAAATAATTTTTTGACAACCTGAACATGTATCATCTTAAAAATGCTGTGATAGTTGGAGTCACCAGTTCGACAAACATATTGACAAACATATTTTTTTTTCTTTGCTTTTTAGAGCCACACCAGCAGCATAAGGAAGTTCCCAGGCAAGGGATGGAATCAGAGCTACTGCTGCAGGCCTGTAGCACAGCCACAGCAACTCCAGATGCAAGCAGAGTCTGCGACCTACTCCACAGCTCAGGGCAACTCCAGGTCCCCCACCCACTGAGCGAGGCCAGGGATCGAACCTGCGTCCTCATGGATATTAATCGGATTTTTTTCTGCTGCACCACAATGGGAACTCCATGTGTGAGCCACTCAATACTATCTAATACTCTATATTAAAGTGTATCGGAAAATAACCCGATAAAGTAACCCAATAAAATAATACAAGAGACTAGCATTCTCTCTCCCCCATCCCTTTTTTGCTAAATTAATTGTATGTTTTACTAAAATAGACACAGAAAATAGTGATTTGGTGGCTTTAGAAATTAACTTCAGTTTTATTTTATTTTATTTTGGTCTTTTTAGGGCCGCACCTGTGCATATATGGAGGTTCCCAGGCTAGGGGTTGAATCGGAGCTGTAGCTGCCAGCCTACACCACAGCCACAGCAATGTGGGATCTGAGCCAAGTCTGTGACCCGCACCACAGCTCACAGCAATGCCAGATCCTTAACCCACTGATCGAGACCACGGATCAAACCTGCATCCTCATGGATGCTAGTCAGATTCATTTCCTCTGAGCCATGACGGGAACTCCTTCAGTTTTGTTTTAAAATGTATATATCTGATTGAATTGTAATAGTTTTATGAATTAGCAGTAATAGAAGTATTCTTTCTTTCTTCCTTTTTTTTCCTTTTTCAGCTACACCCATGGCATATGGAAGTTCCTGGGCCAGGGATCAAATTGGAGCCCCAGCTGCGATCTGCACCAAAGCTGCAGCAACACCTGATCCTTAACCCACTGTGCAGGGGCCGTTTAAACCCTTGCCACCAGAGAGACAACACCAGATCCTTCCCCTGCTGCGCCACAGCAGGAACTCCTA